>NW_028126155.1:0-593390 GCF_965194825.1 Balaenoptera physalus
CCTCACCCGTATCCTAAACTGAGGTCAAACGCTAACACTAACCCTAACCCTAACCCTAACACATACCCTACGCCGTACCCGAACCCCTCCCCGAACCCGTACCCTAAGCCGTACCCTAAGCCTAACCCTAAGCCTAACCCTAACCCTAGGCTACCCTTGACTGCTTCTGCCTCCAATAGATTTCCTAAGCACTAGTGTTTTAAGGAACAGCTTAAAAAGAGAATCCTAATGTGATTTCTTTATAATGGGTGTGTTCCTTATCTTATCCTAGTGTCTAAACTCTTCTCCATGGCTGGACCCCCAAATAATATTCCTTTACGTGCTAAGGTGTATCTAGACAGTGGGATAGGTTTAATAACTACCATAACCCTAACGCGTACCCTAACCCTAACCACTATCCTAACCCTAATATGTACCCTAATCCTAACCCGTACCCTAAACCGAGCTCTAACCCTGACACTAACCCTAACCCTAACCCTAACCCATACCCTACGCCGTACCCGAACCCCTCCCCGAACCCATACCCTAAGCCTAACCCTAAGCCTAACCCTAACCCTAGGCTACCCTTGACTGCTTCTGCCTCCAATAGAATTCCTAAGCACTAGTGTTTTAAGGAACAGCTTAAAAAGAGAATCCTAATGTGATTTCTTTATAATGGGTGTGTTCCTTATCTTATCCTAGTGTCTAAACTCTTCTCCATGGCTGGACCCCCAAATAATATTCCTTTACGTGCTAAGGGGTATCTAGAGAGTGGGATAGGTTTAATAACTACCCTAACCCTAATGCGTACTCTAACCCTAACCCCTACCCTAACCCTAACACGTAACCTAATCCTAACCCGTACCCTAAACGGAGCCCTAACCCTAACACTAACCCTAACCCTAACCCTAACCCATACCCTACGCCGTACCAGAACCCCTCCCCGAACCCTACCCTAAGCCTAACCCCAAGCCTAACCCTAACCCTAGGCTACCCTTGACTGCTTCTGCCTCCAATAGATTTCCTAAGCACTAGTGTTTTAAGGAACAGCTTAAAAAGAGAATCCTAATGTGATTTCTTTATAATGGGTGTGTTCCTTATCTTATCCTAGTGTCTAAACTCTTCTCCATGGCTGGACCTCCAAATAGTATTCCTTTACGTGCTAAGGGGTATCTAGAGAGTGGGATAGGTTTAATAACTACCCTAACACTAACGCCTACCCTAACCCTAACCACTACCCTAACCCTAACACGTACACTAATCCTAACCAATACCCTAAACCGAGCCCTAACCCTAACACTAACCCTAACCCTAACCCTAACCCATACCCTACGCCGTACCCGAACCCCTCCCCGAACCCATACCCTAAGCCGTACCCTAAGCCTAACCCTAATCCTAGGCTACCCTTGACTGCTTCTGCCTCCAATAGATTTCCTAAGAACTAGTGTTTTAAGGAACAGCTTAAAAAGAGAATCCTAATGTGATTTCTTTATAATGGGTGTGTGCCTTAATTTATCCTAGTGTCAAAACTCTTCTCCATGGCTGGACCCCCAAATAATATTCCTTTACGTGCTAAGGTGTATCTAGAGAGTGGGATAGGTTTAATAACTACCCTAACCCTAACGCGTACCCTAACCCTAACCCCTACCCTAATCCTAACATGTACCCTAATCCTAACCCGTACCCTAAACGGAGCCCTAACCCTAACACTAACCCTAAACCTAACCCTAACCCATACCCTACGCCGTACCAGAACCCCTCCCCGAACCCTACCCTAAGCCTAACCCCAAGCCTAACCCTAACCCTAGGCTACCCTTGACTGCTTCTGCCTCCAATAGATTTCCTAAGCACTAGTGTTTTAAGGAACAGCTTAAAAAGAGAATCCTAATGTGATTTCTTTATAATGGGTGTGTTCCTTATCTTATCCTAGTGTCTAAACTCTTCTCCATGGCTGCACCCCCAAATAATATTCCTTTACGTGCCAAGGGGTATCTAGAGAGTGGGATAGGTTTGATAACTACCCTAACCCTAATGCGTACCCTAACCCTAACCCCTACCCTAACCCTAACACGTACCCTAATCCTAAACCGTACCCTAAACCGAGCCCTAACCCTAACACTAACCCTAACCCTAACCCTAACCGCTACCCTACGCAGTACCCGAAGCCCTTAACGAACCCGTACCCTAAGCCGTACCCTAAGCCTAACCCTAAGCCTAACCCTAACCCTAGGCTACCCTTGACTGCTTCTGCCTCCAATAGGTTTCCTAAGCACTAGTGTTTTAAGGAACAGCTTAAAAAGAGAATGCTAATGTGATTTCTTTATAACGGGTGTTCTCCTTATCTTATCCTAGTATCTAAACTCTTCTCCATGGCTGGACCCCCAAATAATATTCCTTTACGTCCTAAGGGGTATCTAGAGAGAAAGATAGGTTTAAAAACTACCCTAACACTAACGCGTACCCTAACTCTAACCCCTACCCTAACCCTAACACGTAACCTAATCCTAACCCGTAACCTAAGCCGTACCCTAAGCCGTACCCTAAGCCTAACCCTAACCCTAGGCTACCCTTGACTGCTTCTGCCTCCAATAGATTTCCTAAGCACTAGTGTTTTAAGGAACAGCTTAAAAAGAGAATCCTAATGTGATTTCTTTATAATGGGTGTGTTCCATATCTTATCCTAGTGTCTAAATTCTTCTCCATGGGTGGACCTCCTAATAGTATTCCTTTACGTGCTAAGGGGTATCGAGAGAGTGGGATAGGTTTAATAACTACCCTAACACTAACGCGTACCCTAACCCTAACCCCTACCCTAACCCTAACACGTACCCTAATCCTAACCAATAACCTAAACCGAGCCCTAACCCTAACACTAACCCTAACCCTAACCCTAACCCATACTCTACGCCGTACCCGAAGCCCTCCCCGAACCTGTACCCTAAGCCGTACCCTAAGCCGTACCCTAAGCCTAACCCTAACCCTAGGCTACCCTTGACTGCTTCTGCCTCCAATAGATTTCCTAAGCCCTAGTGTTTTAAGGAACAGCTTAAAAAGAGAATCCTAATGTGATTTCTTTATAATGGGTGTGTTCCTTATCTTATCCTAGTGTCAAAACTCTTCTCCATGGCTGGACCCCGAAATAGTATTCCTTTACGTGCTAAGGTGTATCTAGAGAGTGGGATAGGTTAAATAACTACCCTAACCCTAACGCTTACCCTAACCCTAACCCCTACCCTAATCCTAACATGTACCCTAATCCTCACCCGTATCCTAAACTGAGGTCAAACGCTAACACTAACCCTAACCCTAACCCTAACACATACCCTACGCCGTACCCGAACCCCTCCCCGAACCCGTACCCTAAGCCGTACCCTAAGCCTAACCCTAAGCCTAACCCTAACCCTAGGCTACCCTTGACTGCTTCTGCCTCCAATAGATTTCCTAAGCACTAGTGTTTTAAGGAACAGCTTAAAAAGAGAATCCTAATGTGATTTCTTTATAATGGGTGTGTTCCTTATCTTATCCTAGTGTCTAAACTCTTCTCCATGGCTGGACCCCCAAATAATATTCCTTTACGTGCTAAGGTGTATCTAGACAGTGGGATAGGTTTAATAACTACCATAACCCTAACGCGTACCCTAACCCTAACCACTATCCTAACCCTAATATGTACCCTAATCCTAACCCGTACCCTAAACCGAGCTCTAACCCTGACACTAACCCTAACCCTAACCCTAACCCATACCCTACGCCGTACCCGAACCCCTCCCCGAACCCATACCCTAAGCCTAACCCTAAGCCTAACCCTAACCCTAGGCTACCCTTGACTGCTTCTGCCTCCAATAGAATTCCTAAGCACTAGTGTTTTAAGGAACAGCTTAAAAAGAGAATCCTAATGTGATTTCTTTATAATGGGTGTGTTCCTTATCTTATCCTAGTGTCTAAACTCTTCTCCATGGCTGGACCCCCAAATAATATTCCTTTACGTGCTAAGGGGTATCTAGAGAGTGGGATAGGTTTAATAACTACCCTAACCCTAATGCGTACTCTAACCCTAACCCCTACCCTAACCCTAACACGTAACCTAATCCTAACCCGTACCCTAAACGGAGCCCTAACCCTAACACTAACCCTAACCCTAACCCTAACCCATACCCTACGCCGTACCAGAACCCCTCCCCGAACCCTACCCTAAGCCTAACCCCAAGCCTAACCCTAACCCTAGGCTACCCTTGACTGCTTCTGCCTCCAATAGATTTCCTAAGCACTAGTGTTTTAAGGAACAGCTTAAAAAGAGAATCCTAATGTGATTTCTTTATAATGGGTGTGTTCCTTATCTTATCCTAGTGTCTAAACTCTTCTCCATGGCTGGACCTCCAAATAGTATTCCTTTACGTGCTAAGGGGTATCTAGAGAGTGGGATAGGTTTAATAACTACCCTAACACTAACGCCTACCCTAACCCTAACCACTACCCTAACCCTAACACGTACACTAATCCTAACCAATACCCTAAACCGAGCCCTAACCCTAACACTAACCCTAACCCTAACCCTAACCCATACCCTACGCCGTACCCGAACCCCTCCCCGAACCCATACCCTAAGCCGTACCCTAAGCCTAACCCTAATCCTAGGCTACCCTTGACTGCTTCTGCCTCCAATAGATTTCCTAAGAACTAGTGTTTTAAGGAACAGCTTAAAAAGAGAATCCTAATGTGATTTCTTTATAATGGGTGTGTGCCTTAATTTATCCTAGTGTCAAAACTCTTCTCCATGGCTGGACCCCCAAATAATATTCCTTTACGTGCTAAGGTGTATCTAGAGAGTGGGATAGGTTTAAAAACTACCCTAACACTAACGCGTACCCTAACCCGAACCCCTACCCTAACCCTAACACGTACCCTAATCCTAACCAATACCCTAAACGGAGCCCTAACCCTAACACTAACCCTAACCCTAACCCTAACCCATACCCTACGCCGTACGAGAAGCCCTCCCCGAACCCGTACCCTAAGCCGTACCCTAAGCCTAACCGTAAGCCTAACCATAACCCTAGGCTACCCTTGACTGCTTCTGCCTCCAATAGAATTCCTAAGCACTAGTGTTTTAAGGAACAGCTTAAAAAGTGAATCCTAATGTGATTTCTTTAAAATGGGTGTGTTCCTTATCTTATCCTAGTGTCTAAATTCTTCTCCATGGCTGGACCCCCAAATAATATTCCTTTACGTGCTAAGGGGTATCTAGAGAGTGGGATAGGTTTAATAACGACCCTAACCCTAATGTGTAAACTAACCCTAAACCCTACCCTAACCCTAACACGTAACCTAATCCTAACCCGTACCCTAAACGGAGCCCTAACCCTAACACTAACACTAACCCTAACCCTAACCCATACCCTACGCCGTACCAGAATCCCTCCCCGAACCCGTACCCTAAGCCGTACCCTAAGCCTAACCCTAACCCTAGGCTACCCTAGACTGCTTCTGCCTCCAATAGATTTCCTAAGCACTAGTGTTTTAAGGAACAGCTTAAAAAGAGAATCCTAATGTGATTTCTTTATAATGGGTGTGTTCCTTATCTTATCCTAGGGTCTAAACTCTTCTCCATGGCTGGACCCCCAAATAATATTCCTTTACGTGCTAAGGGGTATCTAGAGAGTGGGATAGGTTTGATAACTACCCTAACCCTAATGTGTACCCTAACCCTTACCCCTACCCTAACCCTAACACGTACCCTAATCCTAAACCGTACCCTAAACCGAGCCCTAACCCTAACACTAACCCTAACCCTAACCCTAACCGATACCCTACGCAGTACCCGAAGCCCTCACCGAACCCGTACCCTAAGCCGTACCCTAAGCCTAACCCTAAGCCTAACCCTAACCCTAGACTACCCTTGACTGCTTCTGCCTCCAATAGATTTCCTAAGCACTAGTGTTTTAAGGAACAGCTTAAAAAGAGAATCCTAATGTGATTTCTTTATAACGGGTGTGTTCCTTATCTTATCCTAGTGTCTAAACTCTTCTCCATGGCTGGACCCCCAAATAATATTCCTTTACGTGCTAAGGGGTATCTAGAGAGTAGGATAGGTTTAATAACTACCCTAACCCTAATGCGTACCCTAACCCTAACCCCTACCCTAACCCTAACACGTAATCTAATCCTAAACCGTAACCTAAGCCGTACCCTAAGCCGTACCCTAAGCCTAACCCTAACCCTAGGCTACCCTTGACTGCTTCTGCCTCCAATAGATTTCCTAAGCACTAGTGTTTTAAGGAACAGCTTAAAAAGAGAATCCTAATGTGATTTCTTTAAAATGGGTGTGTTCCTTATCTTATCCTAGGGTCTAAACTCTTCTCCAAGGCTGGACCACCAAATAATATTCCTTTACGTGCTAAGAGGTATCTAGAGAGTGGGATAGGTTTAATAACTACCCTAACCCTAATGCGTACTCTAACACTAACCCTAACACGTAACCTAATCCTAACCCGTACCCTAAACGGAGCCCTAACCCTAACACTAACCCTAACCCTAACCCATACCCTACGCCGTACCAGAACCCCTCCCCGAACCCTACCCTAAGCCTAACCCCAAGCCTAAACCTAACCCTAGGCTACCCTTGACTGCTTCTGCCTCCAATAGATTTCCTAAGCACTAGTGTTTTAAGGAACAGCTTAAAAAGAGAATCCTAATGTGATTTCTTTATAATGGGTGTGTTCCTTATCTTATCCTAGTGTCTAAACTCTTCTCCATGGCTGGACCCCCAAATAATATTCCTTTATGTGCTAAGGGGTATCTAGAGAGTGGGATAGGTTTAATAACTACCCTAACCCTAATGCGTACCCTAACGCTAACCCCTACCCTAACCCTAACACCTACCCTAATCCTAACCCGTACCCTAAACCGAGCCCTAACCCTAACACTAACCCTAACCCTAACCCTAACCCATACCCTACGCCGTACCCGAACCCCTCCCCGAACCCATACCCTAAGCCGTACCCTAAGCCTAACCCTAATCCTAGGCTACCCTTGACTGCTTCTGCCTCCAATAGATTTCCTAAGCACTAGTGTTTTAAGGAACAGCTTAAAAAGAGAATCCTAATGTGATTTCTTTATAATGGGTGTGTTCCTTATCTTATCCTAGTGTCTAAACTCTTCTCCATGGCTGGACCCCCAAATAATATTCCTTTACGTGCTAAGCGGTATCTAGAGTGTGGGATAGGTTTAATAACTACCCTAACCCTAATGCGTACCCTAACCCTAACCCCTACCCTAACCCTAACACGTACCCTAATCCTAAACCGTACCCTAAACCGAGCCCTAACCCTAACACTAACCCTTACCCTAACCCTAACCGATACCCTACGCAGTACCCGAAGCCCTCACCGAACCCATACCCTAAGCCGTACCCTAAGCCTAACCCTAAGCCTAACCCTAACCCTAGGCTACCCTTGACTGCTTTTGCCTCCAATAGATTTCCTAAGCATTAGTGTTTTAAGGAACAGCTTAAAAAGAGAATCCTAATGTGATTTCTTTATAATGGGTGTGTTCCTTATCTTATCCTAGTGTCTAAACTCTTCTCCATGGCTGGACCCCCAAATAATATTCCTTTATGTGCTAAGGGGTATCTAGAGAGTGGGATAGGTTTTATAACTACCCTAACCCTAATGCGTACCCTAACCCTAACCCCTAGCCTAACCCTAACACCTACCCTAATCCTAACCCGTACCCTAAACCGAGCCCTAACCCTAACACTAACCCTAACCCTAACCCTAACCGATACCCTACGCCGTACCCGAAGCCCTCACCGAACCCGTACCCTAAGCCGTACCCTAAGCGTAACCCTAAGCCTAACCCTAACCCTAGGCTACCCTTGACTCCTTCTGCCTCCAATAGATTTCCTAAGCACTAGTGTTTTAAGGAACAGCTTAAAAAGAGAATCCTAATGTGATTTCTTTATAATGGGTGTGTTCCTTAGCTTATCCTAGTGTCTAAACTCTTCTCCATGGCTGGACCCCCAAATAATATTCCTTTACGTGCTAAGGGGTATCTAGAGAGTGGGATAGGTTTAATAACTACCCTAACCCTAATGTGTACCCTAACCCTAACCCCTACCCTAACCCTAACACGTAACCTAATCCTAACCCGTAACCTAAGCCGTACCCTAAGCCGTACCCTAAGCCTAACCCTAACCCTAGGCTACCCTTGACTGCTTCTGCCTCCAATAGATTTCCTAAGCACTAGTGTTTTAAGGAACAGCTTAAAAAGAGAATCCTAATGTGATTTCTTTATAATGGGTGTGTTCCTTATCTTATCCTAGTGTCAAAACTCTTCTCCATGGCTCGACCCCGAAATAATATTCCTTTACGTGCTAAGGTGTATCTAGAGAGTGGGATAGGTTAAATAACTACCCTAACCCTAACGCGTACCCTAACCCTAACCCCTACCCTAATCCTAACATGTACCCTAATCCTCACCCGTATCCTAAACTGAGGCCTAACCCTAACACTAACCCTAACCCTAACCCTAACCCATACCCTACGCCGTACCCGAACCCCTCCCCGAACCCGTACCCTAAGCCGTACCCAAGCCTAACCCTAAACCTAACCCTAACCCTAGGCTACCCTTGACTGCTTCTGCCTCCAATAGATTTCCTAAGCACTAGTGTTTTAAGGAACAGCTTAAAAAGAGAATCCTAATGTGATTTCTTTATAATGTGTGTGTTCCTAATCTTATCCTAGTGTCTAAACTCTTCTCCATGGCTGGACCCCCAAATAATATTCCTTTACGTGCTAAGGTGTATCTAGACAGTGGGATAGGTTTAATAACTACCATAACCCTAACGCGTACCCTAACCCTAACCCCTACCCTAACCCTAACATGTACCCTAATCCTAACCCGTACCCTAAACCGAGCCTTAACCCTAACACTAACCCTAACCCTAACCCTAACCCATACACTACGCCGTACCCGAACCCCTCCCTGAACCCGTACCCTAAGCCTAACCTAAGCCTCATCCTAACCCTAGGCTACCCTTGACTGCTTCTGCCTCCAATAGAATTCCTAAGCACTAGTGTTTTAAGGAACAGCTTAAAAAGGGAATCCTAATGTGATTTCTTTAAAATGGGTGTGTTCCTTATCTTATCCTAGGGTCTAAACTCTTCTCCATGGCTGGACCCCCAAATAATATTCCTTTACGTGCTAAGAGGTATCTAGAGAGTGGGACAGGTTTAATAACTACCCTAACCCTAATGCGTACTCTAACCCTAACCCCTACCCTAACCCTAACACGTAACCTAATCCTAACCCGTACCCTAAACGGAGCCCTAACCCTAACACTAACCCTAACCCTAAACCTAACCCATACCCTACGCCGTACCGGAACCCCTCCCCGAACCCATACCCTAAGCCGTACCCTAAGCCTAACCCTAATCCTAGGCTACCCTTGACTGCTTCTGCCTCCAATAGATTTCCTAAGCACTAGTGTTTTAAGGAACAGCTTAAAAAGAGAATCCTAATGTGATTTCTTTATAATGGGTGTGTTCCTTATCTTATCCTAGTGTCTAAACTCTTCTCCATGGCTGGACCTCCAAATAATATTCCTTTACGTGCTAAGGGGTATCTACAGAGTGGGATAGGTTTAATAACTACCCTAACACTAATGCGTACCCTAACCATAACCCCTACCCTAACCCTAACACGTACCCTAATCCTAACCAATACCCTAAACCGAGCCCTAACCCTAACACTAAGCCTAACCCTAACCCTAACCCACACCCTACGCCATACCCGAAGCCCTCCACGAAACTGTACCCTAAGCCGTACCCTAAGCCGTACCCTAAGCCGTACCCTAACCCTAGGCTACCCTTGACTGCTTCTGCCTCCAATAGATTTCCTAAGCACTAGTGTTTTAAGGAACAGCTTAAAAAGAGAATCCTAATGTGATTTCTTTATAATGGGTGTGTTCCTTATCTTATCCTAGTGTCTAAACTCTTCTCCATGGCTGGACCCCCAAATAATATTCCTTTACGTGCTAAGCGGTATCTAGAGAGTGGGATAGGTTTAATAACTACCCTAACCCTAATGCGTACCCTAACCCTAACCCCTACCCTAACCCTAACACGTACCCTAATCCTAAACCGTACCCTAAACCGAGCCCTAACCCTAACACTAACCCTAACCCTAACCCTAACCAATACCCTACGCAGTACCCGAAGCCCTCACCGAACCCATACCCTAAGCCGTACCCTAAGCCTAACCCTAAGCCTAACCCTAACCCTAGGCTACCCTTGACTGCTTTTGCCTCCAATAGATTTCCTAAGCACTTGTGTTTTAAGGAACAGCTTAAAAAGAGAATCCTAAAGTGATTTCTTTATAATGGGTGTGTTCCTTATCTTATCCTAGTGTCTAAACTCTTCTCCATGGCTGGACCCCCAAATAATATTCCTTTATGTGCTAAGGGGTATCTAGAGAGTGGGATAGGTTTAATAACTACCCTAACCCTAATGCGTACCCTAACCCTAACCCCTAGCCTAACCCTAACACCTACCCTAATCCTAACCCGTACCCTAAACCGAGCCCTAACCCTAACACTAACCCTAACCCTAACCCTAACCGATACCCTACGCCGTACCCGAAGCCCTCACCGAACCCGTACCCTAAGCCGTACCCTAAGCGTAACCCTAAGCCTAACCCTAACCCTAGGCTACCCTTGACTGCTTCTGCCTCCAATAGATTTCCTAAGCACTAGTGTTTTAAGGAACAGCTTAAAAAGAGAATCCTAATGTGATTTCTTTATAATGGGTGTGTTCCGTATCTTATCCTAGTGTCTAAACTCTTCTCCATGGCTGGACCCCCAAATAATATTCCTTTAGGTGCTAAGGGGTATCTAGAGAGTGGGATAGGTTTAATAACTACCCTAACCCTAATGCGTACCCTAACCCTAACCCCTACCCTAACCCTAACACGTAACCTAATCCTAACCCGTACCCTAAACGGAGCCCTAACCCTAACACTAACCCTAACCCTAACCCATACCCTACGCCGTACCCAAACCCCTCCCCGAACCCGTACCCTAAGCCGTACCCTCACCCTAACCCTAAGCCTAACCATAACCCTAGGCTACACTTGACTGCTTCTGCCTCCAATAGATTTCCTAAGCACTAGTGTTTTAAGGAACAGCTTAAAAAGAGAATCCTAATGTGATTTCTTTATAATGGGTGTGTTCCTTATCTTATCGTAGTGTCTAAACTCTTCTCCATGGCTGGACCTCCAAATAATATTCCTTTACGTGCTAAGGGGTATCTAGAGAGTGGGATAGGTTTAATAACTACCCTAACCCTAATGCGTACCCTAACCATAACCCCTACCCTAACCCTAACACGTAACCTAATCCTAACCCGTACCCTAAACGGAGCCCTAACCCTAACACTAACCCTAACCCTAACCCTAACCCATACCCTACGCCGTACCCGAAGCCCTCCCCGAACTCGTACCCTAAGCCGTACCCTAAGCCGTACCCTAAGCCTAACCCTATCCCTAGGCTACCCTTGACTGCTTCTGCCTCCAATAGATTTCCTAAGCACTAGTGTTTTAAGGAACAGCTTAAAAAGAGAATCCTAATGTGATTTCTTTATAATGGGTGTGTTCCTTATCTTATCCTAGTGTCTAAACTCTTCTCCATGGCTGGACCCCCAAATAATATTCCTTTACGTGCTAAGGGGTATCTAGAGAGTGGGATAGGTTTAATAACTACCCTAACCCTAATGCGTAAACTAACCCTAACCCCTACCCTAACCCTAACACGTAACCTAATCCTAACCCGTACCCTAAATGGAGCCCTAACCCTAACACTAACCCTAACCCTAACCCATACCCTACGCCCTACCAGAACCCCTCCCCGAACCCGTACCCTAAGCCTAACCCCAAGCCTAACCCTAACCCTAGGCTACCCTTGACTGCTTCTGCCTCCAATAGATTTCCTAAGCACTAGTGTTTTAAGGAACAGCTTAAAAAGAGAATCCTAATGTGATTTCTTTATAATGGGTGTGTTCCTTATCTTATCCTAGTGTCTAAACTCTTCTCCATGGCTGGACCTCGAAATAATATTCCTTTACGTGCTAAGGGGTATCTAGAGAGTGGGATAGGTTTAAAAACTACCCTAACACTAACGCGTACCCTAACCCGAACCCCTACCCTAACCCTAACACGTACGCTAATCCTAACCAATACCCTAAACGGAGCCCTAACCCTAACACTAACCCTAACCCTAATCCTAACCCATACCCTACGCCGTACCCGAAGCCCTCCCCGAACCCGTACCCTAAGCCGTACCCTAAGCCTAACCCTAAGCCTAACCCTAACCCTAGGCTACCCTTGACTTCTTCTGCCTCCAATAGATTTCCTAAGCACTAGTATTTTAAGGAACAGCTTAAAAAGAGAATCCTAATGTGATTTCTTTATAATGGGTGTGTTCCTTATCTTATCCTAGTGTCTAAACTCTTCTCCATGGCTGGACCTCGAAATAATATACCTTTACGTGCTAAGGGGTATCTAGAGAGTGGGATAGGTTTAAAAACTACCCTAACACTAACGCGTACACTAACCCGAACCCCTACCCTAACCCTAACACGTACCCTAATCCTAACCAATACCCTAAACCGAGCCCTAACCCTAACACTAACCCTAACCCTAACCCTAACCGATACCCTACGCAGTACCCGAAGCCCTCACCGAACCCGTACCCTAAGCCGTACCCTAAGCGTAACCCTAAGCCTTACCCTAACCCTAGGCTACCCTTGACTGCTTCTGCCTCCAATAGATTTCCTAAGCACTAGTGTTTTAAGGAACAGCTTAAAAAGAGAATCCTAATGTGATTTCTTTATAATGGGTGTGTTCCTTATCTTATCCTAGTGTCTAAACTCTTCTCCATGGCTGGACCCCCAAATAATATTCCTTTAGGTGCTAAGGGGTATCTAGAGAGTGGGATAGGTTTAATAACTACCCTAACCCTAATGCGTACCCTAACCATAACCCCTACCCTAACCCTAACACGTAACCTAATCCTAACCCATACCCTAAACGGAGCCCTAACCCTAACACTAACCCTAACCCTAACCCATACCCTACGCCGTACCCAAACCCCTCCCCGAACCCGTACCCTAAGCCGTACCCTCACCCTAACCCTAAGCCTAACCCTAACCCTAGGCTACCCTTGACTGCTTCTGCCTCCAATAGATTTCCTAAGCACTAGTGTTTTAAGGAACAGCTTAAAAAGAGAATCCTAATGTGATTTATTTATAATGGGTGTGTTCCTTATCTTATCCTAGTGTCTAAACTCTTCTCCATGGCTGGACCTCCAAATAGTATTCCTTTACGTGCTAAGGGGTATCTAGAGAGTGGGATAGGTTTAATAACTACCCTAACCCTAATGCGTACCCTAACCCTAACCCCTACCCTAACCCTAACACGTAACCTAATCCTAACCCGTCCCCTAAACGGAGCCCTAACCCTAACACTAACCCTAACCCTAACCCTGACCGATACCCTACGCAGTACCCGAAGCCCTCACCGAACCCGTACCCTAAGCCGTACCCTAAGCCTAACCCTAACCCTAGGCTACCCTTGACTGCTTCTGCCTCCAATAGATTTCCTAAGCCCTAGTGTTTTAAGGAACAGCTTAAAAAGAGAATCCTAATGTGATTTCTTTATAATGGGGGTGTTACTTATTTTATCCTAGTGTCAAAACTCTTCTCCATGGCTGGACCCCCAAATAATATTCCTTTACGTGCTAAGGTGTATCTAGAGAGTGGGATAGGTTTAATAACTACCCTAACCCTAACGCGTACCGTAACCCTAACCCCTACCCTAACCCTAACACGTACCCTAATCCTAAACAATACCCTAAACCGAGCCCTAACCCTAACCCTAACCCTAACCCTAACCCTAACCCATACCCTACTCCGTACCCGAAGCCCTCCCCGAACCCGTACCCTAAGCCGTACCCTAAGCCTAAACCTAACCCTAGGCTACCCTTGACTGCTTCTGCCTCCAATAGATTTCCTAAGCACTAGTGTTTTAAGGAACAGCTTAAAAAGAGAATCCTAATGTGATTTATTTATAATGGGTGTGTTCCTTATCTTATCCTAGTGTCTAAACTCTTATCCATGGCTGGACCTCCAAATAGTATTCCTTTACGTGCTAAGGGGTATCTAGAGAGTGGGATAGGTTTAATAACTACCCTAACCCTAATGCGTACCCTAACCCTAACCCCTACCCTAACCCTAACACGTAACCTAATCCTAACCCGTACCCTAAACGGAGCCCTAACCCTAACACTAACCCTAACCCTAACCCTAACCCATACCCTACGCCGTACCCGAATCCCTCCCCGAACCCGTACCCTAAGCCTAACCCTAAGCCTAACCCTAACCCTAGGCTACCCTTGACTGCTTCTGCCTCCAATAGATTTCCTAAGCACTAGTGTTTTAAGGAACAGCTTAAAAAGAGAATCCTAATGTGATTTCTTTATAATGGGTGTGTTCCTTATCTTATCCTAGTGTCTAAACTCTTCTCCATGGCTGGACCCCCAAATAATATTCCTTTACGTGCTAAGGGGTATCTAGAGAGTGGGATAGGTTTAATAACTACCCTAACCCTTATGCGTACCCTAACTCTAAACCCTACCCTAACCCTAACACGTACCCTAATCCTAAACCGTACCCTAAACCGAGTCCTAACCCTAACACTAACCCTAACCCTAACCCTAACTGATACCCTACGCAGTACCCGAAGCCCTCACCAAACCTGTACCCTAAGCCGTACCCTAAGCCTAACCCTAAGCCTAACCCTAACCCTAGGCTACCCTTGACTGCTTCTGCCTCCAATAGATTTCCTAAGCACTAGTGTTTTAAGGAACAGCTTAAAAAGAGAATCCTAATGTGATTTCTTTATAATGGGTGTGTTCCTTATCTTATCCTAGGGTCTAAACTCTTCTCCATGGCTGGACCCCCAAATAATATTCCTTTACGTGCTAAGGGGTATCTAGAGAGTTGAATAGGTTTAATAACTGCCCTAACCCTAATGCGTACCCTAACCCTAACCCCTACCCTAACCCTAACATGTAACCTAATCCTAACCCGTACCCTAAACGGAGCCCTAACCCTAACACTAACCCTAACCCTAACCCTAACCCATACCCTACGCCGTACCCGAAGCCCTCCCCGAACCCGTACCCTGTGCCGTACCCTATGCCGTACCCTAAGCCTAACCCTAACCCTAGGCTATCCTTGACTGCTTCTGCCTCCAATAGATTTCCTAAGCACTAGTGTTTTAAGGAAAAGCTTAAAAAGAGAATCCTAATGTGATTTCTTTATAATGGGTGTGTTCCTTATCTTATCCTAGTGTCTAAACTCTTCTCCATGGATGGACCTCCAAATAGTATTCCTTTACGTGCTAAGGGGTATCTAGAGAGTGGGATAGGTTTAATAACTACCCTAACACTAACGTGTACCCTAACCCTAACCCCTACCCTAACCCTAACACGTACCCTAATCCTAACCAATAACCTAAACCGAGCCCTAACCCTAACACTAACCCTAACCCTAACCCTAACCCATACTCTACGCCGTACCCGAAGCCCTCTCTGAACCTGTACCCTAAGCCGTACCCTAAGCCGTACCCTAAGCCTAACCCTAACCCTAGGCTACCCTTGACTGCTTCTGCCTCCAATAGATTTCCTAAGCACTAGTGTTTTAAGGAACAGCTTAAAAAGAGAATCCTAATGTGATTTCATTATAATGGGTGTGTTCCTTATCTTATCCTAGTGTCTAAACTCTTCTCCATGGCTGGACCTCGAAATAATATTCCTTTACGTGCTAAGGGGTATCTAGAGAGTGGGATAGGTTTAAAAACTACCCTAACACTAACGCGTACCCTAAACCGAACCCCTACCCTAACCCTAACACGTACCCTAATCCTAACCAATACCCTAAACGGAGCCCTAACCCTAACACTAACCCTAACCCTAACCCTAACCCATACCCTACGCCGTAACCGAAGCCCTCACCGAACCCGTACCCTAAGCCGTACCCTAAGCCTAACCCTAAGCCTAACCCTAACCCTAGGCTACCCTTGACTGCTTCTGCCTCCAATAGATTTCCTAAGCACTAGTGTTTTAAGGAACAGCTTAAAAAGAGAATCCTAATGTGATTTCTTTATAATGGGTGTGTTCCTTATCTTATCCTAGTGTCTAAACTCTTCTCCATGGCTGGACCCCCAAATAATATTCCTTTACGTGCTAAGGTGTATCTAGAGAGTGGGATAGGTTTAATAACTACCCTAACCCTAACGCGTACCCTAACCCTAACCCCTACCCTAATCCTAACATGTACCCTAATCCTAACCCGTATCCTAAACTGAGCCCTAACCCTAACACTAACCCTAACCCTAACCGATACCCTACGCAGTACCCGAAGCCCTCACCGAACCCGTACCCTAAGCCGTACCCTAAGCCTAACCCTAAGCCTAACCCTAACCCTAGGCTACCCTTGACTGCTTCTGCCTCCAATAGATTTCCTAAGCACTAGTGTTTTAAGGAACAGCTTAAAAAGAGAATCCTAATGTGATTTCTTTATAATGGGTGTGTTCCTTATCTTATCCTAGGGTCTAAACTCTTCTCCATGGCTGGACCCCCAACTAATATTCCTTTACGTGCTAAGGGGTATCTAGATAGTGGAATAGGTTTAATAACTGCCCTAACCCTAATGCGTACCCTAACCCTAACCCCTACCCTAACCCTAACACGTAACCTAATCCTAACCCGTACCCTAAACGGAGCCCTAACCCTAACACTAACCCTAACCCTAACCCTAACCCATACTCTACGCCGTACCCGAAGCCCTCCCTGAACCTGTACCCTAAGCCGTACCCTAAGCCGTACCCTAAGCCTAACCCTAACCCTAGGCTACCCTTGACTGCTTCTGCCTCCAATAGATTTCCTAAGCACTAGTGTTTTAAGGAACAGCTTAAAAAGAGAATCCTAATGTGATTTCTTTATAATGGGTGTGTTCCTTATCTTATCCTAGTGTCTAAACTCTTCTCCATGGCTGGACCTCCAAATAATATTCCTTTACGTGCTAAGGGGTATCTAGAGAGTGGGATAGGTTTAATAACTACCCTAACACTAACGCGTACCCTAACCCGAACCCCTACCCTAACCCTAACACGTACCCTAATCCTAACCAATACCCTAAACCGAGCCCTAACCCTAACACTAAGCCTAACCCTAACCCTAACCCACACCCTACGCCGTACCCGAAGCCCTCACCGAACCCGTACCCTAAGCCGTACCCTAAGCCTAACCCTAAGCCTAACCCTAACCCTAGGCTACCCTTGACTGCTTCTGCCTCCAATAGATTTCCTAAGCACTAGTGTTTTAAGGAACAGCTTAAAAAGAGAATCCTAATGTGATTTCTTTATAATGGGTGTGTTCCTTATCTTATCCTAGTGTCTAAACTCTTCTCCATGGCTGGACCCCCAAATAATATTCCTTTAGGTGCTAAGGGGTATCTAGAGAGTGGGATAGGTTTAATAACTACCCTAACCCTAATGCGTAACCTAACCCTAAACCCTACCCTAACCCTAACACGTAACCTAATCCTAACCCGTACCCTAAACGGAGCCCTAACCCTACCTCTAACCCTAACCCTAACCCATACCCTACGCCGTACCCAAACCCCTCCCCGAACCCGTACCCTAAGCCGTACCCTCACCCTAACCCTAAGCCTAACCCTAACCCTAGGCTACCCTTGACTGCTTCTGCCTCCAATAGATTTCCTAAGCACTAGTGTTTTAAGGAACAGCTTAAAAAGAGAATCCTAATGTGATTTCTTTATAATGGGTGTGTTCCTTATCTTATCCTAGTGTCGAAACTCTTCTCCATGGCTGGACCCCCAAATAATATTCCTTTACGTGCTAAGGGGTATCAAGATAGTGGAATAGGTTTAATAACTGCCCTAACACTAATGCGTACCCTAACCCTAACCCCTACCCTAACCCTAACACGTAACCTAATCCTAACCCGTACCCTAAACGGAGCCCTAACCCTAACACTAACCCTAACCCTAACCCTAACCCATACTCTACGCCGTACCCGAAGGCCTCCCTGAACCTGTACCCTAAGCCGTACCCTAAGCCGTACCCTAAGCCTAACCCTAACCCTAGGCTACCCTTGACTGCTTCTGCCTCCAATAGATTTCCTAAGCACTAGTGTTTTAAGGAACAGCTTAAAAAGAGAATCCTAATGTGACTTCTTTATAATGGGTGTGTTCCTTATCTTATCCTAGTGTCTAAACTCTTCTCCATGGCTGGACCTCCAAATAATATTCCTTTACGTGCTAAGGGGTATCTAGAGAGTGGGATAGGTTTAATAATTACCCTAACACTAACGCGTACCCTAACCCGAACCCCTACCCTAACCCTAACACGTACCCTAATCCTAACCAATACCCTAAACCGAGCCCTAACCCTAACATTAAGCCTAACCCTAACCCTAACCCACACCCTACGCCGTACCCGAAGCCCTCACCGAACCCGTACCCTAAGCCGTACCCTAAGCCTAACCCTAAGCCTAACCCTAACCCTAGGCTACCCTTGACTGCTTCTGCCTCCAATAGATTTCCTAAGCACTAGTGTTTTAAGGAACAGCTTAAAAAGATAATCCTAATGTGATTTCTTTATAATGAGTGTGTTCCTTATCTTATCCTAGTGTCTAAACTCTTCTCCATGGCTGGACCCCCAAATAATATTCCTTTAGGTGCTAAGGGGTATCTAGAGAGTGGGATAGGTTTAATAACTACCCTAACCCTAATGCGTAACCTAACCCTAACCCCTACCCTAACCCTAACACGTAACCTAATCCTAACCCGTACCCTAAACGGAGCCCTAACCCTACCTCTAACCCTAACCCTAACCCATACCCTACGCCGTACCCAAACCCCTCCCCGAACCCGTACCCTAAGCCGTACCCTCACCCTAACCCTAAGCCTAACCCTAACCCTAGGCTACCCTTGACTGCTTCTGCCTCCAATAGATTTCCTAAGCACTAGTGTTTTAAGGAACAGCTTAAAAAGAGAATCCTAATGTGATTTCTTTATAATGGGTGTGTTCCTTATCTTATCCTAGTGTCTAAACTCTTCTCCATGGCTGGACCCCCAAATAATATTCCTTTACGTGCTAAGGGGTATCTAGAGAGTGAGATAGGTTTAAAAACTACCCTAACACTAACGCGTACCCTAACCCGAACCCCTACCCTAACCCTAACACGTACCCTAATCCTAACCATTACCCTAAACGGAGCCCTAACCCTAACACTAACCCTAACCCTAATCCTAACCCATACCCTACGCCGTACCCGAAGCCCTCCCTGAACCCGTACCCTAAGCCGTACCCTAAGCCTAACCCTATGCCTAACCCTAACCCTAGGCTACCCTTGACTGCTTCTGCCTCCAATAGATTTCCTAAGCACTAGTATTTTAAGGAACAGCTTAAAAAGAGAATCCTAATGTGATTTCTTTATAATGGGTGTGTTCCTTATCTTATCCTAGTGTCTAAACTCTTCTCCATGGCTGGACCTCGAAATAATATTCCTTTACGTGCTAAGGGGTATCTAGAGAGTGGGATAGGTTTAAAAACTACCCTAACACTAACGCGTACCCTAACCCGAACCCCTACCCTAACCCTAACACGTACCCTAATCCTAACCAATACCCTAAACCGAGCCCTAACCCTAACACTAACCCTAACCCTAACCCTAACCGATACCCTACGCAGTACCCGAAGCCCTCACCGAACCCGTACCCTAAGCCGTACCCTAAGCCTAACCCTAACCCTAGGCTACCCTTGACTGCTTCTGCCTCCAATAGATTTCCTAAGCACTAGTGTTTTAAGGAACAGCTTAAAAAGAGAATCCTAATGTGATTTCTTTATAATGGGGGTGTTCCTTATTTTATCCTAGTGTCAAAACTCTTCTCCATGGCTGGACCCCCAAATAATATTCCTTTACGTGCTAAGGTGTATCTAGAGACTGGGATAGGTTTAATAACTACCCTAACCCTAACGCGTACCCTAACCCTAACCCCTACCCTAATCCTAACATGTACCCTAATCCTAACCCGTATCCTAAACTGAGCCCTAACCCTAACACTAACCCTAACCCTAAACCTAACCCATACCCTACGCCGTACCCGAATCCCTCCCCGAACCCGTACCCTAAGCCTAACCCTAAGCCTAACCCTAACCCTAGGCTACCCTTGACTGCTTCTGCCTCCAATAGATTTCCTAAGCACTAGTGTTTTAAGGAACAGCTTAAAAAGAGAATCCTAATGTGATTTCTTTATAATGGGTGTGTTCCTTATCTTATCCTAGTGTCTAAACTCTTCTCCATGGCTGGACCCCCAAATAATATTCCTTTACGTGCTAAGGGGTATCTAGAGAGTGGGATAGGTTTAATAACTACCCTAACCCTTATGCGTACCCTAACCCTAAACCCTACCCTAACCCTAACACGTACCCTAATCCTAAACCGTACCCTAAACCGAGTCCTAACCCTAACACTAACCCTAACCCTAACCCTAACTGATACCCTACGCAGTACCCGAAGCCCTCACCAAACCTGTACCCTAAGCCGTACCCTAAGCCTAACCCTAAGCCTAACCCTAACCCTAGGCTACCCTTGACTGCTTCTGCCTCCAATAGATTTCCTAAGCACTAGTGTTTTAAGGAACAGCTTAAAAAGAGAATCCTAATGTGATTTCTTTATAATGGGTGTGTTCCTTATCTTATCCTAGGGTCTAAACTCTTCTCCATGGCTGGACCCCCAAATAATATTCCTTTACGTGCTAAGGGGTATCTAGAGAGTTGAATAGGTTTAATAACTTCCCTAACCCTAATGCGTACCCTAACCCTAACCCCTACCCTAACCCTAACATGTAACCTAATCCTAACCCGTACCCTAAACGGAGCCCTAACCCTAACACTAACCCTAACCCTAACCCTAACCCATACCCTACGCCGTACCCGAAGCCCTCCCCGAACCCGTACCCTGTGCCGTACCCTATGCCGTACCCTAAGCCTAACCCTAACCCTAGGCTATCCTTGACTGCTTCTGCCTCCAATAGATTTCCTAAGCACTAGTGTTTTAAGGAAAAGCTTAAAAAGAGAATCCTAATGTGATTTCTTTATAATGGGTGTGTTCCTTATCTTATCCTAGTGTCTAAACTCTTCTCCATGGATGGACCTCCAAATAGTATTCCTTTACGTGCTAAGGGGTATCTAGAGAGTGGGATAGGTTTAATAACTACCCTAACACTAACGTGTACCCTAACCCTAACCCCTACCCTAACCCTAACACGTACCCTAATCCTAACCAATAACCTAAACCGAGCCCTAACCCTAACACTAACCCTAACCCTAACCCTAACCCATACTCTACGCCGTACCCGAAGCCCTCTCTGAACCTGTACCCTAAGCCGTACCCTAAGCCGTACCCTAAGCCTAACCCTAACCCTAGGCTACCCTTGACTGCTTCTGCCTCCAATAGATTTCCTAAGCACTAGTGTTTTAAGGAACAGCTTAAAAAGAGAATCCTAATGTGATTTCATTATAATGGGTGTGTTCCTTATCTTATCCTAGTGTCTAAACTCTTCTCCATGGCTGGACCTCGAAATAATATTCCTTTACGTGCTAAGGGGTATCTAGAGAGTGGGATAGGTTTAAAAACTACCCTAACACTAACGCGTACCCTAAACCGAACCCCTACCCTAACCCTAACACGTACCCTAATCCTAACCAATACCCTAAACCGAGCCCTAACCCTAACACTAAGCCTAACCCTAACCCTAACCCACACCCTACGCCGTACCCGAAGCCCTCACCGAACCCGTACCCTAAGCCGTACCCTAAGCCTAACCCTAAGCCTAACCCTAACCCTAGGCTACCCTTGACTGCTTCTGCCTCCAATAGATTTCCTAAGCACTAGTGTTTTAAGGAACAGCTTAAAAAGAGAATCCTAATGTGATTTCTTTATAATGGGTGTGTTCCTTATCTTATCCTAGTGTCTAAACTCTTCTCCATGGCTGGACCCCCAAATAATATTCCTTTAGGTGCTAAGGGGTATCTAGAGAGTGGGATAGGTTTAATAACTACCCTAACCCTAATGCGTAACCTAACCCTAAACCCTACCCTAACCCTAACACGTAACCTAATCCTAACCCGTACCCTAAACGGAGCCCTAACCCTACCTCTAACCCTAACCCTAACCCATACCCTACGCCGTAACCGAAGCCCTCCCCGAACCCGTACCCTAAGCCGTACCCTAAGCCTAAACCTAACCCTAGGCTACCCTTGACTGCTTCTGCCTCCAATAGATTTCCTAAGCACTAGTGTTTTAAGGAACAGCTTAAAAAGAGAATCCTAATGTGATTTCTTTATAATGGGTGTGTTCCTTATCTTATCCTAGTGTCTAAACTCTTCTCCATGGCTGGACCCCCAAATAATATACCTTTACGTGCTAAGGGGTATCTAGAGAGTGGGATAGGTTTAATAACTACCCTAACCCTAATGCGTACCCTAACCCTAAACCCTACCCTAACCCTAACACGTACCCTAATCCTAAACCGTACCCTAAACCGAGCCCTAACCCTAACACTAACCCTAACCCTAACCCTAACCGATACCCTACGCAGTACCCGAAGCCTTCACCGAACCCGTACCCTAAGCCGTACCATAAGCCTAACCCTAAGCCTAACCCTAACCCTAGGCTACCCTTGACTGCTTCTGCCTCCAATAGATTTCCTAAGCACTAGTGTTTTAAGGAACAGCTTAAAAAGAGAATCCTAATGTGATTTCTTTATAATGGGTGTGTTCCTTATCTTATCCTAGTGTCGAAACTCTTCTCCATGGCTGGACCCCCAAATAATATTCCTTTACGTGCTAAGGGGTATCTAGATAGTGGAATAGGTTTAATAACTGCCCTAACACTAATGCGTACCCTAACCCTAACCCCTACCCTAACCCTAACACGTAACCTAATCCTAACCCGTACCCTAAACGGAGCCCTAACCCTAACACTAACCCTAACCCTAACCCTAACCCATACTCTACGCCGTACCCGAAGCCCTCCCTGAACCTGTACCCTAAGCCGTACCCTAAGCCGTACCCTAAGCCTAACCCTAACCCTAGGCTACCCTTGACTGCTTCTGCCTCCAATAGATTTCCTAAGCACTAGTGTTTTAAGGAACAGCTTAAAAAGAGAATCCTAATGTGACTTCTTTATAATGGGTGTGTTCCTTATCTTATCCTAGTGTCTAAACTCTTCTCCATGGCTGGACCTCCAAATAATATTCCTTTACGTGCTAAGGGGTATCTAGAGAGTGGGATAGGTTTAATAATTACCCTAACACTAACGCGTACCCTAACCCGAACCCCTACCCTAACCCTAACACGTACCCTAATCCTAACCAATACCCTAAACCGAGCCCTAACCCTAACACTAAGCCTAACCCTAACCCTAACCCACACCCTACGCCGTACCCGAAGCCCTCACCGAACCCGTACCCTAAGCCGTACCCTAAGCCTAACCCTAAGCCTAACCCTAACCCTAGGCTACCCTTGACTGCTTCTGCCTCCAATAGATTTCCTAAGCACTAGTGTTTTAAGGAACAGCTTAAAAAGATAATCCTAATGTGATTTCTTTATAATGAGTGTGTTCCTTATCTTATCCTAGTGTCTAAACTCTTCTCCATGGCTGGACCCCCAAATAATATTCCTTTAGGTGCTAAGGGGTATCTAGAGAGTGGGATAGGTTTAATAACTACCCTAACCCTAATGCGTAACCTAACCCTAACCCCTACCCTAACCCTAACACGTAACCTAATCCTAACCCGTACCCTAAACGGAGCCCTAACCCTACCTCTAACCCTAACCCTAACCCATACCCTACGCCGTACCCAAACCCCTCCCCGAACCCGTACCCTAAGCCGTACCCTCACCCTAACCCTAAGCCTAACCCTAACCCTAGGCTACCCTTGACTGCTTCTGCCTCCAATAGATTTCCTAAGCACTAGTGTTTTAAGGAACAGCTTAAAAAGAGAATCCTAATGTGATTTCTTTATAATGGGTGTGTTCCTTATCTTATCCTAGTGTCTAAACTCTTCTCCATGGCTGGACCCCCAAATAATATTCCTTTACGTGCTAAGGGGTATCTAGAGAGTGAGATAGGTTTAAAAACTACCCTAACACTAACGCGTACCCTAACCCGAACCCCTACCCTAACCCTAACACGTACCCTAATCCTAACCAATACCCTAAACGGAGCCCTAACCCTAACACTAACCCTAACCCTAATCCTAACCCATACCCTACGCCGTACCCGAAGCCCTCCCCGAACCCGTACCCTAAGCCGTACCCTAAGCCTAACCCTAAGCCTAACCCTAACCCTAGGCTACCCTTGACTGCTTCTGCCTCCAATAGATTTCCTAAGCACTAGTATTTTAAGGAACAGCTTAAAAAGAGAATCCTAATGTGATTTCTTTATAATGGGTGTGTTCCTTATCTTATCCTAGTGTCTAAACTCTTCTCCATGGCTGGACCTCGAAATAATATTCCTTTACGTGCTAAGGGGTATCTAGAGAGTGGGATAGGTTTAAAAACTACCCTAACACTAACGCGTACCCTAACCCGAACCCCTACCCTAACCCTAACACGTACCCTAATCCTAACCAATACCCTAAACCGAGCCCTAACCCTAACACTAACCCTAACCCTAACCCTAACCGATACCCTACGCAGTACCCGAAGCCCTCACCGAACCCGTACCCTAAGCCGTACCCTAAGCCTAACCCTAACCCTAGGCTACCCTTGACTGCTTCTGCCTCCAATAGATTTCCTAAGCACTAGTGTTTTAAAGAACAGCTTAAAAAGAGAATCCTAATGTGATTTCTTTATAATGGGGGTGTTCCTTATTTTATCCTAGTGTCAAAACTCTTCTCCATGGCTGGACCCCCAAATAATATTCCTTTACGTGCTAAGGTGTATCTAGAGAGTGGGATAGGTTTAATAACTACCCTAACCCTAACGCGTACCCTAACCCTAACCCCTACCCTAATCCTAACATGTACCCTAATCCTAACCCGTATCCTAAACTGAGCCCTAACCCTAACACTAACCCTAACCCTAACCCTAACCCATACCCTACGCCGTACCCGAATCCCTCCCCGAACCCGTACCCTAAGCCTAACCCTAAGCCTAACCCTAACCCTAGGCTACCCTTGACTGCTTCTGCCTCCAATAGATTTCCTAAGCACTAGTGTTTTAAGGAACAGCTTAAAAAGAGAATCCTAATGTGATTTCTTTATAATGGGTGTGTTCCTTATCTTATCCTAGTGTCTAAACTCTTCTCCATGGCTGGACCCCCAAATAATATTCCTTTACGTGCTAAGGGGTATCTAGAGAGTGGGATAGGTTTAATAACTACCCTAACCCTTATGCGTACCCTAACCCTAAACCCTACCCTAACCCTAACACGTACCCTAATCCTAAACCGTACCCTAAACCGAGTCCTAACCCTAACACTAACCCTAACCCTAACCCTAACTGATACCCTACGCAGTACCCGAAGCCCTCACCAAACCTGTACCCTAAGCCGTACCCTAAGCCTAACCCTAAGCCTAACCCTAACCCTAGGCTACCCTTGACTGCTTCTGCCTCCAATAGATTTCCTAAGCACTAGTGTTTTAAGGAACAGCTTAAAAAGAGAATCCTAATGTGATTTCTTTATAATGGGTGTGTTCCTTATCTTATCCTAGGGTCTAAACTCTTCTCCATGGCTGGACCCCCAAATAATATTCCTTTACGTGCTAAGGGGTATCTAGAGAGTTGAATAGGTTTAATAACTGCCCTAACCCTAATGCGTACCCTAACCCTAACCCCTACCCTAACCCTAACATGTAACCTAATCCTAACCCGTACCCTAAACGGAGCCCTAACCCTAACACTAACCCTAACCCTAACCCTAACCCATACCCTACGCCGTACCCGAAGCCCTCCCCGAACCCGTACCCTGTGCCGTACCCTATGCCGTACCCTAAGCCTAACCCTAACCCTAGGCTATCCTTGACTGCTTCTGCCTCCAATAGATTTCCTAAGCACTAGTGTTTTAAGGAAAAGCTTAAAAAGAGAATCCTAATGTGATTTCTTTATAATGGGTGTGTTCCTTATCTTATCCTAGTGTCTAAACTCTTCTCCATGGATGGACCTCCAAATAGTATTCCTTTACGTGCTAAGGGGTATCTAGAGAGTGGGATAGGTTTAATAACTACCCTAACACTAACGTGTACCCTAACCCTAACCCCTACCCTAACCCTAACACGTACCCTAATCCTAACCAATAACCTAAACCGAGCCCTAACCCTAACACTAACCCTAACCCTAACCCTAACCCATACTCTACGCCGTACCCGAAGCCCTCTCTGAACCTGTACCCTAAGCCGTACCCTAAGCCGTACCCTAAGCCTAACCCTAACCCTAGGCTACCCTTGACTGCTTCTGCCTCCAATAGATTTCCTAAGCACTAGTGTTTTAAGGAACAGCTTAAAAAGAGAATCCTAATGTGATTACATTATAATGGGTGTGTTCCTTATCTTATCCTAGTGTCTAAACTCTTCTCCATGGCTGGACCTCGAAATAATATTCCTTTACGTGCTAAGGGGTATCTAGAGAGTGGGATAGGTTTAAAAACTACCCTAACACTAACGCGTACCCTAAACCGAACCCCTACCCTAACCCTAACACGTACCCTAATCCTAACCAATACCCTAAACGGAGCCCTAACCCTAACACTAACCCTAACCCTAACCCTAACCCATACCCTACGCCGTACCCGAAGCCCTCACCGAACCCGTACCCTAAGCCGTACCCTAAGCCTAACCCTAAGCCTAACCCTAACCCTAGGCTACCCTTGACTGCTTCTGCCTCCAATAGATTTCCTAAGCACTAGTGTTTTAAGGAACAGCTTAAAAAGAGAATCCTAATGTGATTTCTTTATAATGGGTGTGTTCCTTATCTTATCCTAGTGTCTAAACTCTTCTCCATGGCTGGACCCCCAAATAATATTCCTTTACGTGCTAAGGTGTATCTAGAGAGTGGGATAGGTTTAATAACTACCCTAAACCTAACGCGTACCCTAACCCTAACCCCTACCCTAATCCTAACATGTACCCTAATCCTAACCCGTATCCTAAACTGAGCCCTAACCCTAACACTAACCCTAACCCTAACCCTAACCGATACCCTACGCAGTACCCGAAGCCCTCACCGAACCCGTACCCTAAGCCGTACCCTAAGCCTAACCCTAAGCCTAACCCTAACCCTAGGCTACCCTTGACTGCTTCTGCCTCCAATAGATTTCCTAAGCACTAGTGTTTTAAGGAACAGCTTAAAAAGAGAATCCTAATGTGATTTCTTTATAATGGGTGTGTTCCTTATCTTATCCTAGGGTCTAAACTCTTCTCCATGGCTGGACCCCCAACTAATATTCCTTTACGTGCTAAGGGGTATCTAGATAGTGGAATAGGTTTAATAACTGCCCTAACCCTAATGCGTACCCTAACCCTAACCCCTACCCTAACCCTAACACGTAACCTAATCCTAACCCGTACCCTAAACGGAGCCCTAACCCTAACACTAACCCTAACCCTAACCCTAACCCATACTCTACGCCGTACCCGAAGCCCTCCCTGAACCTGTACCCTAAGCCGTACCCTAAGCCGTACCCTAAGCCTAACCCTAACCCTAGGCTACCCTTGACTGCTTCTGCCTCCAATAGATTTCCTAAGCACTAGTGTTTTAAGGAACAGCTTAAAAAGAGAATCCTAATGTGATTTCTTTATAATGGGTGTGTTCCTTATCTTATCCTAGTGTCTAAACTCTTCTCCATGGCTGGACCTCCAAATAATATTCCCTTACGTGCTAAGGGGTATCTAGAGAGTGGGATAGGTTTAATAACTACCCTAACACTAACACGTACCCTAACCCGAACCCCTACCCTAACCCTAACACGTACCCTAATCCTAACCAATACCCTAAACCGAGCCCTAACCCTAACACTAAGCCTAACCCTAACCCTAACCCACACCCTACGCCGTACCCGAAGCCCTCACCGAACCCGTACCCTAAGCCGTACCCTAAGCCTAACCCTAAGCCTAACCCTAACCCTAGGCTACCCTTGACTGCTTCTGCCTCCAATAGATTTCCTAAGCACTAGTGTTTTAAGGAACAGCTTAAAAAGAGAATCCTAATGTGATTTCTTTATAATGGGTGTGTTCCTTATCTTATCCTAGTGTCTAAACTCTTCTCCATGGCTGGACCCCCAAATAATATTCCTTTAGGTGCTAAGGGGTATCTAGAGAGTGGGATAGGTTTAATAACTACCCTAACCCTAATGCGTAACCTAACCCTAAACCCTACCCTAACCCTAACACGTAACCTAATCCTAACCCGTACCCTAAACGGAGCCCTAACCCTACCTCTAACCCTAACCCTAACCCATACCCTACGCCGTACCCAAACCCCTCCCCGAACCCGTACCCTAAGCCGTACCCTCACCCTAACCCTAAGCCTAACCCTAACCCTAGGCTACCCTTGACTGCTTCTGCCTCCAATAGATTTCCTAAGCACTAGTGTTTTAAGGAACAGCTTAAAAAGAGAATCCTAATGTGATTTCTTTATAATGGATGTGTTCCTTATCTTATCCTAGTGTCTAAACTCTTCTCCATGGCTGGACCCCCAAATAATATTCCTTTACGTGCTAAGGGGTATCTAGAGAGTGGGATAGGTTTAATAACTACCCTAACCCTAATGCGTACCCTAACTCTAAACCGTACCCTAACCCTAACACGTACCCTAATCCTAAACCGTACCCTAAACCGAGCCCTAACCCTAACCCTAACCCTAACCCTAACCCATACCCTACGCCGTACCCGAAGCCCTCCCCGAACCCGTACCCTAAGCCGTACCCTAAGCCTAAACCTAACCCTAGGCTACCCTTGACTGCTTCTGCCTCCAATAGATTTCCTAAGCACTAGTGTTTTAAGGAACAGCTTAAAAAGAGAATCCTAATGTGATTTCTTTATAATGGGTGTGTTCCTTATCTTATCCTAGTGTCTAAACTCTTCTCCATGGCTGGACCCCCAAATAATATACCTTTACGTGCTAAGGGGTATCTAGAGAGTGGGATAGGTTTAATAACTACCCTAACCCTAATGCGTACCCTAACCCTAAACCCTACCCTAACCCTAACACGTACCCTAATCCTAAACCGTACCCTAAACCGAGCCCTAACCCTAACACTAACCCTAACCCTAACCCTAACCGATACCCTACGCAGTACCCGAAGCCCTCACCGAAACCGTACCCTAAGCCGTACCCTAAGCGTAACCCTAAGCCTAACCCTAACCCTAGGCTACCCTTGACTGCTTCTGCCTCCAATAGATTTCCTAAGCACTAGTGTTTTAAGGAACAGCTTAAAAAGAGAATCCTAATGTGATTTCTTTATAATAGGTGTGTTCCTTATCTTATCCTAGTGTCGAAACTCTTCTCCATGGCTGGACCCCCAAATAATACTCCTTTACGTGCTAAGGGGTATCTAGATAGTGGAATAGGTTTAATAACTGCCCTAACACTAATGCGTACCCTAACCCTAACCCCTACCCTAACCCTAACACGTAACCTAATCCTAACCCGTACCCTAAACGGAGCCCTAACCCTAACACTAACCCTAACCCTAACCCTAACCCATACTCTACGCCGTACCCGAAGCCCTCCCTGAACCTGTACCCTAAGCCGTACCCTAAGCCGTACCCTAAGCCTAACCCTAACCCTAGGCTACCCTTGACTGCTTCTGCCTCCAATAGATTTCCTAAGCACTAGTGTTTTAAGGAACAGCTTAAAAAGAGAATCCTAATGTGACTTCTTTATAATGGGTGTGTTCCTTATCTTATCCTAGTGTCTAAACTCTTCTCCATGGCTGGACCTCCAAATAATATTCCTTTACGTGCTAAGGGGTATCTAGAGAGTGGGATAGGTTTAATAACTACCCTAACACTAACGCGTACCCTAACCCGAACCCCTACCCTAACCCTAACACGTACCCTAATCCTAACCAATACCCTAAACCGAGCCCTAACCCTAACACTAAGCCTAACCCTAACCCTAACCCACACCCTACGCCGTACCCGAAGCCCTCACCGAACCCGTACCCTAAGCCGTACCCTAAGCCTAACCCTAAGCCTAACCCTAACCCTAGGCTACCCTTGACTGCTTCTGCCTCCAATAGATTTCCTAAGCACTAGTGTTTTAAGGAACAGCTTAAAAAGAGAATCCTAATGTGATTTCTTTATAATGAGTGTGTTCCTTATCTTATCCTAGTGTCTAAACTCTTCTCCATGGCTGGACCCCCAAATAATATTCCTTTAGGTGCTAAGGGGTATCTCGAGAGTGGGATAGGTTTAATAACTACCCTAACCCTAATGCGTAACCTAACCCTAACCCCTACCCTAACCCTAACACGTAACCTAATCCTAACCCGTACCCTAAACGGAGCCCTAACCCTACCTCTAACCCTAACCCTAACCCATACCCTACGCCGTACCCAAACCCCTCCCCGAACCCGTACCCTAAGCCGTACCCTCACCCTAACCCTAAGCCTAACCCTAACCCTAGGCTACCCTTGACTGCTTCTGCCTCCAATAGATTTCCTAAGCACTAGTGTTTTAAGGAACAGCTTAAAAAGAGAATCCTAATGTGATTTCTTTATAATGGGTGTGTTCCTTATCTTATCCTAGTGTCTAAACTCTTCTCCATGGCTGGACCCCCAAATAATATTCCTTTACGTGCTAAGGGGTATCTAGAGAGTGAGATAGGTTTAAAAACTACCCTAACACTAACGCGTACCCTAACCCGAACCCCTACCCTAACCCTAACACGTACCCTAATCCTAACCAATACCCTAAACGGAGCCCTAACCCTAACACTAACCCTAACCCTAATCCTAACCCATACCCTACGCCGTACCCGAAGCCCTCCCCGAACCCGTACCCTAAGCCGTACCCTAAGCCTAACCCTAAGCCTAACCCTAACCCTAGGCTACCCTTGACTGCTTCTGCCTCCAATAGATTTCCTAAGCACTAGTGTTTTAAGGAACAGCTTAAAAAGAGAATCCTAATGTGATTTCTTTATAATGGGTGTGTTCCTTATCTTATCCTAGTGTCTAAACTCTTCTCCATGGCTGGACCCCCAAATAATATTCCTTTACGTGCTAAGGGGTATCTAGAGAGTGGGATAGGTTTAATAACTACCCTAACCCTTATGCGTACCCTAACCCTAAACCCTACCCTAACCCTAACACGTACCCTAATCCTAAACCGTACCCTAAACCGAGTCCTAACCCTAACACTAACCCTAACCCTAACCCTAACTGATACACTACGCAGTACCCGAAGCCCTCACCAAACCTGTACCCTAAGCCGTACCCTAAGCCTAACCCTAAGCCTAACCCTAACCCTAGGCTACCCTTGACTGCTTCTGCCTCCAATAGATTTCCTAAGCACTAGTGTTTTAAGGAACAGCTTAAAAAGAGAATCCTAATGTGATTTCTTTATAATGGGTGTGTTCCTTATCTTATCCTAGGGTCTAAACTCTTCTCCATGGCTGGACCCCCAAATAATATTCCTTTACGTGCTAAGGGGTATCTAGAGAGTTGAATAGGTTTAATAACTGCCCTAACCCTAATGCGTACCCTAACCCTAACCCCTACCCTAACCCTAACATGTAACCTAATCCTAACCCGTACCCTAAACGGAGCCCTAACCCTAACACTAACCCTAACCCTAACCCTAACCCATACCCTACGCCGTACCCGAAGCCCTCCCCGAACCCGTACCCTGTGCCGTACCCTATGCCGTACCCTAAGCCTAACCCTAACCCTAGGCTATCCTTGACTGCTTCTGCCTCCAATAGATTTCCTAAGCACTAGTGTTTTAAGGAAAAGCTTAAAAAGAGAATCCTAATGTGATTTCTTTATAATGGGTGTGTTCCTTATCTTATCCTAGTGTCTAAACTCTTCTCCATGGATGGACCTCCAAATAGTATTCCTTTACGTGCTAAGGGGTATCTAGAGAGTGGAATAGGTTTAATAACTGCCCTAACCCTAATGCGTACCCTAACCCTAACCCCTACCCTAACCCTAACACGTAACCTAATCCTAACCCGTACCCTAAACGGAGCCCTAACCCTAACACTAACCCTAACCCTAACCCTAACCCATACTCTACGCCGTACCCGAAGCCCTCCCTGAACCTGTACCCTAAGCCGTACCCTAAGCCGTACCCTAAGCCTAACCCTAACCCTAGGCTACCCTTGACTGCTTCTGCCTCCAATAGATTTCCTAAGCACTAGTGTTTTAAGGAACAGCTTAAAAAGAGAATCCTAATGTGATTTCTTTATAATGGGTGTGTTCCTTATCTTATCCTAGTGTCTAAACTCTTCTCCATGGCTGGACCTCCAAATAATATTCCCTTACGTGCTAAGGGGTATCTAGAGAGTGGGATAGGTTTAATAACTACCCTAACACTAACGCGTACCCTAACCCGAACCCCTACCCTAACCCTAACACGTACCCTAATCCTAACCAATACCCTAAACCGAGCCCTAACCCTAACACTAAGCCTAACCCTAACCCTAACCCACACCCTACGCCGTACCCGAAGCCCTCACCGAACCCGTACCCTAAGCCGTACCCTAAGCCTAACCCTAAGCCTAACCCTAACCCTAGGCTACCCTTGACTGCTTCTGCCTCCAATAGATTTCCTAAGCACTAGTGTTTTAAGGAACAGCTTAAAAAGAGAATCCTAATGTGATTTCTTTATAATGGGTGTGTTCCTTATCTTATCCTAGTGTCTAAACTCTTCTCCATGGCTGGACCCCCAAATAATATTCCTTTAGGTGCTAAGGGGTATCTAGAGAGTGGGATAGGTTTAATAACTACCCTAACCCTAATGCGTAACCTAACCCTAAACCCTACCCTAACCCTAACACGTAACCTAATCCTAACCCGTACCCTAAACGGAGCCCTAACCCTACCTCTAACCCTAACCCTAACCCATACCCTACGCCGTACCCAAACCCCTCCCCGAACCCGTACCCTAAGCCGTACCCTCACCCTAACCCTAAGCCTAACCCTAACCCTAGGCTACCCTTGACTGCTTCTGCCTCCAATAGATTTCCTAAGCACTAGTGTTTTAAGGAACAGCTTAAAAAGAGAATCCTAATGTGATTTCTTTATAATGGATGTGTTCCTTATCTTATCCTAGTGTCTAAACTCTTCTCCATGGCTGGACCCCCAAATAATATTCCTTTACGTGCTAAGGGGTATCTAGAGAGTGGGATAGGTTTAATAACTACCCTAACCCTAATGCGTACCCTAACTCTAAACCGTACCCTAACCCTAACACGTACCCTAATCCTAAACCGTACCCTAAACCGAGCCCTAACCCTAACCCTAACCCTAACCCTAACCCATACCCTACGCCGTACCCGAAGCCCTCCCCGAACCCGTACCCTAAGCCGTACCCTAAGCCTAAACCTAACCCTAGGCTACCCTTGACTGCTTCTGCCTCCAATAGATTTCCTAAGCACTAGTGTTTTAAGGAACAGCTTAAAAAGAGAATCCTAATGTGATTTCTTTATAATGGGTGTGTTCCTTATCTTATCCTAGTGTCTAAACTCTTCTCCATGGCTGGACCCCCAAATAATATACCTTTACGTGCTAAGGGGTATCTAGAGAGTGGGATAGGTTTAATAACTACCCTAACCCTAATGCGTACCCTAACCCTAAACCCTACCCTAACCCTAACACGTACCCTAATCCTAAACCGTACCCTAAACCGAGCCCTAACCCTAACACTAACCCTAACCCTAACCCTAACCGATACCCTACGCAGTACCCGAAGCCCTCACCGAAACCGTACCCTAAGCCGTACCCTAAGCGTAACCCTAAGCCTAACCCTAACCCTAGGCTACCCTTGACTGCTTCTGCCTCCAATAGATTTCCTAAGCACTAGTGTTTTAAGGAACAGCTTAAAAAGAGAATCCTAATGTGATTTCTTTATAATAGGTGTGTTCCTTATCTTATCCTAGTGTCGAAACTCTTCTCCATGGCTGGACCCCCAAATAATACTCCTTTACGTGCTAAGGGGTATCTAGATAGTGGAATAGGTTTAATAACTGCCCTAACACTAATGCGTACCCTAACCCTAACCCCTACCCTAACCCTAACACGTAACCTAATCCTAACCCGTACCCTAAACGGAGCCCTAACCCTAACACTAACCCTAACCCTAACCCTAACCCATACTCTACGCCGTACCCGAAGCCCTCCCTGAACCTGTACCCTAAGCCGTACCCTAAGCCGTACCCTAAGCCTAACCCTAACCCTAGGCTACCCTTGACTGCTTCTGCCTCCAATAGATTTCCTAAGCACTAGTGTTTTAAGGAACAGCTTAAAAAGAGAATCCTAATGTGACTTCTTTATAATGGGTGTGTTCCTTATCTTATCCTAGTGTCTAAACTCTTCTCCATGGCTGGACCTCCAAATAATATTCCTTTACGTGCTAAGGGGTATCTAGAGAGTGGGATAGGTTTAATAACTACCCTAACACTAACGCGTACCCTAACCCGAACCCCTACCCTAACCCTAACACGTACCCTAATCCTAACCAATACCCTAAACCGAGCCCTAACCCTAACACTAAGCCTAACCCTAACCCTAACCCACACCCTACGCCGTACCCGAAGCCCTCACCGAACCCGTACCCTAAGCCGTACCCTAAGCCTAACCCTAAGCCTAACCCTAACCCTAGGCTACCCTTGACTGCTTCTGCCTCCAATAGATTTCCTAAGCACTAGTGTTTTAAGGAACAGCTTAAAAAGAGAATCCTAATGTGATTTCTTTATAATGGGTGTGTTCCTTATCTTATCCTAGTGTCTAAACTCTTCTCCATGGCTGGACCCCCAAATAATATTCCTTTAGGTGCTAAGGGGTATCTAGAGAGTGGGATAGGTTTAATAACTACCCTAACCCTAATGCGTAACCTAACCCTAAACCCTACCCTAACCCTAACACGTAACCTAATCCTAACCCGTACCCTAAACGGAGCCCTAACCCTACCTCTAACCCTAACCCTAACCCATACCCTACGCCGTACCCAAACCCCTCCCCGAACCCGTACCCTAAGCCGTACCCTCACCCTAACCCTAAGCCTAACCCTAACCCTAGGCTACCCTTGACTGCTTCTGCCTCCAATAGATTTCCTAAGCACTAGTGTTTTAAGGAACAGCTTAAAAAGAGAATCCTAATGTGATTTCTTTATAATGGATGTGTTCCTTATCTTATCCTAGTGTCTAAACTCTTCTCCATGGCTGGACCCCCAAATAATATTCCTTTACGTGCTAAGGGGTATCTAGAGAGTGGGATAGGTTTAATAACTACCCTAACCCTAATGCGTACCCTAACTCTAAACCGTACCCTAACCCTAACACGTACCCTAATCCTAAACCGTACCCTAAACCGAGCCCTAACCCTAACCCTAACCCTAACCCTAACCCATACCCTACGCCGTACCCGAAGCCCTCCCCGAACCCGTACCCTAAGCCGTACCCTAAGCCTAAACCTAACCCTAGGCTACCCTTGACTGCTTCTGCCTCCAATAGATTTCCTAAGCACTAGTGTTTTAAGGAACAGCTTAAAAAGAGAATCCTAATGTGATTTCTTTATAATGGGTGTGTTCCTTATCTTATCCTAGTGTCTAAACTCTTCTCCATGGCTGGACCCCCAAATAATATACCTTTACGTGCTAAGGGGTATCTAGAGAGTGGGATAGGTTTAATAACTACCCTAACCCTAATGCGTACCCTAACCCTAAACCCTACCCTAACCCTAACACGTACCCTAATCCTAAACCGTACCCTAAACCGAGCCCTAACCCTAACACTAACCCTAACCCTAACCCTAACCGATACCCTACGCAGTACCCGAAGCCCTCACCGAAACCGTACCCTAAGCCGTACCCTAAGCGTAACCCTAAGCCTAACCCTAACCCTAGGCTACCCTTGACTGCTTCTGCCTCCAATAGATTTCCTAAGCACTAGTGTTTTAAGGAACAGCTTAAAAAGAGAATCCTAATGTGATTTCTTTATAATAGGTGTGTTCCTTATCTTATCCTAGTGTCGAAACTCTTCTCCATGGCTGGACCCCCAAATAATACTCCTTTACGTGCTAAGGGGTATCTAGATAGTGGAATAGGTTTAATAACTGCCCTAACACTAATGCGTACCCTAACCCTAACCCCTACCCTAACCCTAACACGTAACCTAATCCTAACCCGTACCCTAAACGGAGCCCTAACCCTAACACTAACCCTAACCCTAACCCTAACCCATACTCTACGCCGTACCCGAAGCCCTCCCTGAACCTGTACCCTAAGCCGTACCCTAAGCCGTACCCTAAGCCTAACCCTAACCCTAGGCTACCCTTGACTGCTTCTGCCTCCAATAGATTTCCTAAGCACTAGTGTTTTAAGGAACAGCTTAAAAAGAGAATCCTAATGTGACTTCTTTATAATGGGTGTGTTCCTTATCTTATCCTAGTGTCTAAACTCTTCTCCATGGCTGGACCTCCAAATAATATTCCTTTACGTGCTAAGGGGTATCTAGAGAGTGGGATAGGTTTAATAACTACCCTAACACTAACGCGTACCCTAACCCGAACCCCTACCCTAACCCTAACACGTACCCTAATCCTAACCAATACCCTAAACCGAGCCCTAACCCTAACACTAAGCCTAACCCTAACCCTAACCCACACCCTACGCCGTACCCGAAGCCCTCACCGAACCCGTACCCTAAGCCGTACCCTAAGCCTAACCCTAAGCCTAACCCTAACCCTAGGCTACCCTTGACTGCTTCTGCCTCCAATAGATTTCCTAAGCACTAGTGTTTTAAGGAACAGCTTAAAAAGAGAATCCTAATGTGATTTCTTTATAATGAGTGTGTTCCTTATCTTATCCTAGTGTCTAAACTCTTCTCCATGGCTGGACCCCCAAATAATATTCCTTTAGGTGCTAAGGGGTATCTCGAGAGTGGGATAGGTTTAATAACTACCCTAACCCTAATGCGTAACCTAACCCTAACCCCTACCCTAACCCTAACACGTAACCTAATCCTAACCCGTACCCTAAACGGAGCCCTAACCCTACCTCTAACCCTAACCCTAACCCATACCCTACGCCGTACCCAAACCCCTCCCCGAACCCGTACCCTAAGCCGTACCCTCACCCTAACCCTAAGCCTAACCCTAACCCTAGGCTACCCTTGACTGCTTCTGCCTCCAATAGATTTCCTAAGCACTAGTGTTTTAAGGAACAGCTTAAAAAGAGAATCCTAATGTGATTTCTTTATAATGGGTGTGTTCCTTATCTTATCCTAGTGTCTAAACTCTTCTCCATGGCTGGACCCCCAAATAATATTCCTTTACGTGCTAAGGGGTATCTAGAGAGTGAGATAGGTTTAAAAACTACCCTAACACTAACGCGTACCCTAACCCGAACCCCTACCCTAACCCTAACACGTACCCTAATCCTAACCAATACCCTAAACGGAGCCCTAACCCTAACACTAACCCTAACCCTAATCCTAACCCATACCCTACGCCGTACCCGAAGCCCTCCCCGAACCCGTACCCTAAGCCGTACCCTAAGCCTAACCCTAAGCCTAACCCTAACCCTAGGCTACCCTTGACTGCTTCTGCCTCCAATAGATTTCCTAAGCACTAGTGTTTTAAGGAACAGCTTAAAAAGAGAATCCTAATGTGATTTCTTTATAATGGGTGTGTTCCTTATCTTATCCTAGTGTCTAAACTCTTCTCCATGGCTGGACCCCCAAATAATATTCCTTTACGTGCTAAGGGGTATCTAGAGAGTGGGATAGGTTTAATAACTACCCTAACCCTTATGCGTACCCTAACCCTAAACCCTACCCTAACCCTAACACGTACCCTAATCCTAAACCGTACCCTAAACCGAGTCCTAACCCTAACACTAACCCTAACCCTAACCCTAACTGATACACTACGCAGTACCCGAAGCCCTCACCAAACCTGTACCCTAAGCCGTACCCTAAGCCTAACCCTAAGCCTAACCCTAACCCTAGGCTACCCTTGACTGCTTCTGCCTCCAATAGATTTCCTAAGCACTAGTGTTTTAAGGAACAGCTTAAAAAGAGAATCCTAATGTGATTTCTTTATAATGGGTGTGTTCCTTATCTTATCCTAGGGTCTAAACTCTTCTCCATGGCTGGACCCCCAAATAATATTCCTTTACGTGCTAAGGGGTATCTAGAGAGTTGAATAGGTTTAATAACTGCCCTAACCCTAATGCGTACCCTAACCCTAACCCCTACCCTAACCCTAACATGTAACCTAATCCTAACCCGTACCCTAAACGGAGCCCTAACCCTAACACTAACCCTAACCCTAACCCTAACCCATACCCTACGCCGTACCCGAAGCCCTCCCCGAACCCGTACCCTGTGCCGTACCCTATGCCGTACCCTAAGCCTAACCCTAACCCTAGGCTATCCTTGACTGCTTCTGCCTCCAATAGATTTCCTAAGCACTAGTGTTTTAAGGAAAAGCTTAAAAAGAGAATCCTAATGTGATTTCTTTATAATGGGTGTGTTCCTTATCTTATCCTAGTGTCTAAACTCTTCTCCATGGATGGACCTCCAAATAGTATTCCTTTACGTGCTAAGGGGTATCTAGAGAGTGGGATAGGTTTAATAACTACCCTAACACTAACGTGTACCCTAACCCTAACCCCTACCCTAACCCTAACACGTACCCTAATCCTAACCAATAACCTAAACCGAGCCCTAACCCTAACACTAACCCTAACCCTAACCCTAACCCATACTCTACGCCGTACCCGAAGCCCTCTCTGAACCTGTACCCTAAGCCGTACCCTAAGCCGTACCCTAAGCCTAACCCTAACCCTAGGCTACCCTTGACTGCTTCTGCCTCCAATAGATTTCCTAAGCACTAGTGTTTTAAGGAACAGCTTAAAAAGAGAATCCTAATGTGATTTCATTATAATGGGTGTGTTCCTTATCTTATCCTAGTGTCTAAACTCTTCTCCATGGCTGGACCTCGAAATAATATTCCTTTACGTGCTAAGGGGTATCTAGAGAGTGGGATAGGTTTAAAAACTACCCTAACACTAACGCGTACCCTAAACCGAACCCCTACCCTAACCCTAACACGTACCCTAATCCTAACCAATACCCTAAACGGAGCCCTAACCCTAACACTAACCCTAACCCTAACCCTAACCCATACCCTACGCCGTACCCGAAGCCCTCACCGAACCCGTACCCTAAGCCGTACCCTAAGCCTAACCCTAAGCCTAACCCTAACCCTAGGCTACCCTTGACTGCTTCTGCCTCCAATAGATTTCCTAAGCACTAGTGTTTTAAGGAACAGCTTAAAAAGAGAATCCTAATGTGATTTCTTTATAATGGGTGTGTTCCTTATCTTATCCTAGTGTCTAAACTCTTCTCCATGGCTGGACCCCCAAATAATATTCCTTTACGTGCTAAGGTGTATCTAGAGAGTGGGATAGGTTTAATAACTACCCTAACCCTAACGCGTACCCTAACCCTAACCCCTACCCTAATCCTAACATGTACCCTAATCCTAACCCGTATCCTAAACTGAGCCCTAACCCTAACACTAACCCTAACCCTAACCCTAACCGATACCCTACGCAGTACCCGAAGCCCTCACCGAACCCGTACCCTAAGCCGTACCCTAAGCCTAACCCTAAGCCTAACCCTAACCCTAGGCTACCCTTGACTGCTTCTGCCTCCAATAGATTTCCTAAGCACTAGTGTTTTAAGGAACAGCTTAAAAAGAGAATCCTAATGTGATTTCTTTATAATGGGTGTGTTCCTTATCTTATCCTAGGGTCTAAACTCTTCTCCATGGCTGGACCCCCAACTAATATTCCTTTACGTGCTAAGGGGTATCTAGATAGTGGAATAGGTTTAATAACTGCCCTAACCCTAATGCGTACCCTAACCCTAACCCCTACCCTAACCCTAACACGTAACCTAATCCTAACCCGTACCCTAAACGGAGCCCTAACCCTAACACTAACCCTAACCCTAACCCTAACCCATACTCTACGCCGTACCCGAAGCCCTCCCTGAACCTGTACCCTAAGCCGTACCCTAAGCCGTACCCTAAGCCTAACCCTAACCCTAGGCTACCCTTGACTGCTTCTGCCTCCAATAGATTTCCTAAGCACTAGTGTTTTAAGGAACAGCTTAAAAAGAGAATCCTAATGTGATTTCTTTATAATGGGTGTGTTCCTTATCTTATCCTAGTGTCTAAACTCTTCTCCATGGCTGGACCTCCAAATAATATTCCTTTACGTGCTAAGGGGTATCTAGAGAGTGGGATAGGTTTAATAACTACCCTAACACTAACGCGTACCCTAACCCGAACCCCTACCCTAACCCTAACACGTACCCTAATCCTAACCAATACCCTAAACCGAGCCCTAACCCTAACACTAAGCCTAACCCTAACCCTAACCCACACCCTACGCCGTACCCGAAGCCCTCACCGAACCCGTACCCTAAGCCGTACCCTAAGCCTAACCCTAAGCCTAACCCTAACCCTAGGCTACCCTTGACTGCTTCTGCCTCCAATAGATTTCCTAAGCACTAGTGTTTTAAGGAACAGCTTAAAAAGAGAATCCTAATGTGATTTCTTTATAATGGGTGTGTTCCTTATCTTATCCTAGTGTCTAAACTCTTCTCCATGGCTGGACCCCCAAATAATATTCCTTTAGGTGCTAAGGGGTATCTAGAGAGTGGGATAGGTTTAATAACTACCCTAACCCTAATGCGTAACCTAACCCTAACCCCTACCCTAACCCTAACACGTAACCTAATCCTAACCCGTACCCTAAACGGAGCCCTAACCCTACCTCTAACCCTAACCCTAACCCATACCCTACGCCGTACCCAAACCCCTCCCCGAACCCGTACCCTAAGCCGTACCCTCACCCTAACCCTAAGCCTAACCCTAACCCTAGGCTACCCTTGACTGCTTCTGACTCCAATAGATTTCCTAAGCACTAGTGTTTTAAGGAACAGCTTAAAAAGAGAATCCTAATGTGATTTCTTTATAATGGATGTGTTCCTTATCTTATCCTAGTGTCTAAACTCTTCTCCATGGCTGGACCCCCAAATAATATTCCTTTACGTGCTAAGGGGTATCTAGAGAGTGGGATAGGTTTAATAACTACCCTAACCCTAATGCGTACCCTAACTCTAAACCGTACCCTAACCCTAACACGTACCCTAATCCTAAACCGTACCCTAAACCGAGCCCTAACCCTAACCCTAACCCTAACCCTAACCCATACCCTACGCCGTACCCGAAGCCCTCCCCGAACCCGTACCCTAAGCCGTACCCTAAGCCTAAACCTAACCCTAGGCTACCCTTGACTGCTTCTGCCTCCAATAGATTTCCTAAGCACTAGTGTTTTAAGGAACAGCTTAAAAAGAGAATCCTAATGTGATTTCTTTATAATGGGTGTGTTCCTTATCTTATCCTAGTGTCTAAACTCTTCTCCATGGCTGGACCCCCAAATAATATACCTTTACGTGCTAAGGGGTATCTAGAGAGTGGGATAGGTTTAATAACTACCCTAACCCTAATGCGTACCCTAACCCTAAACCCTACCCTAACCCTAACACGTACCCTAATCCTAAACCGTACCCTAAACCGAGCCCTAACCCTAACACTAACCCTAACCCTAACCCTAACCGATACCCTACGCAGTACCCGAAGCCTTCACCGAACCCGTACCCTAAGCCGTACCATAAGCCTAACCCTAAGCCTAACCCTAACCCTAGGCTACCCTTGACTGCTTCTGCCTCCAATAGATTTCCTAAGCACTAGTGTTTTAAGGAACAGCTTAAAAAGAGAATCCTAATGTGATTTCTTTATAATGGGTGTGTTCCTTATCTTATCCTAGGGTCGAAACTCTTCTCCATGGCTGGACCCCCAAATAATATTCCTTTACGTGCTAAGGGGTATCTAGATAGTGGAATAGGTTTAATAACTGCCCTAACACTAATGCGTACCCTAACCCTAACCCCTACCCTAACCCTAACACGTAACCTAATCCTAACCCGTACCCTAAACGGAGCCCTAACCCTAACACTAACCCTAACCCTAACCCTAACCCATACTCTACGCCGTACCCGAAGCCCTCCCTGAACCTGTACCCTAAGCCGTACCCTAAGCCGTACCCTAAGCCTAACCCTAACCCTAGGCTACCCTTGACTGCTTCTGCCTCCAATAGATTTCCTAAGCACTAGTGTTTTAAGGAACAGCTTAAAAAGAGAATCCTAATGTGACTTCTTTATAATGGGTGTGTTCCTTATCTTATCCTAGTGTCTAAACTCTTCTCCATGGCTGGACCTCCAAATAATATTCCTTTACGTGCTAAGGGGTATCTAGAGAGTGGGATAGGTTTAATAACTACCCTAACACTAACGCGTACCCTAACCCGAACCCCTACCCTAACCCTAACACGTACCCTAATCCTAACCAATACCCTAAACCGAGCCCTAACCCTAACACTAAGCCTAACCCTAACCCTAACCCACACCCTACGCCGTACCCGAAGCCCTCACCGAACCCGTACCCTAAGCCGTACCCTAAGCCTAACCCTAAGCCTAACCCTAACCCTAGGCTACCCTTGACTGCTTCTGCCTCCAATAGATTTCCTAAGCACTAGTGTTTTAAGGAACAGCTTAAAAAGAGAATCCTAATGAGATTTCTTTATAATGAGTGTGTTCCTTATCTTATCCTAGTGTCTAAACTCTTCTCCATGGCTGGACCCCCAAATAATATTCCTTTAGGTGCTAAGGGGTATCTAGAGAGTGGGATAGGTTTAATAACTACCCTAACCCTAATGCGTAACCTAACCCTAACCCCTACCCTAACCCTAACACGTAACCTAATCCTAACCCGTACCCTAAACGGAGCCCTAACCCTACCTCTAACCCTAACCCTAACCCATATCCTACGCCGTACCCAAACCCCTCCCCGAACCCGTACCCTAAGCCGTACCCTCACCCTAACCCTAAGCCTAACCCTAACCCTAGGCTACCCTTGACTGCTTCTGCCTCCAATAGATTTCCTAAGCACTAGTGTTTTAAGGAACAGCTTAAAAAGAGAATCCTAATGTGATTTCTTTATAATGGATGTGTTCCTTATCTTATCCTAGTGTCTAAACTCTTCTCCATGGCTGGACCCCCAAATAATATTCCTTTACGTGCTAAGGGGTATCTAGAGAGTGGGATAGGTTTAATAACTACCCTAACCCTAATGCGTACCCTAACTCTAAACCCTACCCTAACCCTAACACGTACCCTAATCCTAAACCGTACCCTAAACCGAGCCCTAACCCTAACCCTAACCCTAACCCTAACCCATACCCTACGCCGTACCCGAAGCCCTCCCCGAACCCGTACCCTAAGCCGTACCCTAAGCCTAAACCTAACCCTAGGCTACCCTTGACTGCTTCTGCCTCCAATAGATTTCCTAAGCACTAGTGTTTTAAGGAACAGCTTAAAAAGAGAATCCTAATGTGATTTCTTTATAATGGGTGTGTTCCTTATCTTATCCTAGTGTCTAAACTCTTCTCCATGGCTGGACCCCCAAATAATATACCTTTACGTGCTAAGGGGTATCTAGAGAGTGGGATAGGTTTAATAACTACCCTAACCCTAATGCGTACCCTAACCCTAAACCCTACCCTAACCCTAACACGTACCCTAATCCTAAACCGTATCCTAAACCGAGCCCTAACCCTAACACTAACCCTAACCCTAACCCTAACCGATACCCTACGCAGTACCCGAAGCCTTCACCGAACCCGTACCCTAAGCCGTACCATAAGCCTAACCCTAAGCCTAACCCTAACCCTAGGCTACCCTTGACTGCTTCTGCCACCAATAGATTTCCTAAGCACTAGTGTTTTAAGGAACAGCTTAAAAAGAGAATCCTAATGTGATTTCTTTATAATGGGTGTGTTCCTTATCTTATCCTAGTGTCGAAACTCTTCTCCATGGCTGGACCCCCAAATAATATTCCTTTACGTGCTAAGGGGTATCTAGATAGTGGAATAGGTTTAATAACTGCCCTAACACTAATGCGTACCCTAACCCTAACCCCTACCCTAACCCTAACACGTAAGCTAATCCTAACCCGTACCCTAAACGGAGCCCTAACCCTAACACTAACCCTAACCCTAAACCTAACCCATACTCTACGCCGTACCCGAAGCCCTCCCTGAACCTGTACCCTAAGCCGTACCCTAAGCCGTACCCTAAGCCTAACCCTAACCCTAGGCTACCCTTGACTGCTTCTGCCTCCAATAGATTTCCTAAGCACTAGTGTTTTAAGGAACAGCTTAAAAAGAGAATCCTAATGTGATTTCTTTATAATGGGTGTGTTCCTTATCTTATCCTAGTGTCTAAACTCTTCTCCATGGCTGGACCCCCAAATAATATTCCTTTACGTGCTAAGGGGTATCTAGATAGTGGAATAGGTTTAATAACTGCCCTAACCCTAATGCGTACCCTAACCCTAACCCCTACCCTAACCCTAACACGTAACCTAATCCTAACCCGTACCCTAAACGGAGCCCTAACCCTAACACTAACCCTAACCCTAACCCTAACCCATACCCTACGCCGTACCAGAACCCCTCCCCGAACCCGTACCCTAAGCCTAACCGCAAGCCTAACTCTAACCCTAGGCTACCCTTGACTGCTTCTGCCTCCAATAGATTTCCTAAGCACTAGTGTTTTAAGGAACAGCTTAAATAGAGAATCCTAATGTGATTTCTTTATAATGGGTGTGTTCCTTATCTTATCCTAGTGTCTAAACTCTTCTCCATGGCTGGACCCCCAAATAATATTCCTTTACGTGCTAAGGGGTATCTAGAGAGTTGGATAGGTTTAATAACTACCCTAACCCTAATGCGTACCCTAACCCTAACCCCTACCCTAACCCTAACACGTAACCTAATCCTAACCCGTACCCTAAACGGAGCCCTAACCCTAACCCCAACCCTAACCCTAACCCATACCCTCCGCCGTACACGAACCTCTCCCCGAACCCATACCCTAAGCCGTACGCTAAGCCTAACCCTAAGCCTAACCATAACCCTAGGCTACCCTTGACTGCTTCTGCCTCCAATAGATTTCCTAAGCACTAGTGTTTTAAGGAACAGCTTAAAAAGAGAATCCTAATGTGATTTCTTTATAATGGGTGTGTTCCTTATCTTATCCTAGTGTCTAAACTCTTCTCCATGGCTGGACCCCCAAATAATATTCCTTTACGTGCTAAGGTGTATCTAGAGAGTGGGATAGGTTTAATAACTACCCTAACTCTAACGCGTACCCTAACCCTAACCCCTACCCTAACCCTAAAACGTACCCTCAACCGAGCCCTAACCCTAACACTAACCCTAACCCTAAGCCTAACCCATACCCTACGCCGTATCCAAACCCCTCCCCGAACCCGAACCCTAAGCCGTACCCTCACCCTAAGCCTAAGCCTAACCCTAACGCTAGGCTACCCTTGACTGCTTCTGCCTCCAATAGATTTCCTAAGCACTAGTGTTTTAAGGAACAGCTTAAAAAGAGAATCCTAATGTGATTTCTTTATAATGGGTGTGTTCCTTATCTTATCCTAGTGTCTAAACTCTTCTCCATGGCTGGACCTCCAAATAATATTCCTTTACGTGCTAAGGGGTATCTAGAGAGTGGGATAGGTTTAATAACTACCTTAACACTAAGGCGTAACCTAACCCTATCCCCTACCCTAACCCTAACACGTACCCTAATCCTAACCAATACCCTAAACCGAGCCCTAACCCTAACCCTAACCCTAACCCTAACCCTAACCCTAACCCATACCCTACGCCGTACCCGAAGCCCTCCCCGAACCCGTACCCTAAGCCGTACCCTAAGCCTAAACCTAACCCTAGGATACCCTTGTCTGCTTCTGCCTCCAATAGATTTCCTAAGCACTAGTGTTTTAAGGAACAGCTTAAAAAGAGAATCCTAATGTGATTTATTTATAATGGGTGTGTTCCTTATCTTATCCTAGTGTCTAAACTCTTATCCATGGCTGGACCTCCAAATAGTATTCCTTTACGTGCTAAGGGGTGTCTAGAGAGTGGGATAGGTTTAATAACTACCCTAACCCTAATGCGTACCCTAACCCTAACCCCTACCCTAACCCTAACACGTAACCTAATCCTAACCCGTACCCTAAACGGAGCCCTAACCCTAACACTAACCCTAACCCTAACCCTAACCCATACCCTACGCCATACCTGAAGCCCTCCCCGAACTCGTACCCTAAGCCGTACCCTAAGCCGTACCCTAAGCCTAACCCTATCCCTAGGCTACCCTTGACTGCTTCTGCCTCCAATAGATTTCCTAAGCACTAGTGTTTTAAGGAACAGCTTAAAAAGAGAATCCTAATGTGATTTCTTTATAATGGGTGTGTTCCTTATCTTATCCTAGTGTCTAAACTCTTCTCCATGGCTGGACCTCGAAATAATATTCCTTTCCGTGCTAAGGGGTATCTAGAGAGTAAGATAGGTTTAAAAACTACCCTAACACTAACGCGTACCCTAACCCGAACCCCTACCCTAACCCTAACCCGTACCTTAATCCTAACCAATAACCTAAACCGAGCCCTAACCCTAACACTAACCCTAACCCTAACCCTAACCCATACCCTACGCCGTACCCGAAGCCCTCCCCGAACCTGTACCCTAAGCCGTACCCTAAGCGGTACCCTAAGCCTAACCCTAACCCTAGGCTACCCTTGACTGCTTCTGCCTCCAATAGATTTCCTAAGCACTAGTGTTTTAAGGAACAGCTTAAAAAGAGAATCCTAATGTGATTTCTTTATAATGGGTGTGTTCTTATCTTATCCTAGTGTCTAAACTCTTCTCCATGGCTGGACCTCGAAATAATATTCCTTTACGTGCTAAGGGGTATCTAGAGAGTAAGATAGGTTTAAAAACTACCCTAACACTAACGCGTACCCTAACCCGAACCCCTACCCTAACCCTAACACGTACGTTAATCCTAACCAATACCCTAAACCGAGCCCTAACCCTAACACTAACCCTAACCCTAACCCTAACCCATACCCTACGCCGTACCCGAAGCCCTCCCCGAACCCGTACCCTAAGCCGTACCCTAAGCCTAACCCTAAGCCTAACCATAACACTAGGCTTCCCTTGACTGCTTCTGCCTCCAATAGAATTCCTAAGCACTAGTGTTTTAAGGAACAGCTTAAAAAGTGAATCCTAATGTGATTTCTTTAAAATGGGTGTGTTCCTTATCTTATCCTAGTGTCTAAACTCTTCTCCATGGCTGGACCCCCAAATAATATTCCTTTACGTGCTAAGGGGTATCTAGAGAGTGGGATAGGTTTAATAACTACCCTAACCCTAATGCGTAAACTAACCCTAACCCCTACCCTAACCCTAACACGTAACCTAATCCTATCCCGTACCCTAAACGGAGCCCTAACCCTAACACTAACCCTAACCCTAACCCTAACCCTAACCCATACCCTACGCCGTACCAGAACCCTTCCCCGAACCCGTACCCTAAGCCTAACCCCAAGCCTAACCCTAACCCTAGGCTACCCTTGACTGCTTCTGCCTCCAATAGATTTCCTAAGCACTAGTGTTTTAAGGAACAGCTTAAATAGAGAATCCTAATGTGATTTCTTTATAATGGGTGTGTTCCTTATCTTATCCTAGTGTCTAAACTCTTCTCCATGGCTGGACCCCCAAATAATATTCCTTTACGTGCTAAGGGGTATCTAGAGAGTTGGATAGGTTTAATAACTACCCTAACCCTAATGCGTACCCTAACCCTAACCCCTACCCTAACCCTAACACGTAACCTAATCCTAACCCGTACCCTAAACGGAGCCCTAACCCTAACACTAACCCAAACCCTAACCCTAACCCATACCCTCCGCCGTACACGAACCTCTCCCCGAACCCGTACCCTAAGCCGTACGCTAAGCCTAACCCTAAGCCTAACCATAACCCTAGGCTACCCTTGACTGCTTCTGCCTCCAATAGATTTCCTAAGCAGTAGTGTTTTAAGGAACAGCTTAAAAAGAGAATCCTAATGTGATTTCTTTATAATGGGTGTGTTCCTTATCTTATCCTAGTGTCTAAACTCTTCTCCATGGCTGGACCTCCAAATAATATTCCTTTACGTGCTAAGGGGTATCTAGAGAGTGGGATAGGTTTAATAACTACCCTAACACTAAGGCGAACCCTAACCCTAACCCCTACCCTAACCCTAACACGTACCCTAATCCTAACCAATACCCTAAACCGAGCCCTAACCCTAACCCTAACCCTAACCCTAACCCTAACCCATACCCTACGCCGTACCCGAAGCCCTCCCCGAACCCGTACCCTAAGCCGTACCCTAAGCCTAAACCTAACCCTAGGCTACCCTTGACTGCTTCTGCCTCCAATAGATTTCCTAAGCACTAGTGTTTTAAGGAACAGCTTAAAAAGAGAATCCTAATGTAATTTATTTATAATGGGTGTGTTCCTTATCTTATCCAAGTGTCTAAACTCTTATCCATGGCTGGACCTCCAAATAGTATTCCTTTACGTGCTAAGGGGTATCTAGAGAGTGGGATAGGTTTAATAACTACCCTAACCCTAATGCGTACACTAACCCTAACCCCTACCCAACCCTAACACGTAACCTAATCCTAACCCGTACCCTAAACGGTGCCCTAACCCTAACACTAACCCTAACCCTAACCCTAACCCATACCCTACGCCGTACCCGAAGCCCTCCCCGAACTCGTACCTTAAGCCGTACCCTAAGCCTAACCCTATCCCTAGGCTACCCTTGACTGCTTCTGCCTCCAATAGATTTCCTAAGCACTAGTGTTTTAAGGAACAGCTTAAAAAGAGAATCCTAATGTGATTTCTTTATAATGGGTGTGTTCCTTATCTTATCCTAGTGTCTAAACTCTTCTCCATGGCTGGACCTCGAAATAATATTCCTTTACGTGCTAAGGGGTATCTAGAGAGTAAGATAGGTTTAAAAACTACCCTAACACTAACGCGTACCCTAACCCGAACCCCTACCCTAACCCTAACACGTACCCTAATCCTAACCAATACCCTAAACCGAGCCCTAACCCTAACACTAACCCTAACCCTAACCCATACCCTACGCCGTACCCGAAGCCCTCCCCGAACCCGTACCCTAAGCCGTACCCTAAGCCTAACCCTAAGCCTAACCATAACCCTAGGCTACCCTTGCCTGCTTCTGCCTCCAATAGAATTCCTAAGCACTAGTGTTTTAAGGAACAGCTTAAAAAGTGAATCCTAATGTGATTTCTTTAAAATGGGTGTGTTCCTTATCTTATCCTAGTGTCTAAACTCTTCTCCATGGCTGGACCCCCAAATAATATTCCTTTACGTGCTAAGGGGTATCTAGAGAGTGGGATAGGTTTAATAACTACCCTTACCCTAATGAGTAAACTAACCCTAACCCCTACCCTAACCCTAACACGTAACCTAATCCTAACCCGTACCCTAAACGGAGCCCTAACCCTAACACTAACCCTAACCCTAACCCTAACCCATACCCTACGCCGTACCAGAACCCCTCCCCGAACCCATACCCTAAGCCTAACCCCAATCCTAACCCTAACCCTAGGCTACCCTTGACTGCTTCTGCCTCCAATAGATTTCCTAAGCACTAGTGTTTCAAGGAACAGCTTAAATAGAGAATCCTAATGTGATTTCTTTATAATGGGTGTGTTCCTTATCTTATCCTAGTGTCTAAACTCTTCTCCATGGCTGGACCCCCAAATAATATTTCTTTACGTGCTAAGGGGTATCTAGAGAGTTGGATAGGTTTAATAACTACCCTAACCCTAATGCGTACCCTAACCCTAACCCCTACCCTAACCCTAACACGTAACCTAATCTTAACCCGTACCCTAAACGGAGCCCTAACCCTAACACTAACCCAAACCCTAACCCTAACCCATACCCTCCGCCGTACACGAACCTCTCCCCGAACCCGTACCCTAAGCCGTACGCTAAGCCTAACCCTAAGCCTAACCATAACCCTAGGCTACCCTTGACTGCTTCTGCCTCCAATAGATTTCCTAAGCACTAGTGTTTTAAGGAACAGCTTAAAGAGAGAATCCTAATGTGATTTCTTTATAATGGGTGTGTTCCTTATCTTATCCTAGTGTCTAAACTCTTCTCCATGGCTGGACCCCCAAATAATATTTCTTTACGTGCTAAGGTGTATCTAGGGAGTGGGATAGTTTTAATAACTACCCTAACTCTAACGCGTACCCTAACCCTAACCCCTACCCTAACCCTAAAACGTACCCTCAACCGAGCCCTAACCCTAACACTAACCCTAACCCTAAGCCTAACCCATACCCTACGCCGTACCCAAACCTCTCCCCGAACCCGTACCCTAAGCCGTACCCTCACCCTAACCCTAAGCCTAACCCTAACGCTAGGCTACCCTTGACTGCTTCTGCCTCCAGTTGATTTCCTAAGCACTAGTGTTTTAAGGAACAGCTTAAAAAGAGAATCCTAATGTGATTTCTTTATAATGGGTGTGTTCCTTATCTTATCCTAGTGTCTAAACTCTTCTCCATGGCTGGACCTCCAAATAATATTCCTTTACGTGCTAAGGGGTATCTAGAGAGTGGGATAGGTTTAATAACTACCCTAACACTAAGGCGAACCCTAACCCTAACCCCTACCCTAACCCTAACACGTACCCTAATCCTAACCAATACCCTAAACCGAGCCCTAACCCTAACCCTAACCCTAACCCTAACCCTAACCCATACCCTACGCCGTACCCGAAGCCCTCCCCGAATCCTTACCCTAAGCCGTACCCTAAGCCTAAACCAAACCCTAGGCTACCCTTGACTGCTTCTGCCTCCAATAGATTTCCTAAGCACTAGTGTTTTAAGGAACAGCTTAAATAGAGAATCCTAATGTGATTTCTTTATAATGGGTGTGTTCCTTATCTTATCCTAGTGTCTAAACTCTTCTCCATGGCTGGACACCCAAATAATATTCCTTTACGTGCTAAGGGGTATCTAGAGAGTTGGATAGGTTTAATAACTACCCTAACCCTAATGCGTACCCTAACCCTAACCCCTACCCTAACCCTAACACGTAACCTAATCCTAACCCGTACCCTAAACGGAGCCCTAACCCTAACCCAAACACTAACCCTAACCCATACCCTCCGCCGTATACGAACCTCTCCCCGAACCCGTACCCTAAGCCGTACGCTAAGCCTAACCCTAAGCCTAAACATAACCCTAGGCTACCCTTGACTGCTTCTGCCTCCAATAGATTTCCTAAGCACTAGTGTTTTAAGGAACAGCTTAAAAAGAGAATCCTAATGTGATTTCTTTATAATGGGTGTGTTCCTTATCTTATCCTAGTGTCGAAACTCTTCTCCATGGCTGGACCCCCAAATAATATTCCTTTACGTGCTAAGGTGTATCTAGAGAGTGGGATAGGTTTAATAACTACCCTAACTCTAACGCGTACCCTAACCCTAACCCCTACCCTAACCCTAAAACGTACCCTCAACCGAGCCCTAACCCTAACACTAACCCTAACCCTAAGCCTAACCCATACCCTACGCCGTACCCAAACCACTCCCCGAACCCGTACCCTAAGCCGTACCCTCACCCTAACCCTAAGCCTAACCCTAACGCTAGGCTACCCTTGACTGCTTCTGCCTCCAATTGATTTCCTAAGCACTAGTGTTTTAAGGAACAGCTTAAAAAGAGAATCCTAATGTGATTTCTTTATAATGGGTGTGTTCCTTATCTTATCCTAGTGTCTAAACTCTTTTCCATGGCTGGACCTCGAAATAATATTCCTTTACGTGCTAAGGTGTATCTAGAGAGTAAGATAGGTTTAAAAACTTCCCTAACACTAACGCGTACCCTAACCCGAACCCCTACCCTAACCCTAACACGTACCCTAATCCTAACCAATACCCTAAACCGAGCCCTAACCCTAACACTAACCCTAGCCCTAACCGTAACCCATACCCTACGCCGTACCCGAAGCCCTCCCCGAACCCGTACCCTAAGCCGTACCCTAAGCCTAACCCTAAGCCTAACCATAACCCTAGGCTACCCTTGACTGCTTCTGCCTCCAATAGAATTCCTAAGCACTAGTGTTTTAAGGAACAGCTTAAAAAGTGAATCCTAATGTGATTTCTTTAAAATGGGTGTGTTCCTTATCTTATCCTAGTGTCTAAACTCTTCTCCATGGCTGGACCCCCAAATAATATTCCTTTACGTGCTAAGGGGTATCTAGAGAGTGGGATAGGTTTAATAACTACCCTACCCTAATGCGTAAACTAACCCTAACCCCTACCCTAACCCTAACACGTAACCTAATCCTAACCCGTACCCTAAACGGAGCCCTAACCCTAACACTAACCCTAACCCTAACCCATACCCTACGCCGTACCAGAACCCCTCCCCGAACCCGTACCCTAAGCCTAACCCCAAGCCTAACCCTAATCCTAGGCTACCCTTGACTGCTTCTGCCTCCAATAGATTTCCTAAGCACTAGTGTTTTAAGGAACAGCTTAAATAGAGAATCCTAATGTGATTTCTTTATAATGGGTGTGTTCCTTATCTTATCCTAGTGTCAAAACTCTTCTCCATGGCTGGACCCCCAAATAATATTCCTTTACGTGCTAAGGTGTATCTAGAGAGTGGGATAGGTTTAATAACTACCCTAACCCTAACGCGTACCCTAACCCTAACCCCTACCCTAACCCTAACACGTACCCTAATTCTAACCAATACCCTAAACCGAGCCCTAACCCTAAACCTAACCCTAACCCTAACCCTAACCCATACCCTACGCCATACCCGAAGCCCTCCCCGAACCCGTACCCTAAGCCGTACCCTAAGCCTAACCCTAAGCCTAACCCTAACCCTAGGCTACCCTTGACTGCTTCTGCCTCCAATAGATTTCCTAAGCACTAGTGTTTTAAGGAACAGCTTAAAAAGAGAATCCTAATGTGATTTCTTTATAATGGGTGTGTTCCTTATCTTATCCTAGTATCTAAACTCTTCTCCATGGCTGGACCTCGAAATAATATTCCTTTACGTGCTAAGGGGTATCTAGAGAGTGGGATAGGTTTAAAAACTACCCTAACACTAACGCGTACCCTAACCCGAACCCCTACCCTAACCCTAACACGTACCCTAATCCTAACCAATACCCTAAACCGAGCCCTAACCCTAACACTAACCCTAACCCTAACCGATACCCTACGCAGTACCCGAAGCCCTCACCGAACCCGTACCCTAAGCCGTACCCTAAGCCGTACCCTAAGCCTAACCCTAACCCTAGGCTACCCTTGACTGCTTCTGCCTCCAGTAGATTTCCTAAGCACTAGTGTTTTAAGGAACAGCTTAAAAAGAGAATCCTAATGTGATTTCTTTATAATGGGTGTGTTCCTTATCTTATCCTAGTGTCTAAACTCTTCTCCATGGCTGGACCCCCAAATAATATTCCTTTACGTGCTAAGGGGTATCTAGAGAGTAAGATAGGTTTAAAAACTACCCTAATACTAACGCGTACCCTAATCCTAACCAATACCCTAAACCGAGCCCTAACCCTAACACTAACCCTAACCCTAACCCTAACCCATACCCTACGCCGTACCCGAAGCCCTCCCCGAACCCGTACCCTAAGCCGTACCCTAAGCCTAACCCTAAGCCTAACCATAACCCTAGGCTACCCTTGACTGCTTCTGCCTCCAATAGAATTCCTAAGCACTAGTGTTTTAAGGAACAGCTTAAAAAGTGAATCCTAATGTGATTTCTTTAAAATGGGTGTGTTCCTTATCTTATCCTAGTGTCTAAACTCTTCTCCATGGCTGGATCCCCAAATAATATTCCTTTACGTGCTAAGGGGTATCTAGAGAGTGGGATAGGTTTAATAAGTACCCTAACCCTAATGCGTAAACTAACCCTAACCCCTACCCTAACCCTAACACGTAACCTAATCCTAACCCGTACCCTAAACGGAGCCCTAACCCTAACACTAACCCTAAACCTAACCCTAACCCATACCCTACGCCGTACCAGAACCCCTCCCCGAACCCGTACCCTAAGCCTAACCCCAAGCCTAACCCTAACCCTAGGCTACCCTTGACTGATTCTGCCTCCAATAGATTTCCTAAGCACTAGTGTTTTAAGGAACAGCTTAAAAAGAGAATCCTAATGTGATTTCTTTATAATGGGTGTGTTCCTTATCTTATCCTAGTGTCTAAACTCTTCTCCATGGCTGGACCCCCAAATAATATTCCTTTACGTGCTAAGGTGTATCTAGAGAGTGGGATAGATTTAATAACTACCCTAACTCTAACGCGTACCCTAACCCTAACCCTTACCCTAACCCTAACACGTACCCTAATTCTAACCAATACCCTAAACCGAGCCCTAACCCTAACCCTAACCCTAACCCTAACCCTAACCCATACCCTACGCCGTACCCGAAGCCCTCCCCGAACCCGTACCCTAAGCTGTACCCTAAGCCTAACCCTAAGCCTAACCCTAACCCTAGGCTACCCTTGACTGCTTCTGCCTCCAATAGATTTCCTAAGCACTAGTGTTTTAAGGAACAGCTTAAAAAGAGAATCCTAATGTGATTTCTTTATAATGGGTGTGTTCCTTATCTTATCCTAGTGTCTAAACTCTTCTCCATGGCTGGACCTCGAAAAATATTCCTTTACGTGCTAAGGGGTATCTAGAGAGTGGGATAGGTTTAAAAACTACCCTAACACTAACGCGTACCCTAACCCGAACCCCTACCCTAACCCTAACACGTACCCTAATCCTAACCAATACCCTAAACCGAGCCCTAACCCTAACACTAACCCTAACCCTAACCCTAACCGATACCCTACGCAGTACCCGAAGCCCTCACCGAACCCGTACCCTAAGCCGTATCCTAAGCCGTACCCTAAGCCTAACCCTAACCCTAGGCTACCCTTGACTGATTCTGCCTCCAATAGATTTCCTAAGCACTAGTGTTTTAAGGAACAGCTTAAAAAGAGAATCCTAATGTGATTTCTTTATAATGGGTGTGTTCCTTATCTTATCCTAGTGTCTAAACTCTTCTCCATGGCTGGACCCCCAAATAATATTCCTTTACGTGCTAAGGTGTATCTAGAGAGTGGGATAGATTTAATAACTACCCTAACTCTAACGCGTACCCTAACCCTAACCCCTACCCTAACCCTAACACGTACCCTATTCTAACCAATACCCTAAACCGAGCCCTAACCCTAACCCTAACCCTAACCCTAACCCTAACCCATACCCTACGCCGTACCCGAAGCCCTCCCCGAACCCGTACCCTAAGCTGTACCCTAAGCCTAACCCTAAGCCTAACCCTAACCCTAGGCTACCCTTGACTGCTTCTGCCTCCAATAGATTTCCTAAGCACTAGTGTTTTAAGGAACAGCTTAAAAAGAGAATCCTAATGTGATTTCTTTATAATGGGTGTGTTCCTTATCTTATCCTAGTGTCTAAACTCTTCTCCATGGCTGGACCTCGAAAAATATTCCTTTACGTGCTAAGGGGTATCTAGAGAGTGGGATAGGTTTAAAAACTACCCTAACACTAACGCGTACCCTAACCCGAACCCCTACCCTAACCCTAACACGTACCCTAATCCTAACCAATACCCTAAACCGAGCCCTAACCCTAACACTAACCCTAACCCTAACCCTAACCGATACCCTACGCAGTACCCGAAGCCCTCACCGAACCCGTACCCTAAGCCGTATCCTAAGCCGTACCCTAAGCCTAACCCTAACCCTAGGCTACCCTTGACTGCTTCTGCCTCCAATAGATTTCCTAAGCACTAGTGTTTTAAGGAACAGCTTAAAAAGAGAATCCTAATGTGATTTCTTTATAATGGGTGTGTTCCTTATCTTATCCTAGTGTCTAAACTCTTCTCCATGGCTGGACCCCCAAATAATATTCCTTTACGTGCTAAGGGGTATCTAGAGAGTGGGATAGGTTTAATAACTACCCTACCCTAATGCGTAAACTAACCCTAACCCCTACCCTAACCCTAACACGTAACCTAAGCCTAACCCGTACCCTAAACGGAGCCCTAACCCTAACACTAACCCTAACCCTAACCCATACCCTACGCCGTACCAGAACCCCTCCCCGAACCCGTACCCTAAGCCTAACCCCAAGCCTAACCCTAATCCTAGGCTACCCTTGACTGCTTCTGCCTCCAATAGATTTCCTAAGCACTAGTGTTTTAAGGAACAGCTTAAATAGAGAATCCTAATGTGATTTCTTTATAATGGGTGTGTTCCTTATCTTATCCTAGTGTCAAAACTCTTCTCCATGGCTGGACCCCCAAATAATATTCCTTTACGTGCTAAGGTGTATCTAGAGAGTGGGATAGGTTTAATAACTACCCTAACCCTAACGCGTACCCTAACCCTAACCCCTACCCTAACCCTAACACGTACCCTAATTCTAACCAATACCCTAAACCGAGCCCTAACCCTAACCCTAACCCTAACCCTAACCCTAACCCATACCCTACGCCATACCCGAAGCCCTCCCCGAACCCGTACCCTAAGCCGTACCCTAAGCCTAACCCTAAGCCTAACCCTAACCCTAGGCTACCCTTGACTGCTTCTGCCTCCAATAGATTTCCTAAGCACTAGTGTTTTAAGGAACAGCTTAAAAAGAGAATCCTAATGTGATTTCTTTATAATGGGTGTGTTCCTTATCTTATCCTAGTATCTAAACTCTTCTCCATGGCTGGACCTCGAAATAATATTCCTTTACGTGCTAAGGGGTATCTAGAGAGTGGGATAGGTTTAAAAACTACCCTAACACTAACGCGTACCCTAACCCGAACCCCTACCCTAACCCTAACACGTACCCTAATCCTAACCAATACCCTAAACCGAGCCCTAACCCTAACCCTAACCGATACCCTACGCAGTACCCGAAGCCCTCACCGAACCCGTACCCTAAGCCGTACCCTAAGCCGTACCCTAAGCCTAACCCTAACCCTAGGCTACCCTTGACTGCTTCTGCCTCCAGTAGATTTCCTAAGCACTAGTGTTTTAAGGAACAGCTTAAAAAGAGAATCCTAATGTGATTTCTTTATAATGGGTGTGTTCCTTATCTTATCCTAGTGTCAAAACTCTTCTCCATGGCTGGACCCCCAAATAATATTCCTTTACGTGCTAAGGTGTATCTAGAGAGTGGGATAGGTTTAATAACTACCCTAACCCTAACGCGTACCCTAACCCTAACCCCTAGCCTAATCCTAACATGTACCCTAATCCTAACCCGTATCCTAAACTGAGCCCTAACCCTAACACTAACCCTAACCCTAACCCTAACCCATACCCTACGCCATACCCGAACCCCTCCCTGAACCCGTACCCTAAGCCGTACCCTAAGCCTAACCCTAAGCCTAACCCTAACCCTAGGCTACCCTTGACTGCTTCTGGCTCCAATAGATTTCTTAAGCACTAGTGTTTTAAGGAACAGCTTAAAAAGAGAATCCTAATGTGATTTCTTTATAATGGGTGTGTTCCTTATCTTATCCTAGTGTCTAAACTCTTCTCCATGGCTGGACCCCCAAATAATATTCCTTTACGTGCTAAGGGGTATCTAGAGAGTAAGATAGGTTTAAAAACTACCCTAACACTAACGCGTACCCTAATCCTAACCAATACCCTAAACCGAGCCCTAACCCTAACACTAACCCTAACCCTAACCCTAACCCATACCCTACGCCGTACCCGAAGCCCTCCCCGAACCCGTACCCTAAGCCGTACCCTAAGCCTAACCCTAAGCCTAACCATAACCCTAGGCTACCCTTGACTGCTTCTACCTCCAATAGAATTCCTAAGCACTAGTGTTTTAAGGAAGAGCTTAAAAAGTGAATCCTAATGTGATTTCTTTAAAATGGGTGTGTTCCTTATCTTATCCTAGTGTCTAAACTCTTCTCCATGGCTGGATTCCCAAATAATATTCCTTTACGTGCTAAGGGGTATCTAGAGAGTGGGATAGGTTTAATAAGTACCCTAACCCTAATGCGTAAACTAACCCTAACCCCTACCCTAACCCTAACATGTAACCTAATCCTAACCCGTACCCTAAACGGAGCCCTAACCCTAACACTAACCCTAAACCTAACCCTAACCCATACCCTACGCCGTACCAGAACCCCTCCCCGAACCCGTACCCTAAGCCTAACCCCAAGCCTAACCCTAACCCTAGGCTACCCTTGACTGATTCTGCCTCCAATAGATTTCCTAAGCACTAGTGTTTTAAGGAACAGCTTAAAAAGAGAATCCTAATGTGATTTCTTTATAATGGGTGTGTTCCTTATCTTATCCTAGTGTCTAAACTCTTCTCCATGGCTGGACCCCCAAATAATATTCCTTTACGTGCTAAGGTGTATCTAGAGAGTGGGATAGATTTAATAACTACCCTAACTCTAACGCGTACCCTAACCCTAACCCCTACCCTAACCCTAACACGTACCCTAATTCTAACCAATACCCTAAACCGAGCCCTAACCCTAACCCTAACCCTAACCCATACCCTACGCCGTACCCGAAGCCCTCCCCGAACCCGTACCCTAAGCTGTACCCTAAGCCTAACCCTAAGCCTAACCCTAACCCTAGGCTACCCTTGACTGCTTCTGCCTCCAATAGATTTCCTAAGCACTAGTGTTTTAAGGAACAGCTTAAAAAGAGAATCCTAATGTGATTTCTTTATAATGGGTGTGTTCCTTATCTTATCCTAGTGTCTAAACTCTTCTCCATGGCTGGACCTCGAAAAATATTCCTTTACGTGCTAAGGGGTATCTAGAGAGTGGGATAGGTTTAAAAACTACCCTAACACTAACGCGTACCCTAACCCGAACCCCTACCCTAACCCTAACACGTACCCTAATCCTAACCAATACCCTAAACCGAGCCCTAACCCTAACACTAACCCTAACCCTAACCCTAACCGATACCCTACGCAGTACCCGAAGCCCTCACCGAACCCGTACCCTAAGCCGTACCCTAAGCCGTACCCTAAGCCTAACCCTAACCCTAGGCTACCCTTGACTGCTTCTGCCTCCAATAGATTTCCTAAGCACTAGTGTTTTAAGGAACAGCTTAAAAAGAGAATCCTAATGTGATTTCTTTATAATGGGTGTGTTCCTTATCTTATCCTAGTGTCAAAATTCTTCTCCATGGCTGGACCCCCAAATAATATTCCTTTACGTGCTAAAGTGTATCTAGAGAGTGGGATAGGTTTAATAACTACCCTAACCCTAACGCGTACCCTAACCCTAACCGATAGCCTAATCCTAACATGTACCCTAATCCTAACCCGTATCCTAAACTGAGCCCTAACCCTAACACTAACCCTAACCCTAACCCTAACCCATACCCTACGCCATACCCGAATCCCTCCCCGAACCCGTACCCTAAGCCGTACCCTAAGCCTAACCCTAAGCCTAACCCTAACCCTAGGCTACCCTTGACTGCTTCTGCCTCCAATAGATTTCCTAAGCACTAGTGTTTTAAGGAACAGCTTAAAAAGAGAATCCTAATGTGATTTCTTTATAATGGGTGTGTTCCTTATCTTATCCTAGTGTCTAAACTCTTCTCCATGGCTGGACCTCCAAATAATATTCCTTTACGTGCTAAGGGGTATCTAGAGAGTGGGATAGGTTTAATAACTACCCTAACACTAAGGCGAACCCTAACCCTAACCCCTACCCTAAACCTAACACGTACCCTAATCCTAACCAATACCCTAAACCGAGCCCTAACCCTAACCCTAACCCTAACCCTAACCCTAACCCATACCCTACGCCGTACCCGAAGCCCTCCCCGAACCCGTACCCTAAGCCGTACCCTAAGCCTAAACCTAACCCTAGGCTACCCTTGACTGCTTCTGCCTCCAATAGATTTCCTAAGCACTAGTGTTTTAAGGAACAGCTTAAAAAGAGAATCCTAATGTGATTTATTTATAATGGGTGTGTTCCTTATCTTATCCTAGTGTCTAAACTCTTATCCATGGCTCGACCTCCAAATAGTATTCCTTTACGTGCTAAGGGGTATCTAGAGAGTGGGATAGGTTTAATAACTACCCTAACCCTAATGCGTACACTAACCCTAACCCCTACCCTAACCCTAACACGTAACCTAATCCTAACCAGTACCCTAAACGGAGCCCTAACCCTAACACTAACCCTAACCCTAACCCTAACCCATACCCTACGCCGTACCCGAAGCCCTCCCCGAACTCGTACCCTAAGCCGTACCCTAAGCCTAACCCTATCCCTAGGCTACCCTTGACTGCTTCTGCCTCCAATAGATTTCCTAAGCACTGGTGTTTTAAGGAACAGCTTAAAAAGAGAATCCTAATGTGATTTCTTTATAATGGGTGTGTTCCTTATCTTATCATAGTGTCTAAACTCTTCTCCATGGCTGGACCTCGAAATAATATTCCTTTACGTGCTAAGGGGTATCTAGAGAGTAAGATAGGTTTAAAAACTACGCTAACACTAACGCGTACCCTAACCCGAACCCCTACCCTAACCCTAACACGTACCCTAATCCTAACCAATAACCTAAACCGAGCCCTAATCCTAACACTAACCCTAACCCTAACCCTAACCCATACCCTACGCCGTACCCGAAGCCCTCCCTGAACCTGTACCCTAAGCCGTACCCTAAGCCGTACCCTAAGCCTAACCCTAACCCTAGGCTACCCTTGACTGCTTCTGCCTGCAATAGATTTCCTAAGCACTAGTGTTTTAAGGAACAGCTTAAAAAGAGAATCCTAATGTGATTTCTTTATAATGGGTGTGTTCCTTATCTTATCCTAGTGTCTAAACTCTTCTCCATGGCTGGACCTCGAAATAATATTCCTTTACGTGCTAAGGGGTATCTAGAGAGTAAGATAGGTATAAAAACTACCCTAACACTAACGCGTACCCTAACCCGAACCCCTACCCTAACCCTAACACGTACCCTAATCCTAACCAATACCATAAACCGAGCCCTAACCCTAACACTAACCCTAACCCTAACCCTAACCCATACCCTACGCCGTACCCGAAGCCCTCCCCGAACCCGTACCCTAAGCCGTACCCTAAGCCTAACCCTAAGCCTAACCATAACCCTAGGCTACCCTTGACTGCTTCTGCCTCCAATAGAATTCCTAAGCACTAGTGTTTTAAGGAACAGCTTAAAAAGTGAATCCTAATGTGATTTCTTTAAAATGGTTGTGTTCCTTATCTTATCCTAATGTCTAAAGTCTTCTCCATGGCTGGACCCCCAAATAATATTCCTTTACGTGCTAAGGGGTATCTAGAGAGTGGGATAGGTTTAATAACTACCCTAACCCTAATGCGTAAACTAACCCTAACCCCTACCCTAACCCTAACACGTAACCTAATCCTAACCCGTACCCTAAACGGAGCCCTAACCCTAACACTAACCCTAACCCTAACCCTAACCCATACCCTACGCCGTACCAGAACCCCTCCCCGAACCCGTACCCTAAGCCTAACCCAAAGCCTATCCCTAACCCTAGGCTACCCTTGACTGCTTCTGCCTCCAATAGAATTCCTAAGCACTAGTGTTTTAAGGAACAGCTTAAAAAGTGAATCCTAATGTGATTTCTTTAAAATGGGTGTGTTCCTTATCTTATCCTAGTGTCTAAACTCTTCTCCATGGCTGGACCCCCAAATAATATTCCTTTACGTGCTAAGGTGTATCTAGAGAGTGGGATAGGTTTAATAACTACCCTAACTCTAACGCGTACCCTAACCCTAACCCCTACCCTAACCCTAACACGTACCCTAATTCTAACCAATACCCTAAACCGAGCCCTAACCCTAACCCTAACCCTAACCCTAACCCTAACCCATACCCTACGCCGTACCCGAAGCCCTCCCCGAACCCGTACCCTAAGCCGTACCCTAAGCCTAACCCTAAGCCTAACCCTAAACCTAGGCTACCCTTGACTGCTTCTGCCTCCAATAGATTTCCTAAGCACTAGTGTTTTAAGGAACAGCTTAAAAAGAGAATCCTAATGTGATTTCTTTATAATGGGTGTGTTCCTTATCTTATCCTAGTGTCTAAACTCTTCTCCATGGCTGGACCTCGAAATAATATTCCTTTACGTGCTAAGGGGTATCTAGAGAGTCAGATAGGTTTAAAAACTACCCTAACACTAACGCGTACCCTAACCCGAACCCCTACCCTAACCCTAACACGTACCTTAATTCTAACCAATACCCTAAACCGAGCCCTAACCCTAACACTAACCCTAACCCTAACCCTAACCCATACCCTACGCCGTACCCGAAGCCCTCCCCGAACCCGTACCCTAAGCCGTACCCTAAGCCTAAACCTAACCCTAGGCTACCCTTGACTGCTTCTGCCTCCAATAGATTTCCTAAGCACTAGTGTTTTAAGGAACAGCTTAAAAAGAGAATCCTAATGTGATTTATTTATAATGGGTGTGTTCCTTATCTTATCCTAGTGTCTAAACTCTTATCCATGGCTGGACCTCCAAATAGTATTCCTTTACGTGCTAAGGGGTATCTAGAGAGTGGGACAGGTTTAATAACTACCCTAACCCTAATGCGTACACTAACCCTAACCCCTACCCTAACCCTAACACGTAACCTAATCCTAACCCGTACCCTAAACGGAGCCCTAACCCTAACACTAACCCTAACCCTAACCCTAACCCATACCCTACGCCGTACCCGAAGCCCTCCCCGAACTCGTACCCTAAGCCGTACCCTAAGCCGTACCCTAAGCCTAACCCTAAGCCTAACCCTAACACTAGGCTACTCTTGACTGCTTCTGCCTCCAATAGATTTCCTAAGCACTAGTGTTTTAAGGAACAGCTTAAAAAGAGAATCCTAATGTGATTTCTTTATAATGCGTGTGTTCCTTATCTTATCCTAGGGCCTAAACTCTTCTCCATGGCTGGACCCCCAAATAATATTCCTTTACGTGCTAAGGGGTATCTAGAGAGTGGAATAGGTTTAATAACTACCCTAACCCTAATGCATACCCTAACCCTAACCCCTACCCTAACCCTAACACGTAACCTAATCCTAACCCGTACCCTAAACGGAGCCCTAACCCTAACCCTAACCCTAACCCATACCCTACGCCGTACCCGAAGCCCTCCCCGAACCCGTACCCTATGCCGTACCCTAAGTCGTACCCTAAGCCTAACCCTAACCCTAGGCTACCCTTGACTGCTTCTGCCTCCAATAGATTTCCTAAGCACTAGTGTTATAAGGAACAGCTTAAAAAGAGAATCCTAATGTGATTTCTTTATAATGGGTGTGTTCCATATCTTATCCTAGTGTCTAAACTCTTCTCCATGGATGGACCACCAAATAGTATTCCTTTACGTGCTAAGGGGTATCTAGAGAGTGGGATAGGTTTAATAACTACCCTAACACTAACGCGTACCCTAACCCTAACCCCTACCCTAACCCTAACACATACCCTAATCCTAACCAATACCCTAAACCGAGCCCTAACCCTAACACTAACCCTAACCCTAACACTAACCCATACCCTACGCCGTACCCGAAGCCCTCCCCGAACCCGTACCCTAAGCCTAACCCCAATCCTAACCCTAACCCTAGGCTACCCTTGACTGCTTCTGCCTCCAATAGATTTCCTAAGCACTAGTGTTTTAAGGAACAGCTTAAATAGAGAATCCTAATGTGATTTCTTTATAATGGGTGTGTTCCTTATCTTATCCTAGTGTCTAAACTCTTCTCCATGGCTGGACCCCCAAATAATATTTCTTTACGTGCTAAGGGGTATCTAGAGAGTTGGATAGGTTTAATAACTACCCTAACCCTAATGCGTACCCTAACCCTAACCCCTACCCTAACCCTAACACGTACCCTAATTCTAACCAATACCCTAAACCGAGCCCTAACCCTAACCCTAACCCTAACCCTAACCCTAACCCATACCCTACGCCGTACCCGAAGCCCTCCCCGAACCCGTACCCTAAGCCGTACCCTAAGCCTAACCCTAAGCCTAACCCTAAACCTAGGCTACCCTTGACTGCTTCTGCCTCCAATAGATTTCCTAAGCACTAGTGTTTTAAGGAACAGCTTAAAAAGAGAATCCTAATGTGATTTCTTTATAATGGGTGTGTTCCTTATCTTATCCTAGTGTCTAAACTCTTCTCCATGGCTGGACCTCGAAATAATATTCCTTTACGTGCTAAGGGGTATCTAGAGAGTAAGATAGGTTTAAAAACTACCCTAACACTAACGCGTACCCTAACCCGAACCCCTACCCTAACCCTAACACGTACCTTAATTCTAACCAATACCCTAAACCGAGCCCTAACCCTAACACTAACCCTAACCCTAACCCTAACCCATACCCTACGCCGTACCCGAAGCCCTCCCCGAACCCGTACCCTAAGCCGTACCCTAAGCCTAACCCTAAGCCTAACCATAACCCTAGGCTACCCTTGACTGCTTCTGCCTCCAATAGAATTCCTAAGCACTGGTGTTTTAAGGAACAGCTTAAAAAGTGAATCCTAATGTGATTTCTTTAAAATGGGTGTGTTCCTTATCTTATCCTAGTGTCTAAACTCTTCTCCATGGCTGGATCCCCAAATAATATTCCTTTACGTGCTAAGGGGTATCTAGAGAGTGGGATAGGTTTAATAACTACCCTAACCCTAATGCGTAAACTAACCCTAACCCCTACCCTAACCCTAACACGTAACCTAATCCTAACCCGTACCCTAAACGGAGCCCTAACCCTAACACTAACCCTAAACCTAACCCTAACCCATACCCTACGCCGTACCAGAACCCCTCCCCGAACCCGTACCCTAAGCCTAACCCCAAGCCTAACCCTAACCCTAGGCTACCCTTGACTGATTCTGCCTCCAATAGATTCCCTAAGCACTAGTGTTTTAAGGAACAGCTTAAAAAGAGAATCCTAATGTGATTTCTTTATAATGGGTGTGTTCCTTATCTTATCCTAGTGTCTAAACTCTTCTCCATGGCTGGACCCCCAAATAATATTCCTTTACGTGCTAAGGTGTATCTAGAGAGTGGGATAGGTTTAATAACTACCCTAACTCTAACGCGTACCCTAACCCTAACCCCTACCCTAACCCTAACACGTACACTAATTCTAACCAATACCCTAAACCGAGCCCTAACCCTAACCCTAACCCATACCCTACACCGTACCCGAAGCCCTCCCCGAACCCGTACCCTAAGCCGTACCCTAAGCCTAACCCTAAGCCTAACCCTAACCCTAGGCTACCCTTGACTGCTTCTGCCTCCAATAGATTTCCTAAGCACTAGTGTTTTAAGGAACAGCTTAAAAAGAGAATCCTAATGTGATTTCTTTATAATGGGTGTGTTCCTTATCTTATCCTAGTGTCTAAACTCTTCTCCATGGCTGGACCCCCAAATAATATTCCTTTACGTGCTAAGGGGTATCTAGAGAGTGGGATAGGTTTAATAACTACCCTAACCCTAATGCGTACCCTAACCCTAACCCCTACCCTAACCCTAACACGTACCCTAATCCTAAACCGTACCCTAAACCGAGCCCTAACCCTAACACTAACCCTAACCCTAACCCTAACCGATACCCTACGCAGTACCCGAAGCCCTCACCGAACCCGTACCCTAAGCCGTACCCTAAGCCTAACCCTAAGCCTAACCCTCACACTAGGCTACTCTTGACTGCTTCTGCCTCCAATAGATTTCCTAAGCACTAGTGTTTTAAGGAACAGCTTAAAAAGAGAATCCTAATGTGATTTCTTTATAATGAGTGTGTTCCTTATCTTATCCTAGGGCCTAAACTCTTCTCCATGGCTGGACCCCCAAATAATATTCCTTTACGTGCTAAGGGGTATCTAGAGAGTGGAATAGGTTTAATAACTACCCTAACCCTAATGCATACCCTAACCCTAACCCCTACCCTAACCCTAACACGTAAACTAATCCTAACCCGTACCCTAAACGGAGCCCTAACCCTAACCCTAACCCTAACCCATACCCTACGCCGTACCCGAAGCCCTCCCCGAACCCGTACCCTATGCCGTACCCTAAGTCGTACCCTAAGCCTAACCCTAACCCTAGGCTACCCTTGACTGCTTCTGCCTCCAATAGATTTCCTAAGCACTAGTGTTATAAGGAACAGCTTAAAAAGAGAATCCTAATGTGATTTCTTTATAATGGGTGTGTTCCATATCTTATCCTAGTGTCTAAACTCTTCTCCATGGATGGACCACCAAATAGTATTCCTTTACGTGCTAAGGGGTATCTAGAGAGTGGGATAGGTTTAATAACTACCCTAACACTAACGCGTACCCTAACCCTTACCCCTACCCTAACGCTAACACGTACCCTAATCCTAACCAATACCCGAAACCGAGCCCTAACCCTAACACTAATCCTAACCCTAACACTAACCCATACCCTACGCCGTACCCGAAGCCCTCCCCGAACCCGTACCCTAAGCCTAACCCCAATCCTAACCCTAACCCTAGGCTACCCTTGACTGCTTCTGCCTCCAATAGATTTCCTAAGCACTAGTGTTTTAAGGAACAGCTTAAATAGAGAATCCTAATGTGATTTCTTTATAATGGGTGTGTTCCTTATCTTATCCTAGTGTCTAAACTCTTCTCCATGGCTGGACCCCCAAATAATATTTCTTTACGTGCTAAGGGGTATCTAGAGAGTTGGATAGGTTTAATAACTACCCTAACCCTAATGCGTACACTAACCCTAACCCCTACCCTAACCCTAACACGTAACCTAATCCTAACCCTTACCCTAAACGGAGCCCTATCCCTAACACTAACCCAAACCCTAACCCTAACCCATACCCTCCGCCGTACACGAACCGCTCCCCGAACCCGTACCCTAAGCCGTACGCTAAGCCTAACCCTAAGCCTAACCATAACCCTAGGCTACCCTTGACTGCTTCTGCCTCCAATAGACTTCCTAAGCACTAGTGTTTTAAGGAACAGCTTAAAAAGAGAATCCTAATGTGATTTCTTTATAATGGGTGTGTTCCTTATCTTATCCTAGTGTCTAAACTCTTCTCCATGGCTGGACCTCCAAATAATATTCCTTTACGTGCTAAGGGGTATCTAGAGAGTGGGATAGGTTTAATAACTACCCTAACACTAAGGCGAACCCTAACCCTAACCCCTACCCTAACCCTAACACGTACCCTAATCCTAACCAATACCCTAAACCGAGCCCTAACCCTAACCCTAACCCTAACCCTAACCCATACCCTACGCCGTACCCGAAGCCCTCCCCGAACCCGTACCCTAAGCCGTACCCTAAGCCTAAACCTAACCCTAGGCTACCCTTGACTGCTTCTGCCTCCAATAGATTTCCTAAGCACTAGTGTTTTAAGGAACAGCTTAAATAGAGAATCCTAATGTGATTTCTTTATAATGGGTGTGTTCCTTATCTTATCCTAGTGTCTAAACTCTTCTCCATGGCTGGACATCGAAATAATATTCCTTTACGTGCTAAGGGGTATCTAGAGAGTAAGATAGGTTTAAAAACTACCCTAACACTAACGCGTACCCTAACCCGAACCCCTACCCTAACCCTAACACGTACCCTAATCCTAACCAATACCCTAAACCGAGCCCTAACCCTAACACTAACCCTAACCCTAACCCTAACCCATACCCTATGCCGTACCCGAAGCCCTCCCCGAACCCGTACCCTAAGCCGTACCCTAAGCCTAACCCTAAGCCTAACCATAACCCTAGGCTACCCTTGACTGCTTCTGCCTCCAATAGAATTCCTAAGCACTGGTGTTTTAAGGAACAGCTTAAAAAGTGAATCCTAATGTGATTTCTTTAAAATGGGTGTGTTCCTTATCTTATCCTAGTGTCTAAACTCTTCTCCATGGCTGGACCCCCAAATAATATTCCTTTACGTGCTAAGGGGTATCTAGAGAGTTGGATAGGTTTAATAACTACCCTAACCCTAATGCGTAAACTAACCCTAACCCCTACCCTAATCCTAACACGTAACCTAATCCTAACCCGTACCCTAAACGGAGCCCTAACCCTAACACTAACCCTAACCCTAATCCTAACCCATACCCTACGCCGTACCAGAACCCCTCCCCGAACCCGTACCCTAAGCCTAACCCCAAGCCTAACCCTAACCCTAGGCTACCCTTGACTGCTTCTGCCTCCAATAGATTTCCTAAGCACTAGTGTTTTAAGGAACAGCTTAAATAGAGAATCCTAATGTGATTTCTTTATAATGGGTGTGTTCCTTATCTTATCCTAGTGTCTAAACTCTTCTCCATGGCTGGACCCCCAAATAATATTCCTTTACGTGCTAAGGGGTATCTAGAGAGTTGGATAGGTTTAATAACTACCCTAACCCTAATGCGTACCCTAACCCTAACCCCTACCCTAACCCTAACACGTAACCTAATCCTAACCCTACCCTAAACGGAGCCCTAACCCTAACACTAACCCAAACCCTAACCCTAACCCATACCCTCTGCCGTACACGAACCTCTCCCCGAACCCGTACCCTAAGCCGTACGCTAAGCCTAACCCTAAGCCTAACCATAAACCTAGGCTACCCTTGACTGCTTCTGCCTCCAATAGATTTCCTAAGCACTAGTGTTTTAAGGAACAGCTTAAAAAGAGAATCCTAATGTGATTTCTTTATAATGGGTGTGTTCCTTATCTTATCCTAGTGTCTAAACTCTTCTCCATGGCTGGACATCGAAATAATATTCCTTTACGTGCTAAGGGGTATCTAGAGAGTAAGATAGGTTTAAAAACTACCCTAACACTAACGCGTACCCTAACCCGAACCCCTACCCTAACCCTAACACGTACCCTAATCCTAACCAATACCCTAAACCGAGCCCTAACCCTAACACTAACCCTAACCCTAACCCTAACCCTAACCCATACCCTACGCCGTACCCGAAGCCCTCCCCGAACCCGTACCCTAAGCCGTACCCTAAGCCTAACCCTAAGCCTAACCATAACCCTAGGCTACCCTTGACTGCTTCTGCCACCAATAGAATTCCTAAGCACTAGTGTTTTAAGGAACAGCTTAAAAAGTGAATCCTAATGTGATTTCTTTATAATGGGTGTGTTCCTTATCTTATCCTAGTGTCTAAACTCTTCTCCACGGCTGGACCCCCAAATAATATTCCTATACGTGCTAAGGTGTATCTAGAGAGTGGGATAGGTTTAATAACTACCCTAACTCTAACGCGTACCCTAAACCTAACCCCTACCCTAACCCTAACACGTACCCTAATTCTAACCAATACCCTAAACCGAGCCCTAACCCTAACCCTAACCCTAACCCTAACCCTAACCCATACCCTACGCCGTACCCGAAGCCCTCCCCGAACCCGTACCCTAAGCCGTACCCTAAGCCTAACCCTAAGCCTAACCCTAACCCTAGGCTACCCTTGACTGCTTCTGCCTCCAATAGATTTCCTAAGCACTAGTGTTTTAAGGAACAGCTTAAAAAGAGAATCCTAATGTGATTTCTTTATAATGGGTGTGTTCCTTATCTTATCCTAGTGTCTAAACTCTTCTCCATGGCTGGACCTCGAAATAATATTCCTTTACGTGCTAAGGGGTATCTAGAGAGTAAGATCGGTTTAAAAACTACCCTAACACTAACGCGTACCCTAACCCTAACCCCTACCCTAACCCTAACACGTACCCTAATCCTAAACCGTACCCTAAACCGAGCCCTAACCCTAACACTAACCCTAACCCTAACCCTAACCGATACCCTACGCAGTACCCGAAGCCCTCACCGAACCCGTACCCTAAGCCGTACCCTAAGCCTAACCCTAAGCCTAACCCTAACCCTAGGCTACTCTTGACTGCTTCTGCCTCCAATAGATTTCCTAAGCACTAGTGTTTTAAGGAACAGCTTAAAAAGTGAATCCTAATGTGATTTCTTTAAAATGGGTGTGTTCCTTATCTTATCCTAGTGTCTAAACTCTTCTCCATGGCTTGACCCCCAAATAATATTCCTTTACGTGCTAAGGGGTATCTAGAGAGTGGGATAGGTTTAATAACTACCCTAACCCTAATGCGTAAACTAACCCTAACCCCTACCCTAACCCTAACACGTAACCTAATCCTAACCCGTACCCTAAATGGAGCCCTAACCCTAACACTAACCCTAACCCTAACCCTAACCCATACCCTACGCCGTACCAGAACCCCTCCCCGAACCCGTACCCTAAGCCTAACCCCAAGCCTAACCCTAACCCTAGGCTACCCTTGACTGCTTCTGCCTCCAATAGATTTCCTAAGCACTAGTGTTTTAAAGAACAGCTTAAAAAGAGAATCCTAATGTGATTTCTTTATAATAGGTGTGTTCCTTATCTTATCCTAGTGTCTAAACTCTTCTCCATGGCTGGACCTCCAAATAGTATTCCTTTACGTGCTAAGGGGTATCTAGAGAGTGGGATAGGTTTAATAACTACCCTAACACTAATGCGTACCCTAACCCTAACCCCTACCCTAACCCTAACACGTAACCTAATCCTAACCCGTACCCTAAACGGAGCCCTAACCCTAACACTAACCCTAACACTAACCCTAACCCATACCCTACGCCTTACCCGAAGCCCTCCCCGAACCCGTACCCTAAGCCGTACCCTAAGCCGTACCCTAAGCCTAACCCTAACCCTAGGCTACCCTTGACTGCTTCTGCCTCCAATAGATTTCCTAAGCACTAGTGTTTTAAGGAACAGCTTAAAAAGAGAATCCTAATGTGATTTCTTTATAATGGGTGTGTTCCTTATCTTATCCTAGTGTCTAAACTCTTCTCCATGGCTGGATCTCGAAATAATATTCCTTTACGTGCTAAGGGGTATCTAGAGAGTGGGATAGGTTTAAAAACTACCCTAACACTAACGCGTACCCTAACCCGAACCCCTACCCTAAACCTAACACGTACCCTAATCCTAACCAATACCCTAAACCGAGCCCTAACCCTAACCCTAACACTAACACTAACCCTAACCCTAACCCATACCCTACGCCGTACCCGAAGCCCTCCCCGAACCCGTACCCTAAGCCGTACCCTAAGCCTAACCCTAAGCCTAACCTTAACCCTAGGCTACCCTTGACTGCTTCTGCCTCCAATAGATTTCCTAAGCACTAGTGTTTTAAGGAACAGCTTAAAAAGAGAATCCTAATGTGATTTCTTTATAATGGGTGTGTTCCTTATCTTATCCTAGTGTCTAAACTCTTCTCCATGGCTGGACCTCGAAAAATATTCCTTTACGTGCTAAGGGGTATCTAGAGAGTAAGATAGGTTTAAAAACTACCCTAACACTAACGCGTACCCTAACCCGAACCCCTACCCTAACCCTAACACGTACCCTAATCCTAACCAATACCCTAAACCGAGCCCTAACCCTAACACTAACCCTAACCCTAACCCTAACCCATACCCTATGCCGTACCCGAAGCCCTCCCCGAACCCGTACCCTAAGCCGTACCCTAAGCCTAACCCTAAGCCTAACCATAACCCTAGGCTACCCTTGACTGCTTCTGCCTCCAATAGAATTCCTAAGCACTGGTGTTTTAAGGAACAGCTTAAAAAGTGAATCCTAATGTGATTTCTTTAAAATGGGTGTGTTCCTTATCTTATCCTAGTGTCTAAACTCTTCTCCATGGCTGGACCCCCAAATAATATTCCTTTACGTGCTAAGGGGTATCTAGAGAGTTGGATAGGTTTAATAACTACCCTAACCCTAATGCGTAAACTAACCCTAACCCCTATCCTAATCCTAACACGTAACCTAATCCTAACCCGTACCCTAAACGGAGCCCTAACCCTAACACTAACCCTAACCCTAATCCTAACCCATACCCTACGCCGTACCAGAACCCCTCCCCGAACCCGTACCCTAAGCCTAACCCCAAGCCTAACCCTAACCCTAGGCTACCCTTGACTGCTTCTGCCTCCAATAGATTTCCTAAGCACTAGTGTTTTAAGGAACAGCTTAAATAGAGAATCCTAATGTGATTTCTTTATAATGGGTGTGTTCCTTATCTTATCCTAGTGTCTAAACTCTTCTCCATGGCTGGACCCCCAAATAATATTCCTTTACGTGCTAAGGGGTATCTAGAGAGTTGGATAGGTTTAATAACTACCCTAACCCTAATGCGTACCCTAACCCTAACCCCTACCCTAACCCTAACACGTAACCTAATCCTAACCCGTACCCTAAACGGAGCCCTAACCCTAACACTAACCCAAACCCTAACCCTAACCCATACCCTCTGCCGTACACGAACCTCTCCCCGAACCCGTACCCTAAGCCGTACGCTAAGCCTAACCCTAAGCCTAACCATAAACCTAGGCTACCCTTGACTGCTTCTGCCTCCAATAGATTTCCTAAGCACTAGTGTTTTAAGGAACAGCTTAAAAAGAGAATCCTAATGTGATTTCTTTATAATGGGTGTGTTCCTTATCTTATCCTAGTGTCTAAACTCTTCTCCATGGCTGGACCTCGAAATAATATTCCTTTACGTGCTAAGGGGTATCTAGAGAGTAAGATAGGTTTAAAAACTACCCTAACACTAACGCGTACCCTAACCCGAACCCCTACCCTAACCCTAACACGTACCCTAATCCTAACCAATACCCTAAACCGAGCCCTAACCCTAACACTAACCCTAACCCTAACCCTAACCCTAACCCATACCCTACGCCGTACCCGAAGCCCTCCCCGAACCCGTACCCTAAGCCGTACCCTAAGCCTAACCCTAAGCCTAACCATAACCCTAGGCTACCCTTGACTGCTTCTGCCACCAATAGAATTCCTAAGCACTAGTGTTTTAAGGAACAGCTTAAAAAGTGAATCCTAATGTGATTTCTTTATAATGGGTGTGTTCCTTATCTTATCCTAGTGTCTAAACTCTTCTCCACGGCTGGACCCCCAAATAATATTCCTATACGTGCTAAGGTGTATCTAGAGAGTGGGATAGGTTTAATAACTACCCTAACTCTAACGCGTACCCTAAACCTAACCCCTACCCTAACCCTAACACGTACCCTAATTCTAACCAATACCCTAAACCGAGCCCTAACCCTAACCCTAACCCTAACCCTAACCCTAACCCATACCCTACGCCGTACCCGAAGCCCTCCCCGAACCCGTACCCTAAGCCGTACCCTAAGCCTAACCCTAAGCCTAACCCTAACCCTAGGCTACCCTTGACTGCTTCTGCCTCCAATAGATTTCCTAAGCACTAGTGTTTTAAGGAACAGCTTAAAAAGAGAATCCTAATGTGATTTCTTTATAATGGGTGTGTTCCTTATCTTATCCTAGTGTCTAAACTCTTCTCCATGGCTGGACCTCGAAATAATATTCCTTTACGTGCTAAGGGGTATCTAGAGAGTAAGATCGGTTTAAAAACTACCCTAACACTAACGCGTACCCTAACCCTAACCCCTACCCTAACCCTAACACGTACCCTAATCCTAAACCGTACCCTAAACCGAGCCCTAACCCTAACACTAACCCTAACCCTAACCCTAACCGATACCCTACGCAGTACCCGAAGCCCTCACCGAACCCGTACCCTAAGCCGTACCCTAAGCCTAACCCTAAGCCTAACCCTAACCCTAGGCTACTCTTGACTGCTTCTGCCTCCAATAGATTTCCTAAGCACTAGTGTTTTAAGGAACAGCTTAAAAAGTGAATCCTAATGTGATTTCTTTAAAATGGGTGTGTTCCTTATCTTATCCTAGTGTCTAAACTCTTCTCCATGGCTTGACCCCCAAATAATATTCCTTTACGTGCTAAGGGGTATCTAGAGAGTGGGATAGGTTTAATAACTACCCTAACCCTAATGCGTAAACTAACCCTAACCCCTACCCTAACCCTAACACGTAACCTAATCCTAACCCGTACCCTAAATGGAGCCCTAACCCTAACACTAACCCTAACCCTAACCCTAACCCATACCCTACGCCGTACCAGAACCCCTCCCCGAACCCGTACCCTAAGCCTAACCCCAAGCCTAACCCTAACCCTAGGCTACCCTTGACTGCTTCTGCCTCCAATAGATTTCCTAAGCACTAGTGTTTTAAAGAACAGCTTAAAAAGAGAATCCTAATGTGATTTCTTTATAATAGGTGTGTTCCTTATCTTATCCTAGTGTCTAAACTCTTCTCCATGGCTGGACCTCCAAATAGTATTCCTTTACGTGCTAAGGGGTATCTAGAGAGTGGGATAGGTTTAATAACTACCCTAACACTAATGCGTACCCTAACCCTAACCCCTACCCTAACCCTAACACGTAACCTAATCCTAACCCGTACCCTAAACGGAGCCCTAACCCTAACACTAACCCTAACACTAACCCTAACCCATACCCTACGCCTTACCCGAAGCCCTCCCCGAACCCGTACCCTAAGCCGTACCCTAAGCCGTACCCTAAGCCTAACCCTAACCCTAGGCTACCCTTGACTGCTTCTGCCTCCAATAGATTTCCTAAGCACTAGAGTTTTAAGGAACAGCTTAAAAAGAGAATCCTAATGTGATTTCTTTATAATGGGTGTGTTCCTTATCTTATCCTAGTGTCTAAACTCTTCTCCATGGCTGGATCTCGAAATAATATTCCTTTACGTGCTAAGGGGTATCTAGAGAGTGGGATAGGTTTAAAAACTACCCTAACACTAACGCGTACCCTAACCCGAACCCCTACCCTAAACCTAACACGTACCCTAATCCTAACCAATACCCTAAACCGAGCCCTAACCCTAACCCTAACACTAACACTAACCCTAACCCTAACCCATACCCTACGCCGTACCCGAAGCCCTCCCCGAACCCGTACCCTAAGCCGTACCCTAAGCCTAACCCTAAGCCTAACCTTAACCCTAGGCTACCCTTGACTGCTTCTGCCTCCAATAGATTTCCTAAGCACTAGTGTTTTAAGGAACAGCTTAAAAAGAGAATCCTAATGTGATTTCTTTATAATGGGTGTGTTCCTTATCTTATCCTAGTGTCTAAACTCTTCTCCATGGCTGGACCTCGAAAAATATTCCTTTACGTGCTAAGGGGTATCTAGAGAGTGGGATAGGTTTAAAAACTACCCTAACACTAACGCGTACCCTAACCCGAACCCCTACCCTAACCCTAACACGTACCCTAATCCTAACCAATACCCTAAACCGAGCCCTAACCCTAACACTAACCCTAACCCTAACCCTAACCGATACCCTACGCCGTACCCGAAGCCCTCACCGAACCCGTACCCTAAGCCGTACCCTAAGCCGTACCCTAAGCCTAACCCTAACCCTAGGCTACCCTTGACTGCTTCTGCCTCCAATAGATTTCCTAAGCACTAGTGTTTTAAGGAACAGCTTAAAAAGAGAATCCTAATGTGATTTCTTTATAATGGGTGTGTTCCTTATCTTATCCTAGTGTCAAAATTCTTCTCCATGGCTGGACCCCCAAATAATATTCCTTTACGTGCTAAAGTGTATCTAGAGAGTGGGATAGGTTTAATAACTACCCTAACCCTAACGCGTACCCTAACCCTAACCGATAGCCTAATCCTAACATGTACCCTAATCCTAACCCGTATCCTAAACTGAGCCCTAACCCTAACACTAAGCCTAACCCTAACCCTAACCCATACCCTACGCCATACCCGAATCCCTCCCCGAACCCGTACCCTAAGCCGTACCCTAAGCCTAACCCTAAGCCTAACCCTAACCCTAGGCTACCCTTGACTGCTTCTGCCTCCAATAGATTTCCTAAGCACTAGTGTTTTAAGGAACAGCTTAAAAAGAGAATCCTAATGTGATTTCTTTATAATGGGTGTGTTCCTTATCTTATCCTAGTGTCTAAACTCTTCTCCATGGCTGGACCTCCAAATAATATTCCTTTACGTGCTAAGGGGTATCTAGAGAGTGGGATAGGTTTAATAACTACCCTAACACTAAGGCGAACCCTAACCCTAACCCCTACCCTAAACCTAACACGTACCCTAATCCTAACCAATACCCTAAACCGAGCCCTAACCCTAACCCTAACCCTAACCCTAACCCTAACCCATACCCTACGCCGTACCCGAAGCCCTCCCCGAACCCGTACCCTAAGCCGTACCCTAAGCCTAAACCTAACCCTAGGCTACCCTTGACTGCTTCTGCCTCCAATAGATTTCCTAAGCACTAGTGTTTTAAGGAACAGCTTAAAAAGAGAATCCTAATGTGATTTATTTATAATGGGTGTGTTCCTTATCTTATCCTAGTGTCTAAACTCTTATCCATGGCTCGACCTCCAAATAGTATTCCTTTACGTGCTAAGGGGTATCTAGAGAGTGGGATAGGTTTAATAACTACCCTAACCCTAATGCGTACACTAAACCTAACCCCTACCCTAACCCTAACACGTAACCTAATCCTAACCAGTACCCTAAACGGAGCCCTAACCCTAACACTAACCCTAACCCTAACCCTAACCCATACCCTACGCCGTACCCGAAGCCCTCCCCGAACTCGTACCCTAAGCCGTACCCTAAGCCTAACCCTATCCCTAGGCTACCCTTGACTGCTTCTGCCTCCAATAGATTTCCTAAGCACTGGTGTTTTAAGGAACAGCTTAAAAAGAGAATCCTAATGTGATTTCTTTATAATGGGTGTGTTCCTTATCTTATCCTAGTGTCTAAACTCTTCTCCATGGCTGGACCTCGAAATAATATTCCTTTACGTGCTAAGGGGTATCTAGAGAGTAAGATAGGTTTAAAAACTACGCTAACACTAACGCGTACCCTAACCCGAACCCCTACCCTAACCCTAACACGTACCCTAATCCTAACCAATAACCTAAACCGAGCCCTAATCCTAACACTAACCCTAACCCTAACCCTAACCCATACCCTACGCCGTACCCGAAGCCCTCCCTGAACCTGTACCCTAAGCCGTACCCTAAGCCGTACCCTAAGCCTAACCCTAACCCTAGGCTACCCTTGACTGCTTCTGCCTCCAATAGATTTCCTAAGCACTAGTGTTTTAAGGAACAGCTTAAAAAGAGAATCCTAATGTGATTTCTTTATAATGGGTGTGTTCCTTATCTTATCCTAGTGTCTAAACTCTTCTCCATGGCTGGACCTCGAAATAATATTCCTTTACGTGCTAAGGGGTATCTAGAGAGTAAGATAGGTATAAAAACTACCCTAACACTAACGCGTACCCTAACCCGAACCCCTACCCTAACCCTAACACGTACCCTAATCCTAACCAATACCATAAACCGAGCCCTAACCCTAACACTAACCCTAACCCTAACCCTAACCCATACCCTACGCCGTACCCGAAGCCCTCCCCGAACCCGTACCCTAAGCCGTACCCTAAGCCTAACCCTAAGCCTAACCATAACCCTAGGCTACCCTTGACTGCTTCTGCCTCCAATAGAATTCCTAAGCACTAGTGTTTTAAGGAACAGCTTAAAAAGTGAATCCTAATGTGATTTCTTTAAAATGGTTGTGTTCCTTATCTTATCCTAATGTCTAAAGTCTTCTCCATGGCTGGACCCCCAAATAATATTCCTTTACGTGCTAAGGGGTATCTAGAGAGTGGGATAGGTTTAATAACTACCCTAACCCTAATGCGTAAACTAACCCTAACCCCTACCCTAACCCTAACACGTAACCTAATCCTAACCCGTACCCTAAACGGAGCCCTAACCCTAACACTAACCCTAACCCTAACCCTAACCCATACCCTACGCCGTACCAGAACCCCTCCCCGAACCCGTACCCTAAGCCTAACCCAAAGCCTATCCCTAACCCTAGGCTACCCTTGACTGCTTCTGCCTCCAATAGAATTCCTAAGCACTAGTGTTTTAAGGAACAGCTTAAAAAGTGAATCCTAATGTGATTTCTTTAAAATGGGTGTGTTCCTTATCTTATCCTAGTGTCTAAACTCTTCTCCATGGCTGGACCCCCAAATAATATTCCTTTACGTGCTAAGGTGTATCTAGAGAGTGGGATAGGTTTAATAACTACCCTAACTCTAACGCGTACCCTAACCCTAACCCCTACCCTAACCCTAACACGTACCCTAATTCTAACCAATACCCTAAACCGAGCCCTAACCCTAACCCTAACCCTAACCCTAACCCTAACCCATACCCTACGCCGTACCCGAAGCCCTCCCCGAACCCGTACCCTAAGCCGTACCCTAAGCCTAACCCTAAGCCTAACCCTAAACCTAGGCTACCCTTGACTGCTTCTGCCTCCAATAGATTTCCTAAGCACTAGTGTTTTAAGGAACAGCTTAAAAAGAGAATCCTAATGTGATTTCTTTATAATGGGTGTGTTCCTTATCTTATCCTAGTGTCTAAACTCTTCTCCATGGCTGGACCTCGAAATAATATTCCTTTACGTGCTAAGGGGTATCTAGAGAGTCAGATAGGTTTAAAAACTACCCTAACACTAACGCGTACCCTAACCCGAACCCCTACCCTAACCCTAACACGTACCTTAATTCTAACCAATACCCTAAACCGAGCCCTAACCCTAACACTAACCCTAACCCTAACCCTAACCCATACCCTACGCCGTACCCGAAGCCCTCCCCGAACCCGTACCCTAAGCCGTACCCTAAGCCTAAACCTAACCCTAGGCTACCCTTGACTGCTTCTGCCTCCAATAGATTTCCTAAGCACTAGTGTTTTAAGGAACAGCTTAAAAAGAGAATCCTAATGTGATTTATTTATAATGGGTGTGTTCCTTATCTTATCCTAGTGTCTAAACTCTTATCCATGGCTGGACCTCCAAATAGTATTCCTTTACGTGCTAAGGGGTATCTAGAGAGTGGGACAGGTTTAATAACTACCCTAACCCTAATGCGTACACTAACCCTAACCCCTACCCTAACCCTAACACGTAACCTAATCCTAACCCGTACCCTAAACGGAGCCCTAACCCTAACACTAACCCTAACCCTAACCCTAACCCATACCCTACGCCGTACCCGAAGCCCTCCCCGAACTCGTACCCTAAGCCGTACCCTAAGCCATACCCTAAGCCTAACCCTAAGCCTAACCCTAACACTAGGCTACTCTTGACTGCTTCTGCCTCCAATAGATTTCCTAAGCACTAGTGTTTTAAGGAACAGCTTAAAAAGAGAATCCTAATGTGATTTCTTTATAATGCGTGTGTTCCTTATCTTATCCTAGGGCCTAAACTCTTCTCCATGGCTGGACCCCCAAATAATATTCCTTTACGTGCTAAGGGGTATCTAGAGAGTGGAATAGGTTTAATAACTACCCTAACCCTAATGCATACCCTAACCCTAACCCCTACCCTAACCCTAACACGTAACCTAATCCTAACCCGTACCCTAAACGGAGCCCTAACCCTAACCCTAACCCTAACCCATACCCTACGCCGTACCCGAAGCCCTCCCCGAACCCGTACCCTATGCCGTACCCTAAGTCGTACCCTAAGCCTAACCCTAACCCTAGGCTACCCTTGACTGCTTCTGCCTCCAATAGATTTCCTAAGCACTAGTGTTATAAGGAACAGCTTAAAAAGAGAATCCTAATGTGATTTCTTTATAATGGGTGTGTTCCATATCTTATCCTAGTGTCTAAACTCTTCTCCATGGATGGACCACCAAATAGTATTCCTTTACGTGCTAAGGGGTATCTAGAGAGTGGGATACGTTTAATAACTACCCTAACACTAACGCGTACCCTAACCCTAACCCCTACCCTAACCCTAACACATACCCTAATCCTAACCAATACCCTAAACCGAGCCCTAACCCTAACACTAACCCTAACCCTAACACTAACCCATACCCTACGCCGTACCCGAAGCCCTCCCCGAACCCGTACCCTAAGCCTAACCCCAATCCTAACCCTAACCCTAGGCTACCCTTGACTGCTTCTGCCTCCAATAGATTTCCTAAGCACTAGTGTTTTAAGGAACAGCTTAAATAGAGAATCCTAATGTGATTTCTTTATAATGGGTGTGTTCCTTATCTTATCCTAGTGTCTAAACTCTTCTCCATGGCTGGACCCCCAAATAATATTTCTTTACGTGCTAAGGGGTATCTAGAGAGTTGGATAGGTTTAATAACTACCCTAACCCTAATGCGTACCCTAACCCTAACCCCTACCCTAACCCTAACACGTAACCTAATCCTAACCCGTACCCTAAACGGAGCCCTAACCCTAACACTAACCCAAACCCTAACCCTAACCCATACCCTCCGCCGTACACGAAGCCCTCCCCGAACCCGTACCCTAAGCCGTACGCTAAGCCTAACCCTAAGCCTAACCATAACCCTAGGCTACCCTTGACTGCTACTGCCTCCAATAGAATTCCTAAGCACTAGTGTTTTAAGGAACAGCTTAAAAAGTGAATCCTAATGTGATTTCTTTAAAATGGGTGTGTTCCTTATCTTATCCTAGTGTCTAAAGTCTTCTCCATGGCTGGACCCACAAATAATATTCCTTTACGTGCTAAGGGGTATCTAGAGAGTGGGATAGGTTTAATAACTACCCTAACCCTAATGCGTAAACTAGCCCTAACCCCTACCCTAACCCTAACACGTAACCTAATCCTAACCCGTACCCTAAACGGAGCCCTAACCCTAACACTAACCCTAACCCTAACCCTAACCCATACCCTACGCCGTACCAGAACCCCTCCCCGAACCCGTACCCTAAGCCTAACCCCAAGCCTAACCCTAACCCTAGGCTACCCTTGACTGCTTCTGCCTCCAATAGATTTCCTAAGCACTAGTGTTTTAAGGAACAGTTTAAAAAGAGAATCCTAATGTGATTTCTTTATAATGGGTGTGTTCCTTATCTTATCCTAGTGTCTAAACTCTTCTCCATGGCTGGACCTCGAAATAATATTCCTTTACGTGCTAAGGGGTATCTAGAGAGTAAGATAGGTTTAAAAACTACCCTAACACTAACGCGTACCCTAACCCGAACCCCTACCCTAACCCTAACACGTACCCTAATCCTAACCAATACCCTAAACCGAGCCCTAACCCTAACACTAACCCTAACCCTAACCCTAACCCATACCCTACGCCGTACCCGAAGCCCTCCCCGAACCCGTACCCTAAGCCGTACCCTAAGCCTAACCCTAAGCCTAACCATAACCCTAGGCTACCCTTGACTGCTTCTGCCTCCAATAGAATTCCTAAGCACTAGTGTTTTAAGGAACAGCTTAAAAAGTGAATCCTAATGTGATTTCTTTATAATGGGTGTGTTCCTTATCTTATCCTAGTGTCTAAACTCTTCTCCATGGCTGGACCCCCAAATAATATTCCTTTACGTGCTAAGGTGTATCTAGAGAGTGGGATAGGTTTAATAACTACCCTAACTCTAACGCGTACCCTAACCCTAACCCCTACCCTAACCCTAACACGTACCCTAATTCTAACCAATACCCTAAACCGAGCCCTAACCCTAACCCTAACCCTAACCCTAACCCTAACCCATACCCTACGCCGTACCCGAAGCCCTCCCCGAACCCGTACCCTAAGCCGTACCCTAAGCCTAAACCTAACCCTAGGCTACCCTTGACTGCTTCTGCCTCCAATAGATTTCCTAAGCACTAGTGTTTTAAGGAACAGCTTAAATAGAGAATCCTAATGTGATTTCTTTATAATGGGTGTGTTCCTTATCTTATCCTAGTGTCTAAACTCTTCTCCATGGCTGGACATCGAAATAATATTCCTTTACGTGCTAAGGGGTATCTAGAGAGTAAGATAGGTTTAAAAACTACCCTAACACTAACGCGTACCCTAACCCGAACCCCTACCCTAACCCTAACACGTACCCTAATCCTAACCAATACCCTAAACCGAGCCCTAACCCTAACACTAACCCTAACCCTAACCCTAACCCATACCCTATGCCGTACCCGAAGCCCTCCCCGAACCCGTACCCTAAGCCGTACCCTAAGCCTAACCCTAAGCCTAACCATAACCCTAGGCTACCCTTGACTGCTTCTACCTCCAATAGAATTCCTAAGCACTGGTGTTTTAAGGAACAGCTTAAAAAGTGAATCCTAATGTGATTTCTTTAAAATGGGTGTGTTCCTTATCTTATCCTAGTGTCTAAACTCTTCTCCATGGCTGGACCCCCAAATAATATTCCTTTACGTGCTAAGGGGTATCTAGAGAGTTGGATAGGTTTAATAACTACCCTAACCCTAATGCGTAAACTAACCCTAACCCCTACCCTAATCCTAACACGTAACCTAATCCTAACCCGTACCCTAAACGGAGCCCTAACCCTAACACTAACCCTAACCCTAATCCTAACCCATACCCTACGCCGTACCAGAACCCCTCCCCGAACCCGTACCCTAAGCCTAACCCCAAGCCTAACCCTAAACCTAGGCTACCCTTGACTGCTTCTGCCTCCAATAGATTTCCTAAGCACTAGTGTTTTAAGGAACAGCTTAAATAGAGAATCCTAATGTGATTTCTTTATAATGGGTGTGTTCCTTATCTTATCCTAGTGTCTAAACTCTTCTCCATGGCTGGACCCCCAAATAATATTCCTTTACGTGCTAAGGGGTATCTAGAGAGTTGGATAGGTTTAATAACTACCCTAACCCTAATGCGTACCCTAACCCTAACCCCTACCCTAACCCTAACACGTAACCTAATCCTAACCCGTACCCTAAACGGAGCCCTAACCCTAACACTAACCCTAACCCTAATCCTAACCCATACCCTACGCCGTACCAGAACCCCTCCCCGAACCCGTACCCTAAGCCTAACCCCAAGCCTAACCCTAAACCTAGGCTACCCTTGACTGCTTCTGCCTCCAATAGATTTCCTAAGCACTAGTGTTTTAAGGAACAGCTTAAATAGAGAATCCTAATGTGATTTCTTTATAATGGGTGTGTTCCTTATCTTATCCTAGTGTCTAAACTCTTCTCCATGGCTGGACCCCCAAATAATATTCCTTTACGTGCTAAGGGGTATCTAGAGAGTTGGATAGGTTTAATAACTACCCTAACCCTAATGCGTACCCTAACCCTAACCCCTACCCTAACCCTAACACGTAACCTAATCCTAACCCGTACCCTAAACGGAGCCCTAACCTTAACACTAACCCTAACACTAACCCTAACCCATACCCTACGCCTTACCCGAAGCCCTCCCCGAACCCGTACCCTAAGCCGTACCCTAAGCCGTACCCTAAGCCTAACCCTAACCCTAGGCTACCCTTGACTGCTTCTGCCTCCAATAGATTTCCTAAGCACTAGTGTTTTAAGGAACAGCTTAAAAAGAGAATCCTAATGTGATTTCTTTATAATGGGTGTGTTCCTTATCTTATCCTAGTGTCTAAACTCTTCTCCATGGCTGGATCTCGAAATAATATTCCTTTACGTGCTAAGGGGTATCTAGAGAGTGGGATAGGTTTAAAAACTACCCTAACACTAACGCGTACCCTAACCCGAACCCCTACCCTAAACCTAACACGTACCCTAATCCTAACCAATACCCTAAACCGAGCCCTAACCCTAACCCTAACACTAACACTAACCCTAACCCTAACCCATACCCTACGCCGTACCCGAAGCCCTCCCCGAACCCGTACCCTAAGCCGTACCCTAAGCCTAACCCTAAGCCTAACCTTAACCCTAGGCTACCCTTGACTGCTTCTGCCTCCAATAGATTTCCTAAGCACTAGTGTTTTAAGGAACAGCTTAAAAAGAGAATCCTAATGTGATTTCTTTATAATGGGTGTGTTCCTTATCTTATCCTAGTGTCTAAACTCTTCTCCATGGCTGGACCTCGAAATAATATTCCTTTACGTGCTAAGGGGTATCTAGAGAGTAAGATAGGTTTAAAAACTACCCTAACACTAACGCGTACCCTAACCCGAACCCCTACCCTAACCCTAACACGTACCCTAATCCTAACCAATACCCTAAACCGAGCCCTAACCCTAACACTAACCCTAACCCTAACCCTAACCCATACCCTACGCCGTACCCGAACCCCTCCCCGAACCCGTACCCTAAGCCGTACCCTAAGCCTAACCCTAAGCCTAACCCTAACCCTAGGCTACCCTTGACTGCTTCTGCCTCCAATAGTTTTCCTAGGCACTAGTGTTTTAAGGAACAGCTTAAAAAGAGAATCCTAATGTGATTTCTTTATAATGGGTGTGTTCCTTATCTTATCCTAGTGTCTAAACTCTTCTCCATGGCTGGACCCCCAAATAATATTCCTTTACGTGCTAAGGGGTATCTAGAGAGTGGGATAGGTTTAATAACTACCCTAACCCTAATGCGTACCCTAACCCTAACCTCTACCCTAACCCTAACACGTACCCTAATCCTAAACCGTACCCTAAACCGAGCCCTAACCCTAACACTAACCCTAACCCTAACCCTAACCCATACCCTACGCCGTACCCGAAGCCCTCCCCGAACCCGTACCCTAAGCCGTACCCTAAGCCTAACCCTAAGCCTAACCATAACCCTAGGCTACCCTTGAATGCTTCTGCCTCCAATAGAATTCCTAAGCACTAGTGTTTTAAGGAACAGCTTAAAAAGTGAATCCTAATGTGATTTCTTTAAAATGGGTGTGTTCCTTATCTTATCCTAGTGTCTAAACTCTTCTCCATGGCTGGACCCCCAAATAATATTCCTTTACGTGCTAAGGGGTATCTAGAGAGTGGGATAGGTTTAATAACTACCCTAACCCTAATGGGTAAACTAACCCTAACCCCTACCCTAACCCTAACACGTAACTTAATCCTAACCCGTACCCTAAACGGAGCCCTAACCCTAACACTAACCCTGACCCTAACCCATACCCTACGCCGTACCAGAACCCCTCCCCGAACCCGTACCCTAAGCCTAACCCCAATCCTAACCCTAACCCTAGGCTACCCTTGACTGCTTCTGCCTCCAATAGATTTCCTAAGCACTAGTGTTTTAAGGAACAGCTTAAAAAGAGAATCCTAATGTGATTTCTTTATAATGGGTGTGTTCCTTATCTTATCCTAGTGTCTAAACTCTTCTCCATGGCTGGACCCCCAAATAATATTCCTTTACGTGCTAAGGTGTATCTAGAGAGTGGGATAGGTTTAATAACTACCCTAACTCTAACGCGTACCCTAACCCTAACCCCTACCCTAACCCTAACACGTACACTAATTCTAACCAATACCCTAAACCGAGCCCCATCCCTAACCCTAACCCAAACCCTAACCCTAACCCATACCCTACGCCGTACCCGAAGCCCTCCCCGAACCCGTACCCTAAGCCGTACCCTAAGCCTAACCCTAAGCCTAACCCTAACCCTAGGCTACCCTTGACTGCTTCTGCCTCCAATAGATTTCCTAAGCACTAGTGTTTTAAGGAACAGCTTAAAAAGAGAATCCTAATGTGATTTCTTTATAATGGGTGTGTTCCTTATCTTATCCTAGTGTCTAAACTCTTCTCCATGGCTGGACCCCCAAATAATATTCCTTTACGTGCTAAGGGGTATCTAGAGAGTGGGATAGGTTTAATAACTACCCTAACCCTAATGCGTACCCTAACCCTAACCCCTACCCTAACCCTAACACGTACCCTAATCCTAAACCGTACCCTAAACCGAGCCCTAACCCTAACACTAACCCTAACCCTAACCCTAACCGATACCCTACGCAGTACCCGAAGCCCTCACCGAACCCGTACCCTAAGCCGTACCCTAAGCCTAACCCTAAGCCTAACCCTAACACTAGGCTACTCTTGACTGCTTCTGCCTCCAATAGATTTCCTAAGCACTAGTGTTTTAAGGAACAGCTTAAAAAGAGAATCCTAATGTGATTTCTTTATAATGAGTGTGTTCCTTATCTTATCCTAGGGCCTAAACTCTTCTCCATGGCTGGACCCCCAAATAATATTCCTTTACGTGCTAAGGGGTATCTAGAGAGTGGAATAGGTTTAATAACTACCCTAACCCTAATGCATACCCTAACCCTAACCCCTACCCTAACCCTAACACGTAAACTAATCCTAACCCGTACCCTAAACGGAGCCCTAACCCTAACCCTAACCCTAACCCATACCCTACGCCGTACCCGAAGCCCTCCCCGAACCCGTACCCTATGCCGTACCCTAAGTCGTACCCTAAGCCTAACCCTAACCCTAGGCTACCCTTGACTGCTTCTGCCTCCAATAGATTTCCTAAGCACTAGTGTTATAAGGAACAGCTTAAAAAGAGAATCCTAATGTGATTTCTTTATAATGGGTGTGTTCCATATCTTATCCTAGTGTCTAAACTCTTCTCCATGGATGGACCACCAAATAGTATTCCTTTACGTGCTAAGGGGTATCTAGAGAGTGGGATAGGTTTAATAACTACCCTAACACTAACGCGTACCCTAACCCTTACCCCTACCCTAACGCTAACACGTACCCTAATCCTAACCAATACCCGAAACCGAGCCCTAACCCTAACACTAACCCTAACACTAACACTAACGCATACCCTACGCCGTACCCGAAGCCCTCCCCGAACCCGTACCCTAAGCCTAACCCCAATCCTAACCCTAACCCTAGGCTACCCTTGACTGCTTCTGCCTCCAATAGATTTCCTAAGCACTAGTGTTTTAAGGAACAGCTTAAATAGAGAATCCTAATGTGATTTCTTTATAATGGGTGTGTTCCTTATCTTATCCTAGTGTCTAAACTCTTCTCCATGGCTGGACCCCCAAATAATATTTCTTTACGTGCTAAGGGGTATCTAGAGAGTTGGATAGGTTTAATAACTACCCTAACCCTAATGCGTACACTAACCCTAACCCCTACCCTAATCCTAACACGTAACCTAATCCTAACCCTTACCCTAAACGGAGCCCTAACCCTAACACTAACCCAAACCCTAACCCTAACCCATACCCTCCGCCGTACACGAACCGCTCCCCGAACCCGTACCCTAAGCCGTACGCTAAGCCTAACCCTAAGCCTAACCATAACCCTAGGCTACCCTTGACTGCTTCTGCCTCCAATAGACTTCCTAAGCACTAGTGTTTTAAGGAACAGCTTAAAAAGAGAATCCTAATGTGATTTCTTTATAATGGGTGTGTTCCTAATCTTATCCTAGTGTCTAAACTCTTCTCCATGGCTGGACCTCCAAATAATATTCCTTTACGTGCTAAGGGGTATCTAGAGAGTGGGATAGGTTTAATAACTACCCTAACACTAAGGCGAACCCTAACCCTAACCCCTACCCTAACCCTAACACGTACCCTAATCCTAACCAATACCCTAAACCGAGCCCTAACCCTAACCCTAACCCTAACCCTAACCCATACCCTACGCCGTACCCGAAGCCCTCCCCGAACCCGTACCCTAAGCCGTACCCTAAGCCTAAACCTAACCCTAGGCTACCCTTGACTGCTTCTGCCTCCAATAGATTTCCTAAGCACTAGTGTTTTAAGGAACAGCTTAAATAGAGAATCCTAATGTGATTTCTTTATAATGGGTGTGTTCCTTATCTTATCCTAGTGTCTAAACTCTTCTCCATGGCTGGACCTCGAAATAATATTCCTTTACGTGCTAATGGGTATCTAGAGAGTGGGATAGGTTTAAAAACTACCCTAACACTAACGCGTACCCTAACCTGAACCCCTACCCTAACCCTAACACGTACCCTAATCCTAACCAATACCCTAAACCGAGCCCTAACCCTAACACTAACCCTAACCCTAACCCTAACCCATACCCTACGCCGTACCCGAAGCCCTCCCCGAACCCGTACCCTAAGCCGTACCCTAAGCCTAACCCTAAGCCTAACCATAACCCTAGGCTACCCTTGACTGCTTCTACCTCCAATAGAATTCCTAAGCACTGGTGTTTTAAGGAACAGCTTAAAAAGTGAATCCTAATGTGATTTCTTTAAAATGGGTGTGTTCCTTATCTTATCCTAGTGTCTAAACTCTTCTCCATGGCTGGACCCCCAAATAATATTCCTTTACGTGCTAAGGGGTATCTAGAGAGTTGGATAGGTTTAATAACTACCCTAACCCTAATGCGTAAACTAACCCTAACCCCTACCCTAATCCTAACACGTAACCTAATCCTAACCCGTACCCTAAACGGAGCCCTAACCCTAACACTAACCCTAACCCTAATCCTAACCCATACCCTACGCCGTACCAGAACCCCTCCCCGAACCCGTACCCTAAGCCTAACCCCAAGCCTAACCCTAAACCTAGGCTACCCTTGACTGCTTCTGCCTCCAATAGATTTCCTAAGCACTAGTGTTTTAAGGAACAGCTTAAATAGAGAATCCTAATGTGATTTCTTTATAATGGGTGTGTTCCTTATCTTATCCTAGTGTCTAAACTCTTCTCCATGGCTGGACCCCCAAATAATATTCCTTTACGTGCTAAGGGGTATCTAGAGAGTTGGATAGGTTTAATAACTACCCTAACCCTAATGCGTACCCTAACCCTAACCCCTACCCTAACCCTAACACGTAACCTAATCCTAACCCGTACCCTAAACGGAGCCCTAACCCTAACACTAACCCTAACCCTAATCCTAACCCATACCCTACGCCGTACCAGAACCCCTCCCCGAACCCGTACCCTAAGCCTAACCCCAAGCCTAACCCTAAACCTAGGCTACCCTTGACTGCTTCTGCCTCCAATAGATTTCCTAAGCACTAGTGTTTTAAGGAACAGCTTAAATAGAGAATCCTAATGTGATTTCTTTATAATGGGTGTGTTCCTTATCTTATCCTAGTGTCTAAACTCTTCTCCATGGCTGGACCCCCAAATAATATTCCTTTACGTGCTAAGGGGTATCTAGAGAGTTGGATAGGTTTAATAACTACCCTAACCCTAATGCGTACCCTAACCCTAACCCCTACCCTAACCCTAACACGTAACCTAATCCTAACCCGTACCCTAAACGGAGCCCTAACCTTAACACTAACCCTAACACTAACCCTAACCCATACCCTACGCCTTACCCGAAGCCCTCCCCGAACCCGTACCCTAAGCCGTACCCTAAGCCGTACCCTAAGCCTAACCCTAACCCTAGGCTACCCTTGACTGCTTCTGCCTCCAATAGATTTCCTAAGCACTAGTGTTTTAAGGAACAGCTTAAAAAGAGAATCCTAATGTGATTTCTTTATAATGGGTGTGTTCCTTATCTTATCCTAGTGTCTAAACTCTTCTCCATGGCTGGATCTCGAAATAATATTCCTTTACGTGCTAAGGGGTATCTAGAGAGTGGGATAGGTTTAAAAACTACCCTAACACTAACGCGTACCCTAACCCGAACCCCTACCCTAAACCTAACACGTACCCTAATCCTAACCAATACCCTAAACCGAGCCCTAACCCTAACCCTAACACTAACACTAACCCTAACCCTAACCCATACCCTACGCCGTACCCGAAGCCCTCCCCGAACCCGTACCCTAAGCCGTACCCTAAGCCTAACCCTAAGCCTAACCTTAACCCTAGGCTACCCTTGACTGCTTCTGCCTCCAATAGATTTCCTAAGCACTAGTGTTTTAAGGAACAGCTTAAAAAGAGAATCCTAATGTGATTTCTTTATAATGGGTGTGTTCCTTATCTTATCCTAGTGTCTAAACTCTTCTCCATGGCTGGACCTCGAAATAATATTCCTTTACGTGCTAAGGGGTATCTAGAGAGTAAGATAGGTTTAAAAACTACCCTAACACTAACGCGTACCCTAACCCGAACCCCTACCCTAACCCTAACACGTACCCTAATCCTAACCAATACCCTAAACCGAGCCCTAACCCTAACACTAACCCTAACCCTAACCCTAACCCATACCCTACGCCGTACCCGAACCCCTCCCCGAACCCGTACCCTAAGCCGTACCCTAAGCCTAACCCTAAGCCTAACCCTAACCCTAGGCTACCCTTGACTGCTTCTGCCTCCAATAGTTTTCCTAGGCACTAGTGTTTTAAGGAACAGCTTAAAAAGAGAATCCTAATGTGATTTCTTTATAATGGGTGTGTTCCTTATCTTATCCTAGTGTCTAAACTCTTCTCCATGGCTGGACCCCCAAATAATATTCCTTTACGTGCTAAGGGGTATCTAGAGAGTGGGATAGGTTTAATAACTACCCTAACCCTAATGCGTACCCTAACCCTAACCTCTACCCTAACCCTAACACGTACCCTAATCCTAAACCGTACCCTAAACCGAGCCCTAACCCTAACACTAACCCTAACCCTAACCCTAACCCATACCCTACGCCGTACCCGAAGCCCTCCCCGAACCCGTACCCTAAGCCGTACCCTAAGCCTAACCCTAAGCCTAACCATAACCCTAGGCTACCCTTGAATGCTTCTGCCTCCAATAGAATTCCTAAGCACTAGTGTTTTAAGGAACAGCTTAAAAAGTGAATCCTAATGTGATTTCTTTAAAATGGGTGTGTTCCTTATCTTATCCTAGTGTCTAAACTCTTCTCCATGGCTGGACCCCCAAATAATATTCCTTTACGTGCTAAGGGGTATCTAGAGAGTGGGATAGGTTTAATAACTACCCTAACCCTAATGGGTAAACTAACCCTAACCCCTACCCTAACCCTAACACGTAACTTAATCCTAACCCGTACCCTAAACGGAGCCCTAACCCTAACACTAACCCTGACCCTAACCCATACCCTACGCCGTACCAGAACCCCTCCCCGAACCCGTACCCTAAGCCTAACCCCAATCCTAACCCTAACCCTAGGCTACCCTTGACTGCTTCTGCCTCCAATAGATTTCCTAAGCACTAGTGTTTTAAGGAACAGCTTAAAAAGAGAATCCTAATGTGATTTCTTTATAATGGGTGTGTTCCTTATCTTATCCTAGTGTCTAAACTCTTCTCCATGGCTGGACCCCCAAATAATATTCCTTTACGTGCTAAGGTGTATCTAGAGAGTGGGATAGGTTTAATAACTACCCTAACTCTAACGCGTACCCTAACCCTAACCCCTACCCTAACCCTAACACGTACACTAATTCTAACCAATACCCTAAACCGAGCCCCATCCCTAACCCTAACCCAAACCCTAACCCTAACCCATACCCTACGCCGTACCCGAAGCCCTCCCCGAACCCGTACCCTAAGCCGTACCCTAAGCCTAACCCTAAGCCTAACCCTAACCCTAGGCTACCCTTGACTGCTTCTGCCTCCAATAGATTTCCTAAGCACTAGTGTTTTAAGGAACAGCTTAAAAAGAGAATCCTAATGTGATTTCTTTATAATGGGTGTGTTCCTTATCTTATCCTAGTGTCTAAACTCTTCTCCATGGCTGGACCCCCAAATAATATTCCTTTACGTGCTAAGGGGTATCTAGAGAGTGGGATAGGTTTAATAACTACCCTAACCCTAATGCGTACCCTAACCCTAACCCCTACCCTAACCCTAACACGTACCCTAATCCTAAACCGTACCCTAAACCGAGCCCTAACCCTAACACTAACCCTAACCCTAACCCTAACCGATACCCTACGCAGTACCCGAAGCCCTCACCGAACCCGTACCCTAAGCCGTACCCTAAGCCTAACCCTAAGCCTAACCCTAACACTAGGCTACTCTTGACTGCTTCTGCCTCCAATAGATTTCCTAAGCACTAGTGTTTTAAGGAACAGCTTAAAAAGAGAATCCTAATGTGATTTCTTTATAATGAGTGTGTTCCTTATCTTATCATAGGGCCTAAACTCTTCTCCATGGCTGGACCCCCAAATAATATTCCTTTACGTGCTAAGGGGTATCTAGAGAGTGGAATAGGTTTAATAACTACCCTAACCCTAATGCATACCCTAACCCTAACCCCTACCCTAACCCTAACACGTAAACTAATCCTAACCCGTACCCTAAACGGAGCCCTAACCCTAACCCTAACCCTAACCCATACCCTACGCCGTACCCGAAGCCCTCCCCGAACCCGTACCCTATGCCGTACCCTAAGTCGTACCCTAAGCCTAACCCTAACCCTAGGCTACCCTTGACTGCTTCTGCCTCCAATAGATTTCCTAAGCACTAGTGTTATAAGGAACAGCTTAAAAAGAGAATCCTAATGTGATTTCTTTATAATGGGTGTGTTCCATATCTTATCCTAGTGTCTAAACTCTTCTCCATGGATGGACCACCAAATAGTATTCCTTTACGTGCTAAGGGGTATCTAGAGAGTGGGATAGGTTTAATAACTACCCTAACACTAACGCGTACCCTAACCCTTACCCCTACCCTAACGCTAACACGTACCCTAATCCTAACCAATACCCGAAACCGAGCCCTAACCCTAACACTAACCCTAACACTAACACTAACGCATACCCTACGCCGTACCCGAAGCCCTCCCCGAACCCGTACCCTAAGCCTAACCCCAATCCTAACCCTAACCCTAGGCTACCCTTGACTGCTTCTGCCTCCAATAGATTTCCTAAGCACTAGTGTTTTAAGGAACAGCTTAAATAGAGAATCCTAATGTGATTTCTTTATAATGGGTGTGTTCCTTATCTTATCCTAGTGTCTAAACTCTTCTCCATGGCTGGACCCCCAAATAATATTTCTTTACGTGCTAAGGGGTATCTAGAGAGTTGGATAGGTTTAATAACTACCCTAACCCTAATGCGTACACTAACCCTAACCCCTACCCTAACCCTAACACGTAACCTAATCCTAACCCTTACCCTAAACGGAGCCCTAACCCTAACACTAACCCAAACCCTAACCCTAACCCATACCCTCCGCCGTACACGAACCGCTCCCCGAACCCGTACCCTAAGCCGTACGCTAAGCCTAACCCTAAGCCTAACCATAACCCTAGGCTACCCTTGACTGCTTCTGCCTCCAATAGACTTCCTAAGCACTAGTGTTTTAAGGAACAGCTTAAAAAGAGAATCCTAATGTGATTTCTTTATAATGGGTGTGTTCCTAATCTTATCCTAGTGTCTAAACTCTTCTCCATGGCTGGACCTCCAAATAATATTCCTTTACGTGCTAAGGGGTATCTAGAGAGTGGGATAGGTTTAATAACTACCCTAACACTAAGGCGAACCCTAACCCTAACCCCTACCCTAACCCTAACACGTACCCTAATCCTAACCAATACCCTAAACCGAGCCCTAACCCTAACCCTAACCCTAACCCTAACCCATACCCTACGCCGTACCCGAAGCCCTCCCCGAACCCGTACCCTAAGCCGTACCCTAAGCCTAAACCTAACCCTAGGCTACCCTTGACTGCTTCTGCCTCCAATAGATTTCCTAAGCACTAGTGTTTTAAGGAACAGCTTAAATAGAGAATCCTAATGTGATTTCTTTATAATGGGTGTGTTCCTTATCTTATCCTAGTGTCTAAACTCTTCTCCATGGCTGGACCTCGAAATAATATTCCTTTACGTGCTAATGGGTATCTAGAGAGTGGGATAGGTTTAAAAACTACCCTAACACTAACGCGTACCCTAACCTGAACCCCTACCCTAACCCTAACACGTACCCTAATCCTAACCAATACCCTAAACCGAGCCCTAACCCTAACACTAACCCTAACCCTAACCCTAACCCATACCCTACGCCGTACCCGAAGCCCTCCCCGAACCCGTACCCTAAGCCGTACCCTAAGCCTAACCCTAAGCCTAACCATAACCCTAGGCTACCCTTGACTGCTTCTGCCTCCAATAGAATTCCTAAGCACTAGTGTTTTAAGGAACAGCTTAAAAAGTGAATCCTAATGTGATTTCTTTAAAATGGGTGTGTTCCTTATCTTATCCTAGTGTCTAAACTCTTCTCCATGGCTGGACCCCCAAATAATATTCCTTTACGTGCTAAGGGGTATCTAGAGAGTGGGATAGGTTTAATAACTACCCTAACCCTAATGCGTAAACTAACCCTAACCCCTACCCTAATCCTAACACGTAACCTAATCCTAACCCGTACCCTAAACGGAGCCCTAACCCTAACACTAACCCTAACCCTAATCCTAACCCATACCCTACGCCGTACCAGAACCCCTCCCCGAACCCGTACCCTAAGCCTAACCCCAAGCCTAACCCTAACCCTAGGCTACCCTTGACTGCTTCTGCCTCCAATAGATTTCCTAAGCACTAGTGTTTTAAGGAACAGCTTAAATAGAGAATCCTAATGTGATTTCTTTATAATGGGTGTGTTCCTTATCTTATCCTAGTGTCTAAACTCTTCTCCATGGCTGGACCCCCAAATAATATTCCTTTACGTGCTAAGGGGTATCTAGAGAGTTGGATAGGTTTAATAACTACCCTAACCCTAATGCGTACCCTAACCCTAACCCCTACCCTAACCCTAACACGTAACCTAATCCTAACCCGTACCCTAAACGGAGCCCTAACCCTAACACTAACCCAAACCCTAACCCTAACCCATACCCTCTGCCGTACACGAACCTCTCCCCGAACCCGTACCCTAAGCCGTACGCTAAGCCTAACCCTAAGCCTAACCATAAACCTAGGCTACCCTTGACTGCTTCTGCCTCCAATAGATTTCCTAAGCACTAGTGTTTTAAGGAACAGCTTAAAAAGAGAATCCTAATGTGATTTCTTTATAATGGGTGTGTTCCTTATCTTATCCTAGTGTCTAAACTCTTCTCCATGGCTGGACCTCGAAATAATATTCCTTTACGTGCTAAGGGGTATCTAGAGAGTAAGATAGGTTTAAAAACTACCCTAACACTAACGCGTACCCTAACCCGAACCCCTACCCTAACCCTAACACGTACCCTAATCCTAACCAATACCCTAAACCGAGCCCTAACCCTAACACTAACCCTAACCCTAACCCTAACCCTAACCCATACCCTACGCCGTACCCGAAGCCCTCCCCGAACCCGTACCCTAAGCCGTACCCTAAGCCTAACCCTAAGCCTAACCATAACCCTAGGCTACCCTTGACTGCTTCTGCCACCAATAGAATTCCTAAGCACTAGTGTTTTAAGGAACAGCTTAAAAAGTGAATCCTAATGTGATTTCTTTATAATGGGTGTGTTCCTTATCTTATCCTAGTGTCTAAACTCTTCTCCACGGCTGGACCCCCAAATAATATTCCTATACGTGCTAAGGTGTATCTAGAGAGTGGGATAGGTTTAATAACTACCCTAACTCTAACGCGTACCCTAAACCTAACCCCTACCCTAACCCTAACACGTACCCTAATTCTAACCAATACCCTAAACCGAGCCCTAACCCTAACCCTAACCCTAACCCTAACCCTAACCCATACCCTACGCCGTACCCGAAGCCCTCCCCGAACCCGTACCCTAAGCCGTACCCTAAGCCTAACCCTAAGCCTAACCCTAACCCTAGGCTACCCTTGACTGCTTCTGCCTCCAATAGATTTCCTAAGCACTAGTGTTTTAAGGAACAGCTTAAAAAGAGAATCCTAATGTGATTTCTTTATAATGGGTGTGTTCCTTATCTTATCCTAGTGTCTAAACTCTTCTCCATGGCTGGACCTCGAAATAATATTCCTTTACGTGCTAAGGGGTATCTAGAGAGTAAGATCGGTTTAAAAACTACCCTAACACTAACGCGTACCCTAACCCGAACCCCTACCCTAACCCTAACACGTACCCTAATCCTAACCAATACCCTAAACCGAGCCCTAACCCTAACACTAACCCTAACCCTAACCCTAACCCATACCCTACGCCGTACCCGAAGCCCTCCCCGTACCCGTACCCTAAGCCGTACCCTAAGCCTAACCCTAAGCCTAACCATAACCCTAGGCTACCCTTGACTGCTTCTGCCTCCAATAGAATTCCTAAGCACTGGTGTTTTAAGGAACAGCTTAAAAAGTGAATCCTAATGTGATTTCTTTAAAATGGGTGTGTTCCTTATCTTATCCTAGTGTCTAAACTCTTCTCCATGGCTGGATCCCCAAATAATATTCCTTTACGTGCTAAGGGGTATCTAGAGAGTGGGATAGGTTTAATAACTACCCTAACCCTAATGCGTAAACTAACCCTAACCCCTACCCTAACCCTAACACGTAACCTAATCCTAACCCGTACCCTAAACGGAGCCCTAACCCTAACACTAACCCTAAACCTAACCCTAACCCATACCCTACGCCGTACCAGAACCCCTCCCCGAACCCGTACCCTAAGCCTAACCCCAAGCCTAACCCTAACCCTAGGCTACCCTTGACTGATTCTGCCTCCAATAGATTTCCTAAGCACTAGTGTTTTAAGGAACAGCTTAAAAAGAGAATCCTAATGTGATTTCTTTATAATGGGTGTGTTCCTTATCTTATCCTAGTGTCTAAACTCTTCTCCATGGCTGGACCCCCAAATAATATTCCTTTACGTGCTAAGGTGTATCTAGAGAGTGGGATAGGTTTAATAACTACCCTAACTCTAACGCGTACCCTAACCCTAACCCCTACCCTAACCCTAACACGTACCCTAATTCTAACCAATACCCTAAACCGAGCCCTAACCCTAACCCTAACCCTAACCCTAACCCTAACCCATACCCTACGCCGTACCCGAAGCCCTTCCCGAACCCGTACCCTAAGCCGTACCCTAAGCCTAACCCTAAGCCTAACCCTAACCCTAGGCTACCCTTGACTGCTTCTGCCTCCAATAGATTTCCTAAGCACTAGTGTTTTAAGGAACAGCTTAAAAAGAGAATCCTAATGTGATTTCTTTATAATGGGTGTGTTCCTTATCTTATCCTAGTGTCAAAACTCTTCTCCATGACTGGACCCCCAAATAATATTCCTTTACGTGCTAAGGGGTATCTAGAGAGTGGGATAGGTTTAATAACTAACCTAACCCTAATGCGTACCCTAACCCTAACCCCTAGCCTAATCCTAACATGTACCCTAATCCTAACCCGTATCCTAAACTGAGCCCTAACCCTAACACTAACCCTAACCCTAACCCTAACCCATACCCTACGCCATACCCGAACCCCTCCCCGAACCCGTACCCTAAGCCGTACCCTAAGCCTAACCCTAAGCCTAACCCTAACCCTAGGCTACCCTTGACTGCTTGTGGCTCCAATAGATTTCCTAAGCACTAGTGTTTTAAGGAACAGCTTAAAAAGAGAATCCTAATGTGATTTCTTTATAATGGGTGTGTTCCTTATCTTATCCTAGTGTCTAAACTCTTCTCCATGGCTGGACCCCCAAATAATATTCCTTTACGTGCTAAGGGGTATCTAGAGAGTGTGATAGGTTTAATAACTACCCTAACCCTAATGCGTACCCTAACCCTAACCCCTACCCTAACCCTAACACGTACCCAATCCTAAACCGTACCCTAAACCGAGTCCTAACCCTAACACTAACCCTAACCCTAACCCTAACCGATACCCTACGCAGTACCCGAAGCCCTCACCGAACCCGTACCCTAAGCCGTACCCTAAGCCTAACCCTAAGCCTAACCCTAACCCTAGGCTACTCTTGACTGCTTCTGCCTCCAATAGATTTCCTAAGCACTAGTGTTTTAAGGAACAGCTTAAAAAGTGAATCCTAATGTGATTTCTTTAAAATGGGTGTGTTCCTTATCTTATCCTAGTGTCTAAACTCTTCTCCATGGCTTGACCCCCAAATAATATTCCTTTACGTGCTAAGGGGTATCTAGAGAGTGGGATAGGTTTAATAACTACCCTAACCCTAATGCGTAAACTAACCCTAACCCCTACCCTAACCCTAACACGTAACCTAATCCTAACCCGTACCCTAAATGGAGCCCTAACCCTAACACTAACCCTAACCCTAACCCTAACCCATACCCTACGCCGTACCAGAACCCCTCCCCGAACCCGTACCCTAAGCCTAACCCCAAGCCTAACCCTAACCCTAGGCTACCCTTGACTGCTTCTGCCTCCAATAGATTTCCTAAGCACTAGTGTTTTAAAGAACAGCTTAAAAAGAGAATCCTAATGTGATTTCTTTATAATAGGTGTGTTCCTTATCTTATCCTAGTGTCTAAACTCTTCTCCATGGCTGGACCTCCAAATAGTATTCCTTTACGTGCTAAGGGGTATCTAGAGAGTGGGATAGGTTTAATAACTACCCTAACACTAATGCGTACCCTAACCCTAACCCCTACCCTAACCCTAACACGTAACCTAATCCTAACCCGTACCCTAAACGGAGCCCTAACCCTAACACTAACCCTAACACTAACCCTAACCCATACCCTACGCCTTACCCGAAGCCCTCCCCGAACCCGTACCCTAAGCCGTACCCTAAGCCGTACCCTAAGCCTAACCCTAACCCTAGGCTACCCTTGACTGCTTCTGCCTCCAATAGATTTCCTAAGCACTAGTGTTTTAAGGAACAGCTTAAAAAGAGAATCCTAATGTGATTTCTTTATAATGGGTGTGTTCCTTATCTTATCCTAGTGTCTAAACTCTTCTCCATGGCTGGATCTCGAAATAATATTCCTTTACGTGCTAAGGGGTATCTAGAGAGTGGGATAGGTTTAAAAACTACCCTAACACTAACGCGTACCCTAACCCGAACCCCTACCCTAAACCTAACACGTACCCTAATCCTAACCAATACCCTAAACCGAGCCCTAACCCTAACCCTAACACTAACCCTAAACCTAACCCTAACCCATACCCTACGCCGTACCCGAACCCCTCCCCGAACCCGTACCCTAAGCCGTACCCTAAGCCTAACCCTAAGCCTAACCATAACCCTAGGCTACCCTTGAATGCTTCTGCCTCCAATAGAATTCCTAAGCACTAGTGTTTTAAGGAACAGCTTAAAAAGTGAATCCTAATGTGATTTCTTTAAAATGGGTGTGTTCCTTATCTTATCCTAGTGTCTAAACTCTTCTCCATGGCTGGACCCCCAAATAATATTCCTTTACGTGCTAAGGGGTATCTAGAAAGTGGGATAGGTTTAATAACTACCCTAACCCTAATGGGTAAACTAACCCTAACCCCTACCCTAACCCTAACACGTAACTTAATCCTAACCCGTACCCTAAACGGAGCCCTAACCCTAACACTAACCCTGACCCTAACCCATACCCTACGCCGTACCAGAACCCCTCCCCGAACCCGTACCCTAAGCCTAACCCCAATCCTAACCCTAACCCTAGGCTACCCTTGACTGCTTCTGCCTCCAATAGATTTCCTAAGCACTAGTGTTTTAAGGAACAGCTTAAATAGAGAATCCTAATGTGATTTCTTTATAATGGGTGTGTTCCTTATCTTATCCTAGTGTCTAAACTCTTCTCCATGGCTGGACCCCCAAATAATATTTCTTTACGTGCTAAGGGGTATCTAGAGAGTTGGATAGGTTTAATAACTACCCTAACCCTAATGCGTACCCTAACCCTAACCCTTACCCTAACCCTAACACGTAACCTAATCCTAACCCGTACCCTAAACGGAGCCCTAACCCTAACACTAACCCAAACCCTAACCCTAACCCATACCCTCCGCCGTACACGAACCTCTCCCCGAACCCGTACCCTAAGCCGTACGCTAAGCCTAACCCTAAGCCTAACCATAACCCTAGGCTACCCTTGACTGCTTCTGCCTCCAATAGATTTCCTAAGCACTAGTGTTTTAAGGAACAGCTTAAAAAGAGAATCCTAATGTGATTTCTTTATAATGGGTGTGTTCCTTATCTTATCCTAGTGTCTAAACTCTTCTCCATGGCTGGACCTCGAAATAATATTCCTTTACGTGCTAAGGGGTATCTAGAGAGTAAGATAGGTTTAAAAACTACCCTAACACTAACGCGTACCCTAACCCGAACCCCTACCCTAACCCTAACACGTACCCTAATCCTAACCAATACCCTAAACCGAGCCCTAACCCTAACACTAACCCTAACCCTAACCCTAACCCTAACCCATACCCTACGCCGTACCCGAAGCCCTCCCCGAACCCGTACCCTAAGCCGTACCCTAAGCCTAACCCTAAGCCTAACCATAACCCTAGGCTACCCTTGACTGCTTCTGCCACCAATAGAATTCCTAAGCACTAGTGTTTTAAGGAACAGCTTAAAAAGTGAATCCTAATGTGATTTCTTTATAATGGGTGTGTTCCTTATCTTATCCTAGTGTCTAAACTCTTCTCCACGGCTGGACCCCCAAATAATATTCCTATACGTGCTAAGGTGTATCTAGAGAGTGGGATAGGTTTAATAACTACCCTAACTCTAACGCGTACCCTAAACCTAACCCCTACCCTAACCCTAACACGTACCCTAATTCTAACCAATACCCTAAACCGAGCCCTAACCCTAACCCTAACCCTAACCCTAACCCTAACCCATACCCTACGCTGTACCCGAAGCCCTCCCCGAACCCGTACCCTAAGCCGTACCCTAAGCCTAACCCTAAGCCTAACCCTAACCCTAGGCTACCCTTGACTGCTTCTGCCTCCAATAGATTTCCTAAGCACTAGTGTTTTAAGGAACAGCTTAAAAAGAGAATCCTAATGTGATTTCTTTATAATGGGTGTGTTCCTTATCTTATCCTAGTGTCTAAACTCTTCTCCATGGCTGGACCTCGAATTAATATTCCTTTACGTGCTAAGGGGTATCTAGAGAGTAAGATCGGTTTAAAAACTACCCTAACACTAACGCGTACCCTAACCCGAACCCCTACCCTAACCCTAACACGTACCCTAATCCTAACCAATACCCTAAACCGAGCCCTAACCCTAACACTAACCCTAACCCTAACCCTAACCCATACCCTACGCCGTACCCGAAGCCCTCCCCGTACCCGTACCCTAAGCCGTACCCTAAGCCTAACCCTAAGCCTAACCATAACCCTAGGCTACCCTTGACTGCTTCTGCCTCCAATAGAATTCCTAAGCACTGGTGTTTTAAGGAACAGCTTAAAAAGTGAATCCTAATGTGATTTCTTTAAAATGGGTGTGTTCCTTATCTTATCCTAGTGTCTAAACTCTTCTCCATGGCTGGATCCCCAAATAATATTCCTTTACGTGCTAAGGGGTATCTAGAGAGTGGGATAGGTTTAATAACTACCCTAACCCTAATGCGTAAACTAACCCTAACCCCTACCCTAACCCTAACACGTAACCTAATCCTAACCCGTACCCTAAACGGAGCCCTAACCCTAACACTAACCCTAAACCTAACCCTAACCCATACCCTACGCCGTACCAGAACCCCTCCCCGAACCCGTACCCTAAGCCTAACCCCAAGCCTAACCCTAACCCTAGGCTACCCTTGACTGATTCTGCCTCCAATAGATTTCCTAAGCACTAGTGTTTTAAGGAACAGCTTAAAAAGAGAATCCTAATGTGATTTCTTTATAATGGGTGTGTTCCTTATCTTATCCTAGTGTCTAAACTCTTCTCCATGGCTGGACCCCCAAATAATATTCCTTTACGTGCTAAGGTGTATCTAGAGAGTGGGATAGGTTTAATAACTACCCTAACTCTAACGCGTACCCTAACCCTAACCCCTACCCTAACCCTAACACGTACCCTAATTCTAACCAATACCCTAAACCGAGCCCTAACCCTAACCCTAACCCTAACCCTAACCCTAACCCATACCCTACGCCGTACCCGAAGCCCTTCCCGAACCCGTACCCTAAGCCGTACCCTAAGCCTAACCCTAAGCCTAACCCTAACCCTAGGCTACCCTTGACTGCTTCTGCCTCCAATAGATTTCCTAAGCACTAGTGTTTTAAGGAACAGCTTAAAAAGAGAATCCTAATGTGATTTCTTTATAATGGGTGTGTTCCTTATCTTATCCTAGTGTCAAAACTCTTCTCCATGACTGGACCCCCAAATAATATTCCTTTACGTGCTAAGGGGTATCTAGAGAGTGGGATAGGTTTAATAACTAACCTAACCCTAATGCGTACCCTAACCCTAACCCCTAGCCTAATCCTAACATGTACCCTAATCCTAACCCGTATCCTAAACTGAGCCCTAACCCTAACACTAACCCTAACCCTAACCCTAACCCATACCCTACGCCATACCCGAACCCCTCCCCGAACCCGTACCCTAAGCCGTACCCTAAGCCTAACCCTAAGCCTAACCCTAACCCTAGGCTACCCTTGACTGCTTGTGGCTCCAATAGATTTCCTAAGCACTAGTGTTTTAAGGAACAGCTTAAAAAGAGAATCCTAATGTGATTTCTTTATAATGGGTGTGTTCCTTATCTTATCCTAGTGTCTAAACTCTTCTCCATGGCTGGACCCCCAAATAATATTCCTTTACGTGCTAAGGGGTATCTAGAGAGTGTGATAGGTTTAATAACTACCCTAACCCTAATGCGTACCCTAACCCTAACCCCTACCCTAACCCTAACACGTACCCAATCCTAAACCGTACCCTAAACCGAGTCCTAACCCTAACACTAACCCTAACCCTAACCCTAACCGATACCCTACGCAGTACCCGAAGCCCTCACCGAACCCGTACCCTAAGCCGTACCCTAAGCCTAACCCTAAGCCTAACCCTAACCCTAGGCTACTCTTGACTGCTTCTGCCTCCAATAGATTTCCTAAGCACTAGTGTTTTAAGGAACAGCTTAAAAAGTGAATCCTAATGTGATTTCTTTAAAATGGGTGTGTTCCTTATCTTATCCTAGTGTCTAAACTCTTCTCCATGGCTTGACCCCCAAATAATATTCCTTTACGTGCTAAGGGGAATCTAGAGAGTGGGATAGGTTTAATAACTACCCTAACCCTAATGCGTAAACTAACCCTAACCCCTACCCTAACCCTAACACGTAACCTAATCCTAACCCGTACCCTAAATGGAGCCCTAACCCTAACACTAACCCTAACCCTAACCCTAACCCATACCCTACGCCGTACCAGAACCCCTCCCCGAACCCGTACCCTAAGCCTAACCCCAAGCCTAACCCTAACCCTAGGCTACCCTTGACTGCTTCTGCCTCCAATAGATTTCCTAAGCACTAGTGTTTTAAAGAACAGCTTAAAAAGAGAATCCTAATGTGATTTCTTTATAATAGGTGTGTTCCTTATCTTATCCTAGTGTCTAAACTCTTCTCCATGGCTGGACCTCCAAATAGTATTCCTTTACGTGCTAAGGGGTATCTAGAGAGTGGGATAGGTTTAATAACTACCCTAACACTAATGCGTACCCTAACCCTAACCCCTACCCTAACCCTAACACGTAACCTAATCCTAACCCGTACCCTAAACGGAGCCCTAACCCTAACACTAACCCTAACACTAACCCTAACCCATACCCTACGCCTTACCCGAAGCCCTCCCCGAACCCGTACCCTAAGCCGTACCCTAAGCCGTACCCTAAGCCTAACCCTAACCCTAGGCTACCCTTGACTGCTTCTGCCTCCAATAGATTTCCTAAGCACTAGTGTTTTAAGGAACAGCTTAAAAAGAGAATCCTAATGTGATTTCTTTATAATGGGTGTGTTCCTTATCTTATCCTAGTGTCTAAACTCTTCTCCATGGCTGGATCTCGAAATAATATTCCTTTACGTGCTAAGGGGTATCTAGAGAGTGGGATAGGTTTAAAAACTACCCTAACACTAACGCGTACCCTAACCCGAACCCCTACCCTAAACCTAACACGTACCCTAATCCTAACCAATACCCTAAACCGAGCCCTAACCCTAACCCTAACACTAACCCTAACCCTAACCCTAACCCATACCCTACGCCGTACCCGAACCCCTCCCCGAACCCGTACCCTAAGCCGTACCCTAAGCCTAACCCTAAGCCTAACCATAACCCTAGGCTACCCTTGAATGCTTCTGCCTCCAATAGAATTCCTAAGCACTAGTGTTTTAAGGAACAGCTTAAAAAGTGAATCCTAATGTGATTTCTTTAAAATGGGTGTGTTCCTTATCTTATCCTAGTGTCTAAACTCTTCTCCATGGCTGGACCCCCAAATAATATTCCTTTACGTGCTAAGGGGTATCTAGAGAGTGGGATAGGTTTAATAACTACCCTAACCCTAATGGGTAAACTAACCCTAACCCCTACCCTAACCCTAACACGTAACTTAATCCTAACCCGTACCCTAAACGGAGCCCTAACCCTAACACTAACCCTGACCCTAACCCATACCCTACGCCGTACCAGAACCCCTCCCCGAACCCGTACCCTAAGCCTAACCCCAATCCTAACCCTAACCCTAGGCTACCCTTGACTGCTTCTGCCTCCAATAGATTTCCTAAGCACTAGTGTTTTAAGGAACAGCTTAAATAGAGAATCCTAATGTGATTTCTTTATAATGGGTGTGTTCCTTATCTTATCCTAGTGTCTAAACTCTTCTCCATGGCTGGACCCCCAAATAATATTTCTTTACGTGCTAAGGGGTATCTAGAGAGTTGGATAGGTTTAATAACTACCCTAACCCTAATGCGTACCCTAACCCTAACCCTTACCCTAACCCTAACACGTAACCTAATCCTAACCCGTACCCTAAACGGAGCCCTAACCCTAACACTAACCCAAACCCTAACCCTAACCCATACCCTCCGCCGTACACGAACCTCTCCCCGAACCCGTACCCTAAGCCGTACGCTAAGCCTAACCCTAAGCCTAACCATAACCCTAGGCTACCCTTGACTGCTTCTGCCTCCAATAGATTTCCTAAGCACTAGTGTTTTAAGGAACAGCTTAAAAAGAGAATCCTAATGTGATTTCTTTATAATGGGTGTGTTCCTTATCTTATCCTAGTGTCTAAACTCTTCTCCATGGCTGGACCTCCAAATAATATTCCTTTACGTTCTAAGGGGTATCTAGAGAGTGGGATAGGTTTAATAACTACCCTAACACTAAGGCGAACCCTAACCCTAACCCCTACCTTAACCCTAACACGTACCCTAATCCTAACCAATACCCTAAACCGAGCCCTAACCCTAACCCTAACCCTAACCCTAACCCATAACCTACGCCGTACCCGAAGCCCTCCCCGAACCCGTACCCTAAGCCGTACCCTAAGCCTAACCCTAAGCCTAGGCTACCCTTGACTGCTTCTGCCTCCAATAGATTTCCTAAGCACTAGTGTTTTAAGGAACAGCTTAAAAAGAGAATCCTAAAGTGATTTCTTTATAATGGGTGTGTTCCTTATCTTATCCTAGTGTCTAAACTCTTCTCCATGGCTGGACTTCGAAATAATATTCCTTTACGTGCTAAGGGGTATCTAGAGAGTAAGATAAGTTTAAAAACTACCCTAACACTACCGCGTACCCTAAACCGAACCCCTACCCTAACCCTAACACGTACACTAATCCTAACCAATACCCTAAACCGAGCCCTAACCCTAACACTAACCCTAACCCTAACCGTAACCCATACCCTACGCCGTACCCGAAGCCCTCCCCGAACCCGTACCCTAAGCCGTACCCTAAGCCTAACCCTAAGCCTAACCATAACCCTAGGCTACCCTTGACTGCTTCTGCCTCCAATAGAATTCCTAAGCACTAGTGTTTTAAGGAACAGCTTAAAAAGTGAATCCTAATGTGATTTCTTTAAAATGGGTGTGTTCCTTATCTTATCCTAGTGTCTAAACTCTTCTCCATGGCTGGAACCCCAAATAATATTCCTTTACGTGCTAAGGGGTATCTAGAGAGTGGGATAGGTTTAATAACTACCCTAACCCTAATGCGTAAACTAACCCTAACCCCTACCCTAACCCTAACACGTAACCTAATCCTAACCCGTACCCTAAACGGAGCCCTAACCCTAACACTAACCCTAAACCTAACCCTAACCCATACCCTACGCCGTACCAGAACCCCTCCCCGAACCCGTACCCTAAGCCTAACCCCAAGCCTAACCCTAACCCTAGGCTACCCTTGACTGCTTCTGCCTCCAATAGATTTCCTAAGAACTAGTGTTTTAAGGAACAGCTTAAAAAGAGAATCCTAATGTGATTTCTTTATAATGGGTGTGTTCCTTATCTTATCCTAGTGTCTAAACTCTTCTCCATGGCTGGACCTCGAAATAATATTCCTTTACGTGCTAAGGGGTATCTAGAGAGTAAGATAGGTTTAAAAACTACCCTAACACTAACGCGTACCCTAACCCGAACCCCTACCCTAACCCTAACACGTACCCTAATCCTAACCAATACCCTAAACCGAGCCCTAACCCTAACACTAACCCTAACCCTAACCCTAACCCTAACCCATACCCTACACCGTACCCGAAGCCCTCCCCGAACCCGTACCCTAAGCCGTACCTTAAGCCTAACCCTAAGCCTAACCATAACCCTAGGCTACCCTTGACTGCTTCTGCCACCAATAGAATTCCTAAGCACTAGTGTTTTAAGGAACAGCTTAAAAAGTGAATCCTAATGTGATTTCTTTATAATCGGTGTGTTCCTTATCTTATCCTAGTGTCTAAACTCTTCTCCACGGCTGGACCCCCAAATAATATTCCTATACGTGCTAAGGTGTATCTAGAGAGTGGGATAGGTTTAATAACTACCCTAACACTAACGCGTACCCTAACCCGAACCCCTACCCTAACCCTAACACGTACCCTAATCCTAAACAATACCCTAAACCGAGCCCTAACCCTAACACTAACCCTAACCCTAACCCTAACCCATACCCTACGCCGTACCCGAAGCCCTCCCCGAACCCGTACCCTAAGCCGTACCCTAAGCCTAACCCTAAGCCTAACCATAAGCCTAGGCTACCCTTGACTGCTTCTGCCTCCAATAGAATTCCTAAGCACTGGTGTTTTAAGGAACAGCTTAAAAAGTGAATCCTAATGTGATTTCTTTAAAATGGGTGTGTTCCTTATCTTATCCTAGTGTCTAAACTCTTCTCCATGGCTGGATCCCCAAATAATATTCCTTTACGTGCTAAGGGGTATCTAGAGAGTGTGATAGGTTTAATAACTACCCTAACCCTAATGCGTACCCTAACCCTAACCCCTACCCTAACCCTAACACGTACCCTAATCCTAAACCGTACCCTAAACCGAGCCCTAACCCTAACACTAACCCTAACCCTAACCCTAACCTTTACCCTACGCAGTACCCGAAGCCCTCACCGAACCCGTACCCTAAGCCGTACCCTAAGCCTAACCCTAAGCCTAACCCTAACCCTAGGCTACTCTTGACTGCTTCTGCCTCCAATAGATTTCCTAAGCACTAGTGTTTTAAGGAACAGCTTAAAAAGTGAATCCTAATGTGATTTCTTTAAAATGGGTGTGTTCCTTATCTTATCCTAGTGTCTAAACTCTTCTCCATGGCTTGACCCCCAAATAATATTCCTTTACGTGCTAAGGGGTATCTGGAGAGTGGGATAGGTTTAATAACTACCCTAACCCTAATGCGTAAACTAACCCTAACCCCTACCCTAACCCTAACACGTAACCTAATCCTAACCCGTACCCTAAATGGAGCCCTAACCCTAACACTAACCCTAACCCTAACCCTAACCCATACCCTACGCCGTACCAGAACCCCTCCCCGAACCCGTACCCTAAGCCTAACCCCAAGCCTAACCCTAACCCTAGGCTACCCTTGACTGCTTCTGCCTCCAATAGATTTCCTAAGCACTAGTGTTTTAAAGAACAGCTTAAAAAGAGAATCCTAATGTGATTTCTTTATAATAGGTGTGTTCCTTATCTTATCCTAGTGTCTAAACTCTTCTCCATGGCTGGACCTCCAAATAGTATTCCTTTACGTGCTAAGGGGTATCTAGAGAGTGGGATAGGTTTAATAACTACCCTAACACTAATGCGTACCCTAACCCTAACCCCTACCCTAACCCTAACACGTAACCTAATCCTAACCCGTACCCTAAACGGAGCCCTAACCCTAACACTAACCCTAACACTAACCCTAACCCATACCCTACGCCTTACCCGAAGCCCTCCCCGAACCCGTACCCTAAGCCGTACCCTAAGCCGTACCCTAAGCCTAACCCTAACCCTAGGCTACCCTTGACTGCTTCTGCCTCCAATAGATTTCCTAAGCACTAGTGTTTTAAGGAACAGCTTAAAAAGAGAATCCTAATGTGATTTCTTTATAATGGCTGTGTTCCTTATCTTATCCTAGTGTCTAAACTCTTCTCCATGGCTGGACCTCGAAATAATATTCCTTTACGTGCTAAGGGGTATCTAGAGAGTGGGATAGGTTTAAAAACTACCCTAACACTAACGCGTACCCTAACCCGAACCCCTACCCTAAACCTAACACGTACCCTAATCCTAACCAATACCCTAAACCGAGCCCTAACCCTAACCCTAACACTAACACTAACCCTAACCCTAACCCATACCCTACGCCGTACCCGAAGCCCTCCCCGAACCCGTACCCTAAGCCGTACCCTAAGCCTAACCCTAAGCCTAACCTTAACCCTAGGCTACCCTTGACTGCTTCTGCCTCCAATAGATTTCCTAAGCACTAGTGTTTTAAGGAACAGCTTAAAAAGAGAATCCTAATGTGATTTCTTTATAATGGGTGTGTTCCTTATCTTATCCTAGTGTCTAAACTCTTCTCCATGGCTGGACCTCGAAATAATATTCCTTTACGTGCTAAGGGGTATCTAGAGAGTAAGATAGGTTTAAAAACTACCCTAACACTAACGCGTACCCTAACCCGAACCCCTACCCTAACCCTAACACGTACCCTAATCCTAACCAATACCCTAAACCGAGCCCTAACCCTAACACTAACCCTAACCCTAACCCTAACCCATACCCTACGCCGTACCCGAACCCCTCCCCGAACCCGTACCCTAAGCCGTACCCTAAGCCTAACCCTAAGCCTAACCCTAACCCTAGGCTACCCTTGACTGCTTCTGCCTCCAATAGTTTTCCTAGGCACTAGTGTTTTAAGGAACAGCTTAAAAAGAGAATCCTAATGTGATTTCTTTATAATGGGTGTGTTCCTTATCTTATCCTAGTGTCTAAACTCTTCTCCATGGCTGGACCCCCAAATAATATTCCTTTACGTGCTAAGGGGTATCTAGAGAGTGGGATAGGTTTAATAACTACCCTAACCCTAATGCGTACCCTAACCCTAACCTCTACCCTAACCCTAACACGTACCCTAATCCTAAACCGTACCCTAAACCGAGCCCTAACCCTAACACTAACCCTAACCCTAACCCTAACCCATACCCTACGCCGTACCCGAAGCCCTCCCCGAACCCGTACCCTAAGCCGTACCCTAAGCCTAACCCTAAGCCTAACCATAACCCTAGGCTACCCTTGACTGCTTCTGCCTCCAATAGAATTCCTAAGCACTAGTGTTTTAAGGAACAGCTTAAAAAGTGAATCCTAATGTGATTTCTTTAAAATGGGTGTGTTCCTTATCTTATCCTAGTGTCTAAACTCTTCTCCATGGCTGGACCCCCAAATAATATTCCTTTACGTGCTAAGGGGTATCTAGAGAGTGGGATAGGTTTAATAACTACCCTAACCCTAATGCGTAAACTAACCCTAACCCCTACCCTAAACCTAACACGTAACTTAATCCTAACCCGTACCCTAAACGGAGCCCTAACCCTAACACTAATCCTAACCCTAACCCATACCCTACGCCGTACCAGAACCCCTCCCCGAACCCGTACCCTAAGCCTAACCCCAATCCTAACCCTAACCCTAGGCTACCCTTGACTGCTTCTGCCTCCAATAGATTTCCTAAGCACTAGTGTTTTAAGGAACAGCTTAAATAGAGAATCCTAATGTGATTTCTTTATAATGGGTGTGTTCCTTATCTTATCCTAGTGTCTAAACTCTTCTCCATGGCTGGACCCCAAAATAATATTTCTTTACGTGCTAAGGGGTATCTAGAGAGTTGGATAGGTTTAATAACTACCCTAACCCTAATGCGTACCCTAACCCTAACCCCTACCCTAACCCTAACACGTAACCTAATCCTAACCCGTACCCTAAACGGAGCCCTAACCCTAACACTAACCCAAACCCTAACCCTAACCCATACCCTCCGCCGTACACGAACCTCTCCCCGAACCCGTACCCTAAGCCGTACGCTAAGCCTAACCCTAAGCCTAACCATAACCCTAGGCTACCCTTGACTGCTTCTGCCTCCAATAGATTTCCTAAGCACTAGTGTTTTAAGGAACAGCTTAAAAAGAGAATCCTAATGTGATTTCTTTATAATGGGTGTGTTCCTTATCTTATCCTAGTGTCTAAACTCTTCTCCATGGCTGGACCTCCAAATAATATTCCTTTACGTGCTAAGGGGTATCTAGAGAGTGGGATAGGTTTAATAACTACCCTAACACTAAGGCGAACCCTAACCCTAACCCCTACCTTAACCCTAACACGTACCCTAATCCTAACCAATACCCTAAACCGAGCCCTAACCCTAACCCTAACCCTAACCCTAACCCATACCCTACGCCGTACCCGAAGCACTCCCCGAACCCGTACCCTAAGCCGTACCCTAAGCCTAAACCTAACCCTAGGCTACCCTTGACTGCTTCTGCCTCCAATAGATTTCCTAAGCACTAGTGTTTTAAGGAACAGCTTAAAAAGAGAATCCTAATGTGATTTCTTTATAATGGGTGTGTTCCTTATCTTATCCTAGTGTCTAAACTCTTCTCCATGGCTGGACTTCGAAATAATATTCCTTTACGTGCTAAGGGGTATCTAGAGAGTAAGATAAGTTTAAAAACTACCCTAACACTACCGCGTACCCTAAACCGAACCCCTACCCTAACCCTAACACGTACCCTAATCCTAACCAATACCCTAAACCGAGCCCTAACCCTAACACTAACCCTAACCCTAACCGTAACCCATACCCTACGCCGTACCCGAAGCCCTCCCCGAACCCGTACCCTAAGCCGTACCCTAAGCCTAACCCTAAGCCTAACCATAACCCTAGGCTACCCTTGACTGCTTCTGCCTCCAATAGAATTCCTAAGCACTAGTGTTTTAAGGAACAGCTTAAAAAGTGAATCCTAATGTGATTTCTTTAAAATGGGTGTGTTCCTTATCTTATCCTAGTGTCTAAACTCTTCTCCATGGCTGGACCCCCAAATAATATTCCTTTACGTGCTAAGGGGTATCTAGAGAGTGGGATAGGTTTAATAACTACCCTAACCCTAATGCGTAAACTAACCCTAACCCCTACCCTAACCCTAACACGTAACCTAATCCTAACCCGTACCGTAAACGGAGCCCTAACCCTAACACTAACCCTAAACCTAAGCCTAACCCATACCCTACGCCGTACCCGAAGCCCTTCCCGAACCCGTACCCTAAGCCGTACCGTAAGCCTAACCCTAAGCCTAACCCTAACCCTAGGCTACCCTTGACTGCTTCTGCCTCCAATAGATTTCCTAAGCACTAGTGTTTTAAGGAACAGCTTAAAAAGAGAATCCTAATGTGATTTCTTTATAATGGGTGTGTTCCTTATCTTATCCTAGTGTCTAAACTCTTCTCCATGGCTGGACCTCGAAATAATATTCCATTACGTGCTAAGGGGTATCTAGAGAGTGGGATAGGTTTAAAAACTACCCTAACACTAACGCGTACCCTAACCCGAACCCCTACCCTAACCCTAACACGTACCCTAATCCTAACCAATACCCTAAACCGAGCCCTAACCCTAACACTAACCCTAACCCTAACCCTAACCGATACCCTACGCAGTAACCGAAGCTCTCACCGAACCCGTACCCTAAGCCGTACCCTAAGCCGTACCCTAAGCCTAACCCTAACCCTAGGCTACCCTTGACTGCTTCTGCCTCCAATAGATTTCCTAAGCACTAGTGTTTTAAGGAACAGCTTAAAAAGAGAATCCTAATGTGATTTCTTTATAATGGGTGTGTTCCTTATCTTATCCTAGTGTCAAAACTCTTCTCCATGGCTGGACCCCCAAATAATATTCCTTTACGTGCTAAGGGGTATCTAGAGAGTGGGATAGGTTTAATAACTACCCTAACCCTAATGCGTACCCTAACCCTAACCCCTAGCCTAATCCTAACATGTACCCTAATCCTAACCCGTATCCTAAACTGAGCCCTAACCCTAACACTAACCCTAACCCTAACCCTAACCCATACCTTACGCCATACCCGAACCCCTCCCCGAACCCGTACCCTAAGCCGTACCCTAAGCCTAACCCTAAGCCTAACCCTAACCCTAGGCTACCCTTGACTGCTTCTGGCTCCAATAGATTTCCTAAGCACTAGTGTTTTAAGGAACAGCTTAAAAAGAGAATCCTAATGTGATTTCTTTATAATGGGTGTGTTCCTTATCTTATCCTAGTGTCTAAACTCTTCTCCATGGCTGGACCCCCAAATAATATTCCTTTACGTGCTAAGGGGTATCTAGAGAGTGTGATAGGTTTAATAACTACCCTAACCCTAATGCGTACCCTAACCCTAACCCCTACCCTAACCCTAACACGTACCCTAATCCTAAACCGTACCCTAAACCGAGCCCTAACCCTAACACTAACCCTAACCCTAACCCTAACCGATACCCTACGCAGTACCCGAATCCCTCACCGAACCCGTACCCTAAGCCGTACCCTAAGCCTAACCCTAAGCCTAACCCTAACCCTAGGCTACTCTTGACTGCTTCTGCCTCCAATAGATTTCCTAAGCACTAGTGTTTTAAGGAACAGCTTAAAAAGGGAATCCTAATGTGATTTCTTTATAATGCGTGTGTTCCTTATCTTATCCTAGGGCCTAAACTCTTCTCCATGGCTGGACCCCCAAATAATATTCCTTTACGTGCTAAGGGGTATCTAGAGAGTGGAATAGGTTTAATAACTACCCTAACCCTAATGCATACCCTAACCCTAACCCCTACCCTAACCCTAACACGTAACATAATCCTAACCCGTACCCTAAACGGAGCCCTAACCCTAACCCTAACCCTAACCCATACCCTACGCCGTACCCGAAGCCCTCCCCGAACCCGTACCCTATGCCGTACCCTAAGTCGTACCCTAAGCCTAACCCTAACCCTAGGCTACCCTTGACTGCTTCTGCCTCCAATAGATTTCCTAAGCACTAGTGTTATAAGGAACAGCTTAAAAAGAGAATCCTAATGTGATTTCTTTATAATGGGTGTGTTCCATATCTTATCCTAGTGTCTAAACTCTTCTCCATGGAAGGACCTCCATATAGTATTCCTTTACGTGCTAAGGGGTATCTAGAGAGTGGGATAGGTTTAATAACTACCCTAACCCTAACGCGTACCCTAACCCTAACCCCTACCCTAACCCTAACACGTACCCTAATCCTAACCAATAACCTAAACCGAGCCCTAACCCTAACACTAACCCTAACCCTAACCCTAACCCATACCCTACGCCGTACCCGAAGCCCTCCCCGAACCCGTACCCTAAGCCGTACCCTAAGCCTAACCCTAAGCCTAACCATAACCCTAGGCTACCCTTGACTGCTTCTGCCTCCAATAGAATTCCTAAGCACTAGTGTTTTAAGGAACAGCTTAAAAAGTGAATCCTAATGTGATTTCTTTAAAATGGGTGTGTTCCTTATCTTATCCTAGTGTCTAAACTCTTCTCCATGGCTGGATCCCCAAATAATATTCCTTTACGTGCTAAGGGGTATCTAGAGAGTGGGATAGGTTTAATAACTACCCTAACCCTAATGCGTAAACTAACCCTAACCCCTACCCTAACCCTAACACGTAACCTAATCCTAACCCGTACCCTAAACGGAGCCCTAACCCTAACACTAACCCTAAACCTAACCCTAACCCATACCCTAAGCCGTACCAGAACCCCTCCCCGAACCCGTACCCTAAGCCTAACCCCAAGCCTAACCCTAACCCTAGGCTACCCTTGACTGATTCTGCCTCCAATAGATTTCCTAAGCACTAGTGTTTTAAGGAACAGCTTAAAAAGAGAATCCTAATGTGATTTCTTTATAATGGGTGTGTTCCTTATCTTATCCTAGTGTCTAAACTCTTCTCCATGGCTGGACCCCCAAATAATATTCCTTTACGTGCTAAGGTGTATCTAGAGAGTGGGATAGGTTTAATAACTACCCTAACTCTAACGCGTACCCTAACCCTAACCCCTACCCTAACCCTAACACGTACCCTAATTCTAACCAATACCCTAAACCGAGCCCTAACCCTAACCCTAACCCAAACCCTAACCCTAACCCATACCCTACGCCGTACCCGAAGCCCTCCCCGAACCCGTACCCTAAGCCGTACCCTAAGCCTAACCCTAAGCCTAACCCTAACCCTAGGCTACCCTTGACTGCTTCTGCCTCCAATAGATTTCCTAAGCACTAGTGTTTTAAGGAACAGCTTAAAAAGAGAATCCTAATGTGATTTCTTTATAATGGGTGTGTTCCTTATCTTATCCTAGTGTCTAAACTCTTCTCCATGGCTGGACCCCCAAATAATATTCCTTTACGTGCTAAGGGGTATCTAGAGAGTGGGGTAGGTTTAATAACTACCCTAACCCTAATGCGTACCCTAACCCTAACCCCTACCCTAACCCTAACACGTACCCTAATCCTAAACCGTACCCTAAACCGAGCCCTAACCCTAACCCTAACCCTAACCCTAACCCTAACCGATACCCTACGCAGTACCCGAAGCCCTCACCGAACCCGTACCCTAAGCCGTACCCTAAGCCTAACCCTAAGCCTAACCCTAACACTAGGCTACTCTTGACTGCTTCTGCCTCCAATAGATTTCCTAAGCACTAGTGTTTTAAGGAACAGCTTAAAAAGAGAATCCTAATGTGATTTCTTTATAATGCGTGTGTTCCTTATCTTATCCTAGGGCCTAAACTCTTCTCCATGGCTGGACCCCCAAATAATATTCCTTTACGTGCTAAGGGGTATCTAGAGAGTGGAATAGGTTTAATAACTACCCTAACCCTAATGCATACCCTAACCCTAACCCCTACCCTAACCCTAACACGTAACCTAATCCTAACCCGTACCCTAAACGGAGCCCTAACCCTAACCCTAACCCTAACCCATACCCTACGCCGTACCCGAAGCCCTCCCCGAACCCATACCCTATGCCGTACCCTAAGTCGTACCCTAAGCCTAACCCTAACCCTAGGCTACCCTTGACTGCTTCTGCCTCCAATAGATTTCCTAAGCACTAGTGTTATAAGGAACAGCTTAAAAAGAGAATCCTAATGTGATTTCTTTATAATGGGTGTGTTCCATATCTTATCCTAGTGTCTAAACTCTTCTCCATGGATGGACCACCAAATAGTATTCCTTTACGTGCTAAGGGGTATCTAGAGAGTTGGATAGGTTTAATAACTACCCTAACCCTAATGCGTACCCTAAACCTAACCCCTACCCTAACCCTAACACGTAACCTAATCCTAACCCGTACCCTAAACGGAGCCCTAACCCTAACACTAACCCAAACCCTAACCCTAACCCATACCCTCCGCCGTACACGAACCTCTCCCCGAACCCGTACCCTAAGCCGTACGCTAAGCCTAACCCTAAGCCTAACCATAACTCTAGGCTACCCTTGACTGCTTCTGCATCCAATAGATTTCCTAAGCACTAGTGTTTTAAGGAACAGCTTAAAAAGAGAATCCTAATGTGATTTCTTTATAATGGGTGTGTTCCTTATCTTATCCTAGTGTCTAAACTCTTCTCCATGGCTGGACCTCCAAATAATATTCCTTTACGTGCTAAGGGGTATCTAGAGAGTGGGATAGGTTTAATAACTACACTAACACTAAGGCGAACCCTAACCCTAACCCCTACCCTAACCCTAACACGTACCCTAATCCTAACCAATACCCTAAACCGAGCCCTAACCCTAACCCTAACCCTAACCCTAACCCTAACCCATACCCTACGCCGTACCCGAAGCCCTCCCCGAACCCGTACCCTAAGCCGTACCCTAAGCCTAAACCTAACCCTAGGCTACCCTTGACTGCTTCTGCCTCCAATAGATTTCCTAAGCACTAGTGTTTTAAGGAACAGCTTAAAAAGAGAATCCTAATGTGATTTATTTATAATGGGTGTGTTCCTTATCTTATCCTAGTGTCTAAACTCTTATCCATGGCTGGACCTCCAAATAGTATTCCTTTACGTGCTAAGGGGTATCTAGAGAGTGGGATAGGTTTAATAACTACCCTAACCCTAATGCGTACACTAACCCTAACCCCTACCCTAACCCTAACACGTAACCTAATCCTAACCCGTACCCTAAACGGAGCCCTAACCCTAACACTAACCCTAACCCTAACCCTAACCCATACCCTACGCCGTACCCGAAGCCCTCCCCGAACTCGTACCCTAAGCCGTACCCTAAGCCGTACCCTAAGCCTAACCCTATCCCTAGGCTACCCTTGACTGCTTCTGCCTCCAATAGATTTCCTAAGCACTAGTGTTTTAAGGAACAGCTTAAAAAGAGAATCCTAATGTGATTTCTTTATAATGGGTGTGTTCCTTATCTTATCCTAGTGTCTAAACTCTTCTCCATGGCTGTACCTCGAAATAATATTCCTTTACGTGCTAAGGGGTATCTAGAGAGTAAGATAGGTTTAAAAACTACCCTAACACTAACGCATACCCTAACCCGAACCCCTACCCTAACCCTAACACGTACCCTAATCCTAACCAATAACCTAACCCGAACCCTAAACCTAACACTAACCCTAACCCTAACCCTAACCCATACTCTACGCCGTACCCAAAGCCCTCCCTGAACCTGTACCCTAAGCCGTACCCTAAGCCGTACCCTAAGCCTAACCCTAACCCTAGGCTACCCTTGACTGCTTCTGCCTCCAATAGATTTCCTAAGCACTAGTGTTTTAAGGAACAGCTTAAAAAGAGAATCCTAATGTGATTTCTTTATAATGGGTGTGTTCCTTATCTTATCCTAGTGTCTAAACTCTTATCCATGGCTGGACCTCGAAATAATATTCCTTTACGTGCTAAGGGGTATCTAGAGAGTAAGATAGGTTTAAAAACTACCCTAACACTAACGCGTACCCTAACCCGAACCCATACCCTAACCCTAACACGTACCCTAATCCTAACCAATACCCTAAACCGAGCCCTAACCCTAACACTAACCCTAACCCTAACCCTAACCCATACCCTACGCCGTACCCGAAGCCCTCCCCGAACCCGTACCCTAAGCCGTACCCTAAGCCTAACCCTAAGCCTAACCATAACCCTAGGCTACCCTTGACTGCTTCTGCCTCCAATAGAATTCCTAAGCACTAGTGTTTTAAGGAACAGCTTAAAAAGTGAATCCTAATGTGATTTCTTTATAATGGGTGTGTTCCTTATCTTATCCTAGTGTCTAAACTCTTCTCCATGGCTGGACCCCCAAATAATATTCCTTTACGTGCTAAGGTGTATCTAGAGAGTGGGATAGGTTTAATAACTACCCTAACTCTAACGCGTACCCTAACCCTAACCCCTACCCTAACCCTAACACGTACCCTAATTCTAACCAATACCCTAAACTGAGCCCTAACCCTAACCCTAACCCTAACCCTAACCCTAACCCATACCCTACGCCGTACCCGAAGCCCTCCCCGAACCCGTAACCTAAGCCGTACCCTAAGCCTAACCCTAAGCCTAACACTAAACCTAGGCTACCCTTGACTGCTTCTGCCTCCAATAGATTTCCTAAGCACTAGTGTTTTAAGGAACAGCTTAAAAAGAGAATCCTAATGTGATTTCTTTATAATGGGTGTGTTCCTTATCTTATCCTAGTGTCTAAACTCTTCTCCATGGCTGGACTTCGAAATAATATTCTTTACGTGCTAAGGGGTATCTAGAGAGTAAGATAGGTTTAAAAACTACCCTAACACTAACGCGTACCCTAACCCGAACCCCTACCCTAACCCTAACACGTACCTTAATTCTAACCAATACCCTAAACCGAGCCCTAACCCTAACACTAAACCTAACCCTAACCCTAACCCATACCCTACGCCGTACCCGAAGCCCTCCCCGAACCCGTACCCTAAGCCGTACCCTAACCCTAACCCTAACCCTAACCCTAACCCTACCCTAACCCTAACACGTAACCTAATCCTAACCCGTATCCTAAACGGAGCCCTAACCCTAACCCTAACCCTAACCCATACCCTACGCCGTACCCGAAGCCCTCCCCGAACCCGTACCCTATGCCGTACCCTAAGTCGTACCCTAAGCCTAACCCTAACCCTAGGCTACCCTTGACTGCTTCTGCCTCCAATAGATTTCCTAAGCACTAGTGTTATAAGGAACAGCTTAAAAAGAGAATCCTAATGTGATTTCTTTATAATGGGTGTGTTCCATATTTTATCCTAGTGTCTAAACTCTTCTCCATGGATGGACCACCAAATAGTATTCCTTTACGTGCTAAGGGGTATCTAGAGAGTGGGATAGGTTTAATAACTACCCTAACCTTAATGCGTAAACTAACCCTAACCCATACCCTAACCCTAACACGTAACCTAATCCTAACCCGTACCCTAAACGGAGCCCTAACCCTAACACTAACCCTAAACCTAACCCTAACCTATACCCTACGCCGTACCAGAACCCCTCCCCGAACCCGTACCCTAAGCCTAACCCCAAGCCTAACCCTAACCCTAGGCTACCCTTGACTGATTCTGCCTCCAATAGATTTCCTAAGCACTAGTGTTTTAAGGAACAGCTTAAAAAGAGAATCCTAATGTGATTTCTTTATAATGGGTGTGTTCCTTATCTTATCCTAGTGTCTAAACTCTTCTCCATGGCTGGACCCCCAAATAATATTCCTTTACGTGCTAAGGTGTATCTAGAGAGTGGGATAGGTTTAATAACTACCCTAACTCTAACGCGTACCCTAACCCTAACCCCTACCCTAACCCTAACACGTACCCTAATTCTAACCAATACCCTAAACCGAGCCCTAACCCTAACCCTAACCCAAACCCTAACCCTAACCCATACCCTACGCCGTACCCGAAGCCCTCCCCGAACCCGTACCCTAAGCCGTACCCTAAGCCTAACCCTAAGCCTAACCCTAACCCTAGGCTACCCTTGACTGCTTCTGCCTCCAATAGATTTCCTAAGCACTAGTGTTTTAAGGAACAGCTTAAAAAGAGAATCCTAATGTGATTTCTTTATAATGGGTGTGTTCCTTATCTTATCCTAGTGTCTAAACTCTTCTCCATGGCTGGACCCCCAAATAATATTCCTTTACGTGCTAAGGGGTATCTAGAGAGTGGGATAGGTTTAATAACTACCCTAACCCTAATGCGTACCCTAACCCTAACCCCTACCCTAACCCTAACACGTACCCTAATCCTAAACCGTACCCTAAACCGAGCCCTAAACCTAACACTAACCCTAACCCTAACCCTAACCCATACCCTACGCCGTACCCGAAGCCCTCCCCGAACCCGTACCCTAAGCCGTACCCTAAGCCTAACCCTAAGGCTAACCCTAAACCTAGGCTACCCTTGACTGCTTCTGCCTCCAATAGATTTCCTAAGCACTAGTGTTTTAAGGAACAGCTTAAAAAGAGAATCCTAATGTGATTTCTATATAATGCGTGTGTTCCTTATCTTATCCTAGGGCCTAAACTCTTCTCCATGGCTGGACCCCCAAATAATATTCCTTTACGTGCTAAGGGGTATCTAGAGAGTGGAATAGGTTTAATAACTACCCTAACCCTAATGCATACCCTAACCCTAACCCCTACCCTAACCCTAACACGTAACCTAATCCTAACCCGTACCCTAAACGGAGCCCTAACCCTAAACCTAACCCTAACCCATACCCTACGCCGTACCCGAAGCCCTCCCCGAACCCGTACCCTATGCCGTACCCTAAGTCGTACCCTAAGCCTAACCCTAACCCTAGGCTACCCTTGACTGCTTCTGCCTCCAATAGATTTCCTAAGCACTAGTGTTATAAGGAACAGCTTAAAAAGAGAATCCTAATGTGATTTCTTTATAATGGGTGTGTTCCATATTTTATCCTAGTGTCTAAACTCTTCTCCATGGATGGACCACCAAATAGTATTCCTTTACGTGCTAAGGGGTATCTAGAGAGTGGGATAGGTTTAATAACTACCCTAACACTAACGCATACCCTAACCCTAACCCCTACCCTAACCCTAACACGTAACCTAATCCTAACCAATACCCTAAACCGAGCCCTAACCCTAACACTAACCCTAACCCTAACACTAACCCATACCCTACGCCGTACCCGAAGCCCTCCCCGAACCCGTACCCTAAGCCTAACCCCAATCCTAACCCTAACCCTAGGCTACCCTTGACTGCTTCTGCCTCCCATAGATTTCCTAAGGACTAGTGTTTTAAGGAACAGCTTAAATAGAGAATCCTAATGTGATTTCTTTATAATGGGTGTGTTCCTTATCTTATCCTAGTGTCTAAACTCTTCTCCATGGCTGAACCCCCAAATAATATTTCTTTACGTGCTAAGGGGTATCTAGAGAGTTGGATAGGTTTAATAACTACCCTAACCCTAATGCGTACCCTAACCCTAACCCCTACCCTAACCCTAACACGTAACCTAATCCCAACCCGTATCCTAAACGGAGCCCTAACCCTAACACTAACCCAAACCCTAACCCTAACCCATACCCTCCGCCGTACACGAACCGCTCCCCGAACCCGTACCCTAAGCCGTACGCTAAGCCTAACCCTAAGCCTAACCATAACCCTAGGCTACCCTTGACTGCTTCTGCCTCCAATAGATTTCCTAAGCACTAGTGTTTTAAGGAACAGCTTAAAAAGAGAATCCTAATGTGATTTCTTTATAATGGGTGTGTTCCTTATCTTATCCTAGTGTCTAAACTCTTCTCCATGGCTGGACCTCCAAATAATATTCCTTTACGTGCTAAGGGGTATCTAGAGAGTGGGATAGGTTTAATAACTACCCTAACACTAAGGCGAACCCTAACCCTAACCCCTACCCTAACCCTAACACGTACCCTAATCCTAACCAATACCCTAAACCGAGCCCTAACCCTAACCCTAACCCTAACCCTAACCCATACCCTACGCCGTACCCGAAGCCCTCCCCGAACCCGTACCCTAAGCCGTACCCTAAGCCTAAACCTAACCCTAGGCTACCCTTGACTGCTTCTGCCTCCAATAGATTTCCTAAGCACTAGTGTTTTAAGGAACAGCTTAAATAGAGAATCCTAATGTGATTTCTTTATAATGGGTGTGTTCCTTATCTTATCCTAGTGTCTAAACTCTTCTCCATGGCTGGACCTCGAAATAATATTCCTTTACGTGCTAAGGGGTATCTAGAGAGTAAGATAGGTTTAAAAACTACCCTAACACTAACGCGTACCCTAACCCGAACCCCTACCCTAACCCTAACACGTACCCTAATCCTAACCAATACCCTAAACCGAGCCCTAACCCTAACACTAACCCTAACCCTAACCCTAACCCATACCCTACGCCGTACCCGAAGCCCTCCCCGAACCCGTACCCTAAGCCGTACCCTAAGCCTAACCCTAAGCCTAACCATAACCCTAGGCTACCCTTGACTGCTTCTGCCTCCAATAGAATTCCTAAGCACTGGTGTTTTAAGGAACAGCTTAAAAAGTGAATCCTAATGTGAATTCTTTAAAATGGGTGTGTTCCTTATCTTATCCTAGTGTCTAAACTCTTCTCCATGGCTGGATCCCCAAATAATATTCCTTTACGTGCTAAGGGGTATCTAGAGAGTGGGATAGGTTTAATAACTACCCTAACCCTAATGCGTAAACTAACCCTCACCCCTACCCTAACCCTAACACGTAACCTAATCCTAACCCGTACCCTAAACGGAGCGCTAACCCTAACACTAACCCTAAACCTAACCCTAACCCATACCCTACGCCGTACCAGAACCCCTCCCCGAACCCGTACACTAAGCCTAACCCCAGGCCTAACCCTAACCCTAGGCTACCCTTGACTGATTCTGCCTCCAATAGATTTCCTAAGCACTAGTGTTTTAAGGAACAGCTTAAAAAGAGAATCCTAATGTGATTTCTTTATAATGGGTGTGTTCCTTATCTTATCCTAGTGTCTAAACTCTTCTCCATGGCTGGACCCCCAAATAATATTCCTTTACGTGCTAAGGTGTATCTAGAGAGTGGGATAGGTTTAATAACTACCCTAACTCTAACGCGTACCCTAACCCTAACCCCTACCCTAACCCTAACACGTACCCTAATTCTAACCAATACCCTAAACCGAGCCCTAACCCTAACCCTAACCCTAACCCTAACCCTAACCCATACCCTACGCCATACCCGAAGCCCTTCCCGAACCCGTACCCTAAGCCGTACCCTAAGCCTAACCCTAAGCCTAACCCTAACCCTAGGCTACCCTTGACTGCTTCTGCCTCCAATAGATTTCCTAAGCACTAGTGTTTTAAGGAACAGCTTAAAAAGAGAATCCTAATGTGATTTCTTTATAATGGGTGTGTTCCTTATCTTATCCTAGTGTCAAAACTCTTCTCCATGACTGGACCCCCAAATAATATTCCTTTACGTGCTAAGGGGTATCTAGAGAGTGGGATAGGTTTAATAACTAACCTAACCCTAATGCGTACCCTAACCCTAAACCCTAGCCTAATCCTAACACGTAACCTAATCCTAACCCGTACCCTAAACGGAGCCCTAACCCTAACACTAACCCAAACCCTAACCCTAACCCATACCCTCCGCCGTACACGAACCTCTCCCCGAACCCGTACCCTAAGCCGTACGCTAAGCCTAACCCTAAGCCTAACCATAACTCTAGGCTACCCTTGACTGCTTCTGCCTCCAATAGATTTCCTAAGCACTAGTGTTTTAAGGAACAGCTTAAAAAGAGAATCCTAATGTGATTTCTTTATAATGGGTGTGTTCCTTATCTTATCCTAGTGTCTAAACTCTTCTCCATGGCTGGACCTCCAAATAATATTCCTTTACGTGCTAAGGGGTATCTAGAGAGTGGGATAGGTTTAATAACTACCCTAACACTAAGGCGAACCCTAACCCTAACCCCTACCCTAACCCTAACACGTACCCTAATCCTAACCAATACCCTAAACCGAGCCCTAACCCTAACCCTAACCCTAACCCTAACCCATACCCTACGCCGTACCCGAAGCCCTCCCCGAACCCGTACCCTAAGCCGTACCCTAAGCCTAAACCTAACCCTAGGCTACCCTTGACTGCTTCTGCCTCCAATAGATTTCCTAAGCACTAGTGTTTTAAGGAACAGCTTAAAAAGAGAATCCTAATGTGATTTATTTATAATGGGTGTGTTCCTTATCTTATCCTAGTGTCTAAACTCTTATCCATGGCTGGACCTCCAAATAGTATTCCTTTACGTGCTAAGGGGTATCTAGAGAGTGGGATAGGTTTAATAACTACCCTAACCCTAATGCGTACACTAACCCTAACCCCTACCCTAACCCTAACACGTAACCTAATCCTAACCCGTACCCTAAACGGAGCCCTAACCCTAACACTAACCCTAACCCTAACCCTAACCCATACCCTACGCCGTACCCGAAGCCCTCCCCGAACTCGTACCCTAAGCCGTACCCTAAGCCGTACCCTAAGCCTAACCCTATCCCTAGGCTACCCTTGACTGCTTCTGCCTCCAATAGATTTCCTAAGCACTAGTGTTTTAAGGAACAGCTTAAAAAGAGAATCCTAATGTGATTTCTTTATAATGGGTGTGTTCCTTATCTTATCCTAGTGTCTAAACTCTTCTCCATGGCTGTACCTCGAAATAATATTCCTTTACGTGCTAAGGGGTATCTAGAGAGTAAGATAGGTTTAAAAACTACCCTAACACTAACGCATACCCTAACCCGAACCCCTACCCTAACCCTAACACGTACCCTAATCCTAACCAATAACCTAACCCGAGCCCTAAGCCTAACACTAACCCTAACCCTAACCCTAACCCATACTCTACGCCGTACCCAAAGCCCTCCCTGAACCTGTACCCTAAGCCGTACCCTAAGCCGTACCCTAAGCCTAACCCTAACCCTAGGCTACCCTTGACTGCTTCTGCCTCCAATAGATTTCCTAAGCACTAGTGTTTTAAGGAACAGCTTAAAAAGAGAATCCTAATGTGATTTCTTTATAATGGGTGTGTTCCTTATCTTATCCTAGTGTCAAAACTCTTCTCCATGACTGGACCCCCAAATAATATTCCTTTACGTGCTAAGGGGTATCTAGAGAGTGGGATAGGTTTAATAACTACCCTAACCCTAATGCGTACCCTAACCCTAACCCCTAGCCTAATCCTAACACGTAACCTAATCCTAACCCGTACCCTAAACGGAGCCCTAACCCTAACACTAACCCAAACCCTAACCCTAACCCATACCCTCCGCCGTACACGAACCTCTCCCCGAACCCGTACCCTAAGCCGTACGCTAAGCCTAACCCTAAGCCTAACCATAACTCTAGGCTACCCTTGACTGCTTCTGCCTCCAATAGATTTCCTAAGCACTAGTGTTTTAAGGAACAGCTTAAAAAGAGAATCCTAATGTGATTTCTTTATAATGGGTGTGTTCCTTATCTTATCCTAGTGTCTAAACTCTTCTCCATGGCTGGACCTCCAAATAATATTCCTTTACGTGCTAAGGGGTATCTAGAGAGTGGGATAGGTTTAATAACTACCCTAACACTAAGGCGAACCCTAACCCTAACCCCTACCCTAACCCTAACACGTACCCTAATCCTAACCAATACCCTAAACCGAGCCCTAACCCTAACCCTAACCCTAACCCTAACCCATACCCTACGCCGTACCCGAAGCCCTCCCCGAACCCGTACCCTAAGCCGTACCCTAAGCCTAAACCTAACCCTAGGCTACCCTTGACTGCTTCTGCCTCCAATAGATTTCCTAAGCACTAGTGTTTTAAGGAACAGCTTAAAAAGAGAATCCTAATGTGATTTATTTATAATGGGTGTGTTCCTTATCTTATCCTAGTGTCTAAACTCTTATCCATGGCTGGACCTCCAAATAGTATTCCTTTACGTGCTAAGGGGTATCTAGAGAGTGGGATAGGTTTAATAACTACCCTAACCCTAATGCGTACACTAACCCTAACCCCTACCCTAACCCTAACACGTAACCTAATCCTAACCCGTACCCTAAACGGAGCCCTAACCCTAACACTAACCCTAACCCTAACCCTAACCCATACCCTACGCCGTACCCGAAGCCCTCCCCGAACTCGTACCCTAAGCCGTACCCTAAGCCGTACCCTAAGCCTAACCCTATCCCTAGGCTACCCTTGACTGCTTCTGCCTCCAATAGATTTCCTAAGCACTAGTGTTTTAAGGAACAGCTTAAAAAGAGAATCCTAATGTGATTTCTTTATAATGGGTGTGTTCCTTATCTTATCCTAGTGTCTAAACTCTTCTCCATGGCTGTACCTCGAAATAATATTCCTTTACGTGCTAAGGGGTATCTAGAGAGTAAGATAGGTTTAAAAACTACCCTAACACTAACGCATACCCTAACCCGAACCCCTACCCTAACCCTAACACGTACCCTAATCCTAACCAATAACCTAACCCGAGCCCTAAGCCTAACACTAACCCTAACCCTAACCCTAACCCATACTCTACGCCGTACCCAAAGCCCTCCCTGAACCTGTACCCTAAGCCGTACCCTAAGCCGTACCCTAAGCCTAACCCTAACCCTAGGCTACCCTTGACTGCTTCTGCCTCCAATAGATTTCCTAAGCACTAGTGTTTTAAGGAACAGCTTAAAAAGAGAATCCTAATGTGAATTCTTTATAATGGGTGTGTTCCTTATCTTATCCTAGTGTCTAAACTCTTCTCCATGGCTGGACCTCGAAATAATATTCCTTTACGTGCTAAGGCGTATCTAGAGAGTAAGATAGGTTTAAAAACTACCCTAACACTAACGCGTACCCTAACCCGAACCCCTACCCTAACCCTAACACGTACCCTAATCCTAACCAATACCCTAAACCGAGCCCTAACCCTAAAACTAACCCTAACCCTAACCCTAACCCATACCCTACGCCGTACCCGAAGCCCTCCCCGAACCCGTACCCTAAGCCGTACCCTAAGCCTAACCCTAAGCCTAACCATAACCCTAGGCTACCCTTGACTGCTTCTGCCTCCAATAGAATTCCTAAGCACTAGTGTTTTAAGGAACAGCTTAAAAAGTGAATCCTAATGTGATTTCTTTATAATGGGTGTGTTCCTTATCTTATCCTAGTGTCTAAACTCTTCTCCATGGCTGGACCCCCAAATAATATTCCTTTACGTGCTAAGGTGTATCTAGAGAGTGGGATAGGTTTAATAACTACCCTAACTCTAACGCGTACCCTAACCCTAACCCCTACCCTAACCCTAACACGTACCCTAATTCTAAACAATACCCTAAACCGAGCCCTAACCCTAACCCTAACCCTAACCCTAACCCTAACCCATACCCTACGCCGTACCCGAAGCCCTCCCCGAACCCGTACCCTAAGCCGTACCCTAAGCCTAACCCTAAGGCTAACCCTAAACCTAGGCTACCCTTGACTGCTTCTGCCTCCAATAGATTTCCTAAGCACTAGTGTTTTAAGGAACAGCTTAAAAAGAGAATCCTAATGTGATTTCTTTATAATGGGTGTGTTCCTTATCTTATCCTAGTGTCTAAACTCTTCTCCATGGCTGGACCTCGAAATAATATTCCTTTACGTGCTAAGGGGTATCTAGAGAGTAAGATAGGTTTAAAAACTACCCTAACACTAACGCGTACCCTAACCCGAACCCCTACCCTAACCCTAACACGTACCTTAATTCTAACCAATACCCTAAACCGAGCCCTAACCCTAACACTAACCCTAACCCTAACCCTAACCCATACCCTACGCCGTACCCGAAGCCCTCCCCGAACCCTTACCCTAAGCCGTACCCTAAGCCTAACCCTAAGCCTAACCATAACCCTAGGCTACCCTTGACTGCTTCTGCCTCCAATAGAATTCCTAAGCACTGGTGTTTTAAGGAACAGCTTAAAAAGTGAATCCTAATGTGATTTCTTTAAAATGGGTGTGTTCCTTATCTTATCCTAGTGTCTAAACTCTTCTCCATGGCTGGATCCCCAAATAATATTCCTTTACGTGCTAAGGGGTATCTAGAGAGTGGGATAGGTTTAATAACTACCCTAACACTAAGGCGAACCCTAACCCTAACCCCTACCCTAACCCTAACACGTACCCTAATCCTAACCAATACCCTAAACCGAGCCCTAACCCTAACCCTAACCCTAACCCTAACCCATACCCTACGCCGTACCCGAAGCCCTCCCCGAACCCGTACCCTAAGCCGTACCCTAAGCCTAAACCTAACCCTAGGCTACCCTTGACTGCTTCTGCCTCCAATAGATTTCCTAAGCACTAGTGTTTTAAGGAACAGCTTAAATAGAGAATCCTAATGTGATTTCTTTATAATGGGTGTGTTCCTTATCTTATCCTAGTGTCTAAACTCTTCTCCATGGCTGGACCTCGAAATAATATTCCTTTACGTGCTAAGGGGTATCTAGAGAGTAAGATAGGTTTAAAAACTACCCTAACACTAACGCGTACCCTAACCCGAACCCCTACCCTAACCCTAACACGTACCCTAATCCTAACCAATACCCTAAACCGAGCCCTAACCCTAACACTAACCCTAACCCTAACCCTAACCCATACCCTACGCCGTACCCGAAGCCCTCCCCGAACCTGTACCCTAAGCCGTACCCTAAGCCTAACCCTAAGCCTAACCATAACCCTAGGCTACCCTTGACTGCTTCTGCCTCCAATAGAATTCCTAAGCACTGGTGTTTTAAGGAACAGCTTAAAAAGTGAATCCTAATGTGAATTCTTTAAAATGGGTGTGTTCCTTATCTTATCCTAGTGTCTAAACTCTTCTCCATGGCTGGATCCCCAAATAATATTCCTTTACGTGCTAAGGGGTATCTAGAGAGTGGGATAGGTTTAATAACTACCCTAACCCTAATGCGTAAACTAACCCTCACCCCTACCCTAACCCTAACACGTAACCTAATCCTAACCCGTACCCTAAACGGAGCGCTAACCCTAACACTAACCCTAAACCTAACCCTAACCCATACCCTACGCCGTACCAGAACCCCTCCCCGAACCCGTACACTAAGCCTAACCCCAGGCCTAACCCTAACCCTAGGCTACCCTTGACTGATTCTGCCTCCAATAGATTTCCTAAGCACTAGTGTTTTAAGGAACAGCTTAAAAAGAGAATCCTAATGTGATTTCTTTATAATGGGTGTGTTCCTTATCTTATCCTAGTGTCTAAACTCTTCTCCATGGCTGGACCCCCAAATAATATTCCTTTACGTGCTAAGGTGTATCTAGAGAGTGGGATAGGTTTAATAACTACCCTAACTCTAACGCGTACCCTAACCCTAACCCCTACCCTAACCCTAACACGTACCCTAATTCTAACCAATACCCTAAACCGAGCCCTAACCCTAACCCTAACCCTAACCCTAACCCTAACCCATACCCTACGCCATACCCGAAGCCCTTCCCGAACCCGTACCCTAAGCCGTACCCTAAGCCTAACCCTAAGCCTAACCCTAACCCTAGGCTACCCTTGACTGCTTCTGCCTCCAATAGATTTCCTAAGCACTAGTGTTTTAAGGAACAGCTTAAAAAGAGAATCCTAATGTGATTTCTTTATAATGGGTGTGTTCCTTATCTTATCCTAGTGTCAAAACTCTTCTCCATGACTGGACCCCCAAATAATATTCCTTTACGTGCTAAGGGGTATCTAGAGAGTGGGATAGGTTTAATAACTAACCTAACCCTAATGCGTACCCTAACCCTAAACCCTAGCCTAATCCTAACACGTAACCTAATCCTAACCCGTACCCTAAACGGAGCCCTAACCCTAACACTAACCCAAACCCTAACCCTAACCCATACCCTCCGCCGTACACGAACCTCTCCCCGAACCCGTACCCTAAGCCGTACGCTAAGCCTAACCCTAAGCCTAACCATAACTCTAGGCTACCCTTGACTGCTTCTGCCTCCAATAGATTTCCTAAGCACTAGTGTTTTAAGGAACAGCTTAAAAAGAGAATCCTAATGTGATTTCTTTATAATGGGTGTGTTCCTTATCTTATCCTAGTGTCTAAACTCTTCTCCATGGCTGGACCTCCAAATAATATTCCTTTACGTGCTAAGGGGTATCTAGAGAGTGGGATAGGTTTAATAACTACCCTAACACTAAGGCGAACCCTAACCCTAACCCCTACCCTAACCCTAACACGTACCCTAATCCTAACCAATACCCTAAACCGAGCCCTAACCCTAACCCTAACCCTAACCCTAACCCATACCCTACGCCGTACCCGAAGCCCTCCCCGAACCCGTACCCTAAGCCGTACCCTAAGCCTAAACCTAACCCTAGGCTACCCTTGACTGCTTCTGCCTCCAATAGATTTCCTAAGCACTAGTGTTTTAAGGAACAGCTTAAAAAGAGAATCCTAATGTGATTTATTTATAATGGGTGTGTTCCTTATCTTATCCTAGTGTCTAAACTCTTATCCATGGCTGAACCTCCAAATAGTATTCCTTTACGTGCTAAGGGGTATCTAGAGAGTGGGATAGGTTTAATAACTACCCTAACCCTAATGCGTACACTAACCCTAACCCCTACCCTAACCCTAACACGTAACCTAATCCTAACCCGTACCCTAAACGGAGCCCTAACCCTAACACTAACCCTAACCCTAACCCTAACCCATACCCTACGCCGTACCCGAAGCCCTCCCCGAACTCGTACCCTAAGCCGTACCCTAAGCCGTACCCTAAGCCTAACCCTATCCCTAGGCTACCCTTGACTGCTTCTGCCTCCAATAGATTTCCTAAGCACTAGTGTTTTAAGGAACAGCTTAAAAAGAGAATCCTAATGTGATTTCTTTATAATGGGTGTGTTCCTTATCTTATCCTAGTGTCTAAACTCTTCTCCATGGCTGTACCTCGAAATAATATTCCTTTACGTGCTAAGGGGTATCTAGAGAGTAAGATAGGTTTAAAAACTACCCTAACACTAACGCATACCCTAACCCGAACCCCTACCCTAACCCTAACACGTACCCTAATCCTAACCAATAACCTAACCCGAGCCCTAAGCCTAACACTAACCCTAACCCTAACCCTAACCCATACTCTACGCCGTACCCAAAGCCCTCCCTGAACCTGTACCCTAAGCCGTACCCTAAGCCGTACCCTAAGCCTAACCCTAACCCTAGGCTACCCTTGACTGCTTCTGCCTCCAATAGATTTCCTAAGCACTAGTGTTTTAAGGAACAGCTTAAAAAGAGAATCCTAATGTGATTTCTTTATAATGGGTGTGTTCCTTATCTTATCCTAGTGTCAAAACTCTTCTCCATGACTGGACCCCCAAATAATATTCCTTTACGTGCTAAGGGGTATCTAGAGAGTGGGATAGGTTTAATAACTACCCTAACCCTAATGCGTACCCTAACCCTAACCCCTAGCCTAATCCTAACACGTAACCTAATCCTAACCCGTACCCTAAACGGAGCCCTAACCCTAACACTAACCCAAACCCTAACCCTAACCCATACCCTCCGCCGTACACGAACCTCTCCCCGAACCCGTACCCTAAGCCGTACGCTAAGCCTAACCCTAAGCCTAACCATAACTCTAGGCTACCCTTGACTGCTTCTGCCTCCAATAGATTTCCTAAGCACTAGTGTTTTAAGGAACAGCTTAAAAAGAGAATCCTAATGTGATTTCTTTATAATGGGTGTGTTCCTTATCTTATCCTAGTGTCTAAACTCTTCTCCATGGCTGGACCTCCAAATAATATTCCTTTACGTGCTAAGGGGTATCTAGAGAGTGGGATAGGTTTAATAACTACCCTAACACTAAGGCGAACCCTAACCCTAACCCCTACCCTAACCCTAACACGTACCCTAATCCTAACCAATACCCTAAACCGAGCCCTAACCCTAACCCTAACCCTAACCCTAACCCATACCCTACGCCGTACCCGAAGCCCTCCCCGAACCCGTACCCTAAGCCGTACCCTAAGCCTAAACCTAACCCTAGGCTACCCTTGACTGCTTCTGCCTCCAATAGATTTCCTAAGCACTAGTGTTTTAAGGAACAGCTTAAAAAGAGAATCCTAATGTGATTTATTTATAATGGGTGTGTTCCTTATCTTATCCTAGTGTCTAAACTCTTATCCATGGCTGGACCTCCAAATAGTATTCCTTTACGTGCTAAGGGGTATCTAGAGAGTGGGATAGGTTTAATAACTACCCTAACCCTAATGCGTACACTAACCCTAACCCCTACCCTAACCCTAACACGTAACCTAATCCTAACCCGTACCCTAAACGGAGCCCTAACCCTAACACTAACCCTAACCCTAACCCTAACCCATACCCTACGCCGTACCCGAAGCCCTCCCCGAACTCGTACCCTAAGCCGTACCCTAAGCCGTACCCTAAGCCTAACCCTATCCCTAGGCTACCCTTGACTGCTTCTGCCTCCAATAGATTTCCTAAGCACTAGTGTTTTAAGGAACAGCTTAAAAAGAGAATCCTAATGTGATTTCTTTATAATGGGTGTGTTCCTTATCTTATCCTAGTGTCTAAACTCTTCTCCATGGCTGTACCTCGAAATAATATTCCTTTACGTGCTAAGGGGTATCTAGAGAGTAAGATAGGTTTAAAAACTACCCTAACACTAACGCATACCCTAACCCGAACCCCTACCCTAACCCTAACACGTACCCTAATCCTAACCAATAACCTAACCCGAGCCCTAAGCCTAACACTAACCCTAACCCTAACCCTAACCCATACTCTACGCCGTACCCAAAGCCCTCCCTGAACCTGTACCCTAAGCCGTACCCTAAGCCGTACCCTAAGCCTAACCCTAACCCTAGGCTACCCTTGACTGCTTCTGCCTCCAATAGATTTCCTAAGCACTAGTGTTTTAAGGAACAGCTTAAAAAGAGAATCCTAATGTGAATTCTTTATAATGGGTGTGTTCCTTATCTTATCCTAGTGTCTAAACTCTTCTCCATGGCTGGACCTCGAAATAATATTCCTTTACGTGCTAAGGGGTATCTAGAGAGTAAGATAGGTTTAAAAACTACCCTAACACTAACGCGTACCCTAACCCGAACCCCTACCCTAACCCTAACACGTACCCTAATCCTAACCAATACCCTAAACCGAGCCCTAACCCTAAAACTAACCCTAACCCTAACCCTAACCCATACCCTACGCCGTACCCGAAGCCCTCCCCGAACCCGTACCCTAAGCCGTACCCTAAGCCTAACCCTAAGCCTAACCATAACCCTAGGCTACCCTTGACTGCTTCTGCCTCCAATAGAATTCCTAAGCACTAGTGTTTTAAGGAACAGCTTAAAAAGTGAATCCTAATGTGATTTCTTTATAATGGGTGTGTTCCTTATCTTATCCTAGTGTCTAAACTCTTCTCCATGGCTGGACCCCCAAATAATATTCCTTTACGTGCTAAGGTGTATCTAGAGAGTGGGATAGGTTTAATAACTACCCTAACTCTAACGCGTACCCTAACCCTAACCCCTACCCTAACCCTAACACGTACCCTAATTCTAAACAATACCCTAAACCGAGCCCTAACCCTAACCCTAACCCTAACCCTAACCCTAACCCATACCCTACGCCGTACCCGAAGCCCTCCCCGAACCCGTACCCTAAGCCGTACCCTAAGCCTAACCCTAAGGCTAACCCTAAACCTAGGCTACCCTTGACTGCTTCTGCCTCCAATAGATTTCCTAAGCACTAGTGTTTTAAGGAACAGCTTAAAAAGAGAATCCTAATGTGATTTCTTTATAATGGGTGTGTTCCTTATCTTATCCTAGTGTCTAAACTCTTCTCCATGGCTGGACCTCGAAATAATATTCCTTTACGTGCTAAGGGGTATCTAGAGAGTAAGATAGGTTTAAAAACTACCCTAACACTAACGCGTACCCTAACCCGAACCCCTACCCTAACCCTAACACGTACCTTAATTCTAACCAATACCCTAAACCGAGCCCTAACCCTAACACTAACCCTAACCCTAACCCTAACCCATACCCTACGCCGTACCCGAAGCCCTCCCCGAACCCTTACCCTAAGCCGTACCCTAAGCCTAACCCTAAGCCTAACCATAACCCTAGGCTACCCTTGACTGCTTCTGCCTCCAATAGAATTCCTAAGCACTGGTGTTTTAAGGAACAGCTTAAAAAGTGAATCCTAATGTGATTTCTTTAAAATGGGTGTGTTCCTTATCTTATCCTAGTGTCTAAACTCTTCTCCATGGCTGGATCCCCAAATAATATTCCTTTACGTGCTAAGGGGTATCTAGAGAGTGGGATAGGTTTAATAACTACCCTAACCCTAATGCGTAAACTAACCCTAACCCCTACCCTAACCCTAACACGTAACCTAATCCTAACCCGTACCCTAAATGGAGCCCTAACCCTAACACTAACCCTAAACCTAACCCTAACCCATACCCTACGCCGTACCAGAACCCCTCCCCGAACCCGTACCCTAAGCCTAACCCCAAGCCTAACCCTAACCCTAGGCTACCCTTGACTGATTCTGCCTCCAATAGATTTCCTAAGCACTAGTGTTTTAAGGAACAGCTTAAAAAGAGAATCCTAATGTGATTTCTTTATAATGGGTGTGTTCCTTATCTTATCCTAGTGTCTAAACTCTTCTCCATGGCTGGACCCCCAAATAATATTCCTTTACGTGCTAAGGTGTATCTAGAGAGTGGGATAGGTTTAATAACTACCCTAACTCTAACGCGTACCCTAACCCTAACCCCTACCCTAACCCTAACACGTACCCTAATTCTAACCAATACCCTAAACCGAGCCCTAACCCTAACCCTAACCCAAACCCTAACCCTAACCCATACCCTACGCCGTACCCGAAGCCCTCCCCGAACCCGTACCCTAAGCCGTACCCTAAGCCTAACCCTAAGCCTAACCCTAACCCTAGGCTACCCTTGACTGCTTCTGCCTCCAATAGATTTCCTAAGCACTAGTGTTTTAAGGAACAGCTTAAAAAGAGAATCCTAATGTGATTTCTTTATAATGGGTGTGTTCCTTATCTTATCCTAGTGTCTAAACTCTTCTCCATGGCTGGACCCCCAAATAATATTCCTTTACGTGCTATGGGGTATCTAGAGAGTGGAATAGGTTTAATAACTACCCTAACCCTAATGCATACCCTAACCCTAACCCCTACCCTAACCCTAACACGTAACCTAATCCTAACCCGTACCCTAAACGGAGCCCTAACCCTAACCCTAACCCTAACCCATACCCTACGCCGAACCCGAAGCCCTCCCCGAACCCGTACCCTATGCCGTACCCTAAGTCGTACCCTAAGCCTAACCCTAACCCTAGGCTACCCTTGACTGCTTCTGCCTCCAATAGATTTCCTAAGCACTAGTGTTATAAGGAACAGCTTAAAAAGAGAATCCTAATGTGATTTCTTTATAATGGGTGTGTTCCATATTTATCCTAGTGTCTAAACTCTTCTCCATGGATGGACCACCAAATAGTATTCCTTTACGTGCTAAGGGGTATCTAGAGAGTGGGATAGGTTTAATAACTACCCTAACCCTAATGCGTAAACTAACCCTAACCCATACCCTAACCCTAACACGTAACCTAATCCTAACCCGTACCCTAAACGGAGCCCTAACCCTAACACTAACCCTAAACCTAACCCTAACCTATACCCTACGCCGTACCAGAACCCCTCCCCGAACCCGTACCCTAAGCCTAACCCCAAGCCTAACCCTAACCCTAGGCTACCCTTGACTGATTCTGCCTCCAATAGATTTCCTAAGCACTAGTGTTTTAAGGAACAGCTTAAAAAGAGAATCCTAATGTGATTTCTTTATAATGGGTGTGTTCCTTATCTTATCCTAGTGTCTAAACTCTTCTCCATGGCTGGACCCCCAAATAATATTCCTTTACGTGCTAAGGTGTATCTAGAGAGTGGGATAGGTTTAATAACTACCCTAACTCTAACGCGTACCCTAACCCTAACCCCTACCCTAACCCTAACACGTACCCTAATTCTAACCAATACCCTAAACCGAGCCCTAACCCTAACCCTAACCCAAACCCTAACCCTAACCCATACCCTACGCCGTACCCGAAGCCCTCCCCGAACCCGTACCCTAAGCCGTACCCTAAGCCTAACCCTAAGCCTAACCCTAACCCTAGGCTACCCTTGACTGCTTCTGCCTCCAATAGATTTCCTAAGCACTAGTGTTTTAAGGAACAGCTTAAAAAGAGAATCCTAATGTGATTTCTTTATAATGGGTGTGTTCCTTATCTTATCCTAGTGTCTAAACTCTTCTCCATGGCTGGACCCCCAAATAATATTCCTTTACGTGCTAAGGGGTATCTAGAGAGTGGGATAGGTTTAATAACTACCCTAACCCTAATGCGTACCCTAACCCTAACCCCTACCCTAACCCTAACACGTACCCTAATCCTAAACCGTACCCTAAACCGAGCCCTAAACCTAACACTAACCCTAACCCTAACCCTAACCCATACCCTACGCCGTACCCGAAGCCCTCCCCGAACCCGTACCCTAAGCCGTACCCTAAGCCTAACCCTAAGGCTAACCCTAAACCTAGGCTACCCTTGACTGCTTCTGCCTCCAATAGATTTCCTAAGCACTAGTGTTTTAAGGAACAGCTTAAAAAGAGAATCCTAATGTGATTTCTATATAATGCGTGTGTTCCTTATCTTATCCTAGGGCCTAAACTCTTCTCCATGGCTGGACCCCCAAATAATATTCCTTTACGTGCTAAGGGGTATCTAGAGAGTGGAATAGGTTTAATAACTACCCTAACCCTAATGCATACCCTAACCCTAACCCCTACCCTAACCCTAACACGTAACCTAATCCTAACCCGTACCCTAAACGGAGCCCTAACCCTAAACCTAACCCTAACCCATACCCTACGCCGTACCCGAAGCCCTCCCCGAACCCGTACCCTATGCCGTACCCTAAGTCGTACCCTAAGCCTAACCCTAACCCTAGGCTACCCTTGACTGCTTCTGCCTCCAATAGATTTCCTAAGCACTAGTGTTATAAGGAACAGCTTAAAAAGAGAATCCTAATGTGATTTCTTTATAATGGGTGTGTTCCATATTTTATCCTAGTGTCTAAACTCTTCTCCATGGATGGACCACCAAATAGTATTCCTTTACGTGCTAAGGGGTATCTAGAGAGTGGGATAGGTTTAATAACTACCCTAACACTAACGCATACCCTAACCCTAACCCCTACCCTAACCCTAACACGTAACCTAATCCTAACCAATACCCTAAACCGAGCCCTAACCCTAACACTAACCCTAACCCTAACACTAACCCATACCCTACGCCGTACCCGAAGCCCTCCCCGAACCCGTACCCTAAGCCTAACCCCAATCCTAACCCTAACCCTAGGCTACCCTTGACTGCTTCTGCCTCCCATAGATTTCCTAAGGACTAGTGTTTTAAGGAACAGCTTAAATAGAGAATCCTAATGTGATTTCTTTATAATGGGTGTGTTCCTTATCTTATCCTAGTGTCTAAACTCTTCTCCATGGCTGGACCCCCAAATAATATTTCTTTACGTGCTAAGGGGTATCTAGAGAGTTGGATAGGTTTAATAACTACCCTAACCCTAATGCGTACCCTAACCCTAACCCCTACCCTAACCCTAACACGTAACCTAATCCCAACCCGTATCCTAAACGGAGCCCTAACCCTAACACTAACCCAAACCCTAACCCTAACCCATACCCTCCGCCGTACACGAACCGCTCCCCGAACCCGTACCCTAAGCCGTACGCTAAGCCTAACCCTAAGCCTAACCATAACCCTAGGCTACCCTTGACTGCTTCTGCCTCCAATAGATTTCCTAAGCACTAGTGTTTTAAGGAACAGCTTAAAAAGAGAATCCTAATGTGATTTCTTTATAATGGGTGTGTTCCTTATCTTATCCTAGTGTCTAAACTCTTCTCCATGGCTGGACCTCCAAATAATATTCCTTTACGTGCTAAGGGGTATCTAGAGAGTGGGATAGGTTTAATAACTACCCTAACACTAAGGCGAACCCTAACCCTAACCCCTACCCTAACCCTAACACGTACCCTAATCCTAACCAATACCCTAAACCGAGCCCTAACCCTAACCCTAACCCTAACCCTAACCCATACCCTACGCCGTACCCGAAGCCCTCCCCGAACCCGTACCCTAAGCCGTACCCTAAGCCTAAACCTAACCCTAGGCTACCCTTGACTGCTTCTGCCTCCAATAGATTTCCTAAGCACTAGTGTTTTAAGGAACAGCTTAAATAGAGAATCCTAATGTGATTTCTTTATAATGGGTGTGTTCCTTATCTTATCCTAGTGTCTAAACTCTTCTCCATGGCTGGACCTCGAAATAATATTCCTTTACGTGCTAAGGGGTATCTAGAGAGTAAGATAGGTTTAAAAACTACCCTAACACTAACGCGTACCCTAACCCGAACCCCTACCCTAACCCTAACACGTACCCTAATCCTAACCAATACCCTAAACCGAGCCCTAACCCTAACACTAACCCTAACCCTAACCCTAACCCATACCCTACGCCGTACCCGAAGCCCTCCCCGAACCCGTACCCTAAGCCGTACCCTAAGCCTAACCCTAAGCCTAACCATAACCCTAGGCTACCCTTGACTGCTTCTGCCTCCAATAGAATTCCTAAGCACTGGTGTTTTAAGGAACAGCTTAAAAAGTGAATCCTAATGTGAATTCTTTAAAATGGGTGTGTTCCTTATCTTATCCTAGTGTCTAAACTCTTCTCCATGGCTGGATCCCCAAATAATATTCCTTTACGTGCTAAGGGGTATCTAGAGAGTGGGATAGGTTTAATAACTACCCTAACCCTAATGCGTAAACTAACCCTAACCCCTACCCTAACCCTAACACGTAACCTAATCCTAACCCGTACCCTAAACGGAGCGCTAACCCTAACACTAACCCTAAACCTAACCCTAACCCATACCCTACGCCGTACCAGAACCCCTCCCCGAACCCGTACCCTAAGCCTAACCCCAGGCCTAACCCTAACCCTAGGCTACCCTTGACTGATTCTGCCTCCAATAGATTTCCTAAGCACTAGTGTTTTAAGGAACAGCTTAAAAAGAGAATCCTAATGTGATTTCTTTATAATGGGTGTGTTCCTTATCTTATCCTAGTGTCTAAACTCTTCTCCATGGCTGGACCCCCAAATAATATTCCTTTACGTGCTAAGGTGTATCTAGAGAGTGGGATAGGTTTAATAACTACCCTAACTCTAACGCGTACCCTAACCCTAACCCCTACCCTAACCCTAACACGTACCCTAATTCTAACCAATACCCTAAACCGAGCCCTAACCCTAACCCTAACCCTAACCCTAACCCTAACCCATACCCTACGCCATACCCGAAGCCCTTCCCGAACCCGTACCCTAAGCCGTACCCTAAGACTAACCCTAAGCCTAACCCTAACCCTAGGCTACCCTTGACTGCTTCTGCCTCCAATAGATTTCCTAAGCACTAGTGTTTTAAGGAACAGCTTAAAAAGAGAATCCTAATGTGATTTCTTTATAATGGGTGTGTTCCTTATCTTATCCTAGTGTCAAAACTCTTCTCCATGACTGGACCCCCAAATAATATTCCTTTACGTGCTAAGGGGTATCTAGAGAGTGGGATAGGTTTAATAACTACCCTAACCCTAATGCGTACCCTAACCCTAAACCCTAGCCTAATCCTAACACGTAACCTAATCCTAACCCGTACCCTAAACGGAGCCCTAACCCTAACACTAACCCAAACCCTAACCCTAACCCATACCCTCCGCCGTACACGAACCTCTCCCCGAACCCGTACCCTAAGCCGTACGCTAAGCCTAACCCTAAGCCTAACCATAACTCTAGGCTACCCTTGACTGCTTCTGCCTCCAATAGATTTCCTAAGCACTAGTGTTTTAAGGAACAGCTTAAAAAGAGAATCCTAATGTGATTTCTTTATAATGGGTGTGTTCCTTATCTTATCCTAGTGTCTAAACTCTTCTCCATGGCTGGACCTCCAAATAATATTCCTTTACGTGCTAAGGGGTATCTAGAGAGTGGGATAGGTTTAATAACTACCCTAACACTAAGGCGAACCCTAACCCTAACCCCTACCCTAACCCTAACACGTACCCTAATCCTAACCAATACCCTAAACCGAGCCCTAACCCTAACCCTAACCCTAACCCTAACCCATACCCTACGCCGTACCCGAAGCCCTCCCCGAACCCGTACCCTAAGCCGTACCCTAAGCCTAAACCTAACCCTAGGCTACCCTTGACTGCTTCTGCCTCCAATAGATTTCCTAAGCACTAGTGTTTTAAGGAACAGCTTAAAAAGAGAATCCTAATGTGATTTCTTTATAATGGGTGTGTTCCTTATCTTATCCTAGTGTCTAAACTCTTATCCATGGCTGGACCTCCAAATAGTATTCCTTTACGTGCTAAGGGGTATCTAGAGAGTGGGATAGGTTTAATAACTACCCTAACCCTAATGCGTACACTAACCCTAACCCCTACCCTAACCCTAACACGTAACCTAATCCTAACCCGTACCCTAAACGGAGCCCTAACCCTAACACTAACCCTAACCCTAACCCTAACCCATACCCTACGCCGTACCCGAAGCCCTCCCCGAACTCGTACCCTAAGCCGTACCCTAAGCCGTACCCTAAGCCTAACCCTATCCCTAGGCTACCCTTGACTGCTTCTGCCTCCAATAGATTTCCTAAGCACTAGTGTTTTAAGGAACAGCTTAAAAAGAGAATCCTAATGTGATTTCTTTATAATGGGTGTGTTCCTTATCTTATCCTAGTGTCTAAACTCTTCTCCATGGCTGTACCTCGAAATAATATTCCTTTACGTGCTAAGGGGTATCTAGAGAGTAAGATAGGTTTAAAAACTACCCTAACACTAACGCATACCCTAACCCGAACCCCTACCCTAACCCTAACACGTACCCTAATCCTAACCAATAACCTAACCCGAGCCCTAAGCCTAACACTAACCCTAACCCTAACCCTAACCCATACTCTACGCCGTACCCAAAGCCCTCCCTGAACCTGTACCCTAAGCCGTACCCTAAGCCGTACCCTAAGCCTAACCCTAACCCTAGGCTACCCTTGACTGCTTCTGCCTCCAATAGATTTCCTAAGCACTAGTGTTTTAAGGAACAGCTTAAAAAGAGAATCCTAATGTGATTTCTTTATAATGGGTGTGTTCCTTATCTTATCCTAGTGTCAAAACTCTTCTCCATGACTGGACCCCCAAATAATATTCCTTTACGTGCTAAGGGGTATCTAGAGAGTGGGATAGGTTTAATAACTACCCTAACCCTAATGCGTACCCTAACCCTAACCCCTAGCCTAATCCTAACACGTAACCTAATCCTAACCCGTACCCTAAACGGAGCCCTAACCCTAACACTAACCCAAACCCTAACCCTAACCCATACCCTCCGCCGTACACGAACCTCTCCCCGAACCCGTACCCTAAGCCGTACGCTAAGCCTAACCCTAAGCCTAACCATAACTCTAGGCTACCCTTGACTGCTTCTGCCTCCAATAGATTTCCTAAGCACTAGTGTTTTAAGGAACAGCTTAAAAAGAGAATCCTAATGTGATTTCTTTATAATGGGTGTGTTCCTTATCTTATCCTAGTGTCTAAACTCTTCTCCATGGCTGGACCTCCAAATAATATTCCTTTACGTGCTAAGGGGTATCTAGAGAGTGGGATAGGTTTAATAACTACCCTAACACTAAGGCGAACCCTAACCCTAACCCCTACCCTAACCCTAACACGTACCCTAATCCTAACCAATACCCTAAACCGAGCCCTAACCCTAACCCTAACCCTAACCCTAACCCATACCCTACGCCGTACCCGAAGCCCTCCCCGAACCCGTACCCTAAGCCGTACCCTAAGCCTAAACCTAACCCTAGGCTACCCTTGACTGCTTCTGCCTCCAATAGATTTCCTAAGCACTAGTGTTTTAAGGAACAGCTTAAAAAGAGAATCCTAATGTGATTTATTTATAATGGGTGTGTTCCTTATCTTATCCTAGTGTCTAAACTCTTATCCATGGCTGGACCTCCAAATAGTATTCCTTTACGTGCTAAGGGGTATCTAGAGAGTGGGATAGGTTTAATAACTACCCTAACCCTAATGCGTACACTAACCCTAACCCCTACCCTAACCCTAACACGTAACCTAATCCTAACCCGTACCCTAAACGGAGCCCTAACCCTAACACTAACCCTAACCCTAACCCTAACCCATACCCTACGCCGTACCCGAAGCCCTCCCCGAACTCGTACCCTAAGCCGTACCCTAAGCCGTACCCTAAGCCTAACCCTATCCCTAGGCTACCCTTGACTGCTTCTGCCTCCAATAGATTTCCTAAGCACTAGTGTTTTAAGGAACAGCTTAAAAAGAGAATCCTAATGTGATTTCTTTATAATGGGTGTGTTCCTTATCTTATCCTAGTGTCTAAACTCTTCTCCATGGCTGTACCTCGAAATAATATTCCTTTACGTGCTAAGGGGTATCTAGAGAGTAAGATAGGTTTAAAAACTACCCTAACACTAACGCGTACCCTAACCCGAACCCCTACCCTAACCCTAACACGTACCCTAATCCTAACCAATACCCTAAACCGAGCCCTAACCCTAAAACTAACCCTAACCCTAACCCTAACCCATACCCTACGCCGTACCCGAAGCCCTCCCCGAACCCGTACCCTAAGCCGTACCCTAAGCCTAACCCTAAGCCTAACCATAACCCTAGGCTACCCTTGACTGCTTCTGCCTCCAATAGAATTCCTAAGCACTAGTGTTTTAAGGAACAGCTTAAAAAGTGAATCCTAATGTGATTTCTTTATAATGGGTGTGTTCCTTATCTTATCCTAGTGTCTAAACTCTTCTCCATGGCTGGACCCCCAAATAATATTCCTTTACGTGCTAAGGTGTATCTAGAGAGTGGGATAGGTTTAATAACTACCCTAACTCTAACGCGTACCCTAACCCTAACCCCTACCCTAACCCTAACACGTACCCTAATTCTAAACAATACCCTAAACCGAGCCCTAACCCTAACCCTAACCCTAACCCTAACCCTAACCCATACCCTACGCCGTACCCGAAGCCCTCCCCGAACCCGTACCCTAAGCCGTACCCTAAGCCTAACCCTAAGGCTAACCCTAAACCTAGGCTACCCTTGACTGCTTCTGCCTCCAATAGATTTCCTAAGCACTAGTGTTTTAAGGAACAGCTTAAAAAGAGAATCCTAATGTGATTTCTTTATAATGGGTGTGTTCCTTATCTTATCCTAGAGTCTAAACTCTTCTCCATGGCTGGACCTCGAAATAATATTCCTTTACGTGCTAAGGGGTATCTAGAGAGTAAGATAGGTTTAAAAACTACCCTAACACTAACGCGTACCCTAACCCGAACCCCTACCCTAACCCTAACACGTACCTTAATTCTAACCAATACCCTAAACCGAGCCCTAACCCTAACACTAACCCTAACCCTAACCCTAACCCATACCCTACGCCGTACCCGAAGCCCTCCCCGAACCCTTACCCTAAGCCGTACCCTAAGCCTAACCCTAAGCCTAACCATAACCCTAGGCTACCCTTGACTGCTTCTGCCTCCAATAGAATTCCTAAGCACTGGTGTTTTAAGGAACAGCTTAAAAAGTGAATCCTAATGTGATTTCTTTAAAATGGGTGTGTTCCTTATCTTATCCTAGTGTCTAAACTCTTCTCCATGGCTGGATCCCCAAATAATATTCCTTTACGTGCTAAGGGGTATCTAGAGAGTGGGATAGGTTTAATAACTACCCTAACCCTAATGCGTAAACTAACCCTAACCCCTACCCTAACCCTAACACGTAACCTAATCCTAACCCGTACCCTAAACGGAGCCCTAACCCTAACACTAACCCTAAACCTAACCCTAACCCATACCCTACGCCGTACCAGAACCCCTCCCCGAACCCGTACCCTAAGCCTAACCCCAAGCCTAACCCTAACCCTAGGCTACCCTTGACTGATTCTGCCTCCAATAGATTTCCTAAGCACTAGTGTTTTAAGGAACAGCTTAAAAAGAGAATCCTAATGTGATTTCTTTATAATGGGTGTGTTCCTTATCTTATCCTAGTGTCTAAACTCGTCTCCATGGCTGGACCCCCAAATAATATTCCTTTACGTGCTAAGGTGTATCTAGAGAGTGGGATAGGTTTAATAACTACCCTAACTCTAACGCGTACCCTAACCCTAACCCCTACCCTAACCCTAACACGTACCCTAATTCTAACCAATACCCTAAACCGAGCCCTAACCCTAACCCTAACCCAAACCCTAACCCTAACCCATACCCTACGCCGTACCCGAAGCCCTCCCCGAACCCGTACCCTAAGCCGTACCCTAAGCCTAACCCTAAGCCTAACCCTAACCCTAGGCTACCCTTGACTGCTTCTGCCTCCAATAGATTTCCTAAGCACTAGTGTTTTAAGGAACAGCTTAAAAAGAGAATCCTAATGTGATTTCTTTATAATGGGTGTGTTCCTTATCTTATCCTAGTGTCTAAACTCTTCTCCATGGCTGGACCCCCAAATAATATTCCTTTACGTGCTATGGGGTATCTAGAGAGTGGGATAGGTTTAATAACTACCCTAACCCTAATGCGTACCCTAACCCTAACCCCTACCCTAACCCTAACACGTACCCTAATCCTAAACCGTACCCTAAACCGAGCCCTAACCCTAACACTAACCCTAACCCTAACCCTAACCGATACCCTACGCAGTACCCGAAGCCCTCACCGAACCCGTACCCTAAGCCGTACCCTAAGCCTAACCCTAAGCCTAACCCTAACACTAGGCTACTCTTGACTGCTTCTGCCTCCAATAGATTTCCTAAGCACTAGTGTTTTAAGGAACAGCTTAAAAAGAGAATCCTAATGTGATTTCTTTATAATGCGTGTGTTCCTTATCTTATCCTAGGGCCTAAACTCTTCTCCATGGCTGGACCCCCAAATAATATTCCTTTACGTGCTAAGGGGTATCTAGAGAGTGGAATAGGTTTAATAACTACCCTAACCCTAATGCATACCCTAACCCTAACCCCTACCCTAACCCTAACACGTAACCTAATCCTAACCCGTACCCTAAACGGAGCCCTAACCCTAACCCTAACCCTAACCCATACCCTACGCCGTACCCGAAGCCCTCCCCGAACCCGTACCCTATGCCGTACCCTAAGTCGTACCCTAAGCCTAACCCTAACCCTAGGCTACCCTTGACTGCTTCTGCCTCCAATAGATTTCCTAAGCACTAGTGTTATAAGGAACAGCTTAAAAAGAGAATCCTAATGTGATTTCTTTATAATGGGTGTGTTCCATATCTTATCCTAGTGTCTAAACTCTTCTCCATGGATGGACCACCAAATAGTATTCCTTTACGTGCTAAGGGGTATCTAGAGAGTGGGATAGGTTTAATAACTACCCTAACACTAACGCGTACCCTAACCCTAACCCCTACCCTAACCCTAACACGTACCCTAATCCTAACGAATACCCTAAACCGAGCCCTAACCCTAACACTAACCCTAACCCTAACACTAACCCATACCCTACGCCGTACCCGAAGCCCTCCCCGAACCCGTACCCTAAGCCTAACCCCAATCCTAACCCTAACCCTAGGCTACCCTTGACTGCTTCTGCCTCCAATAGATTTCCTAAGCACTAGTGTTTTAAGGAACAGCTTAAAAAGAAAATCCTAATGTGATTTCTTTATAATGGGTGTGTTCCTTATCTTATCCTAGTGTCTAAACTCTTCTCCATGGCTGGACCCCCAAATAATATTTCTTTACGTGCTAAGGGGTATCTAGAGAGTTGGATAGGTTTAATAACTACCCTAACCCTAATGCGTACCCTAACCCTAACCCCTACCCTAACCCTAACATGTAACCTAATCCTAACCCGTACCCTAAACGGAGCCCTAACCCTAACACTAACCCAAACCCTAACCCTAACCCATACCCTCCGCCGTACACGAACCGCTCCCCGAACCCGTACCCTAAGCCGTACGCTAAGCCTAACCCTAAGCCTAACCATAACCCTAGGCTACCCTTGACTGCTTCTGCCTCCAATAGATTTCCTAAGCACTAGTGTTTTAAGGAACAGCTTAAAAAGAGAATCCTAATGTGATTTCTTTATAATGGGTGTGTTCCTTATCTTATCCTAGTGTCTAAACTCTTCTCCATGGCTGGACCTCCAAATAATATTCCTTTTCGTTGTAAGGGGTATCTAGAGAGTGGGATAGGTTTAATAACTACCCTAACACTAAGGCGAACCCTAACCCTAACCCCTACCCTAACCCTAACACGTACCCTAATCCTAACCAATACCCTAAACCGAGCCCTAACCCTAACCCTAACCCTAACCCTAACCCATACCCTACGCCGTACCCGAAGCCCTCCCCGAACCCGTACCCTAAGCCGTACCCTAAGCCTAAACCTAACCCTAGGCTACCCTTGACTGCTTCTGCCTCCAATAGATTTCCTAAGCACTAGTGTTTTAAGGAACAGCTTAAATAGAGAATCCTAATGTGATTTCTTTATAATGGGTGTGTTCCTTATCTTATCCTAGTGTCTAAACTCTTCTCCATGGCTGGACCTCGAAATAATATTCCTTTACGTGCTAAGGGGTATCTAGAGAGTAAGATAGGTTTAAAAACTACCCTAACACTAACGCATACCCTAACCCGAACCCCTACCCTAACCCTAACACGTACCCTAATCCTAACCAATACCCTAAACCGAGCCCTAACCCTAACACTAACCCTAACCCTAACCCTAACCCATACCCTACGCCGTACCCGAAGCCCTCCCCGAACCCGTACCCTAAGCCGTACCCTAAGCCTAACCCTAAGCCTAACCATAACCCTAGGCTACCCTTGACTGCTTCTGCCTCCAATAGAATTCCTAAGCACTAGTGTTTTAAGGAACAGCTTAAAAAGTGAATCCTAATGTGATTTCTTTAAAATGGGTGTGTTCCTTATCTTATCCTAGTGTCTAAACTCTTCTCCATGGCTGGACCCCCAAATAATATTCCTTTACGTGCTAAGGGGTATCTAGAGAGTGGGATAGGTTTAATAACTACCCTAACCCTAATGCGTAAACTAACCCTAACCCCTACCCTAATCCTAACACGTAACCTAATCCTAACCCGTACCCTAAACGGAGCCCTAACCCTAACACTAACCCTAACCCTAATCCTAACCCATACCCTACGCCGTACCAGAACCCCTCCCCGAACCCGTACCCTAAGCCTAACCCCAAGCCTAACCCTAACCCTAGGCTACCCTTGACTGCTTCTGCCTCCAATAGATTTCCTAAGCACTAGTGTTTTAAGGAACAGCTTAAATAGAGAATCCTAATGTGATTTCTTTATAATGGGTGTGTTCCTTATCTTATCCTAGTGTCTAAACTCTTCTCCATGGCTGGACCCCCAAATAATATTCCTTTACGTGCTAAGGGGTATCTAGAGAGTTGGATAGGTTTAATAACTACCCTAACCCTAATGCGTACCCTAACCCTAACCCCTACCCTAACCCTAACATGTAACCTAATCCTAACACGTACCCTAAACGGAGCCCTAACCCTAACACTAACCCAAACCCTAACCCTAACCCATACCCTCCGCCGTACACGAACCTCTCCCCGAACCCGTACCCTAAGCCGTACGCTAAGCCTAACCCTAAGCCTAACCATAACCCTAGGCTACCCTTGACTGCTTCTGCCTCCAATAGATTTCCTAAGCACTAGTGTTTTAAGGAACAGCTTAAAAAGAGAATCCTAATGTGATTTCTTTATAATGGGTGTGTTCCTTATCTTATCCTAGTGTCTAAACTCTTCTCCATGGCTGGACTTCGAAATAATATTCCTTTACGTGCTAAGGGGTATCTAGAGAGTAAGATAAGTTTAAAAACTACCCTAAAACTACCGCGTACCCTAAACCGAACCCCTACCCTAACCCTAACACGTACCCTAATCCTAACCAATACCCTAAACCGAGCCCTAACCCTAACACTAACCCTAACCCTAACCCTAACCCATACCCTACGCCGTACCCGAAGCCCTCCCCGAACCCGTACCCTAAGCCGTACCCTAAGCCTAACCCTAAGCCTAACCATAACCCTAGGCTACCCTTGACTGCTTCTGCCTCCAATAGAATTCCTAAGCACTGGTGTTTTAAGGAACAGCTTAAAAAGTGAATCCTAATGTGATTTCTTTAAAATGGGTGTGTTCCTTATCTTATCCTAGTGTCTAAACTCTTCTCCATGGCTGGATCCCCAAATAATATTCCTTTACGTGCTAAGGGGTATCTAGAGAGTGGGATAGGTTTAATAACTACCCTAACCCTAATGCGTAAACTAACCCTAACCCCTACCCTAACCCTAACACGTAACCTAATCCTAACCCGTACCCTAAACGGAGCCCTAACCCTAACACTAACCCTAAACCTAACCCTAACCCATACCCTACGCCGTACCAGAACCCCTCCCCGAACCCGTACCCTAAGCCTAACCCCAAGCCTAACCCTAACCCTAGGCTACCCTTGACTGATTCTGCCTCCAATAGATTTCCTAAGCACTAGTGTTTTAAGGAACAGCTTAAAAAGAGAATCCTAATGTGATTTCTTTATAATGGGTGTGTTCCTTATCTTATCCTAGTGTCTAAACTCTTCTCCATGGCTGGACCCCCAAATAATATTCCTTTACGTGCTAAGGTGTATCTAGAGAGTGGTATAGGTTTAATAACTACCCTAACTCTAACGCGTACCCTAACCCTAACCCCTACCCTAACCCTAACACGTACCCTAATTCTAACCAATACCCTAAACCGAGCCCTAACCCTAACCCTAACCCAAACCCTAACCCTAACCCATACCCTACGCCGTACCCGAAGCCCTCCCCGAACCCGTACCCTAAGCCGTACCCTAAGCCTAACCCTAAGCCTAACCCTAACCCTAGGCTACCCTTGACTGCTTCTGCCTCCAATAGATTTCCTAAGCACTAGTGTTTTAAGGAACAGCTTAAAAAGAGAATCCTAATGTGATTTCTTTATAATGGGTGTGTTCCTTATCTTATCCTAGTGTCTAAACTCTTCTCCATGGCTGGACCCCCAAATAATATTCCTTTACGTGCTATGGGGTATCTAGAGAGTGGGATAGGTTTAATAACTACCCTAACCCTAATGCGTACCCTAACCCTAACCCCTACCCTAACCCTAACACGTACCCTAATCCTAAACCGTACCCTAAACCGAGCCCTAACCCTAACACTAACCCTAACCCTAACCCTAACCGATACCCTACGCAGTACCCGAAGCCCTCACCGAACCCGTACCCTAAGCCGTACCCTAAGCCTAACCCTAAGCCTAACCCTAACACTAGGCTACTCTTGACTGCTTCTGCCTCCAATAGATTTCCTAAGCACTAGTGTTTTAAGGAACAGCTTAAAAAGAGAATCCTAATGTGATTTCTTTATAATGCGTGTGTTCCTTATCTTATCCTAGGGCCTAAACTCTTCTCCATGGCTGGACCCCCAAATAATATTCCTTTACGTGCTAAGGGGTATCTAGAGAGTGGAATAGGTTTAATAACTACCCTAACCCTAATGCATACCCTAACCCTAACCCCTACCCTAACCCTAACACGTAACCTAATCCTAACCCGTACCCTAAACGGAGCCCTAACCCTAACCCTAACCCTAACCCATACCCTACGCCGTACCCGAAGCCCTCCCCGAACCCGTACCCTATGCCGTACCCTAAGTCGTACCCTAAGCCTAACCCTAACCCTAGGCTACCCTTGACTGCTTCTGCCTCCAATAGATTTCCTAAGCACTAGTGTTATAAGGAACAGCTTAAAAAGAGAATCCTAATGTGATTTCTTTATAATGGGTGTGTTCCATATCTTATCCTAGTGTCTAAACTCTTCTCCATGGATGGACCACCAAATAGTATTCCTTTACGTGCTAAGGGGTATCTAGAGAGTGAGATAGGTTTAATAACTACCCTAACACTAACGCGTACCCTAACCCTAACCCCTACCCTAACCCTAACACGTACCCTAATCCTAACCAATACCCTAAACCGAGCCCTAACCCTAACACTAACCCTAACCCTAACACTAACCCATACCCTACGCCGTACCCGAAGCCCTCCCCGAACCCGTACCCTAAGCCTAACCCCAATCCTAACCCTAACCCTAGGCTACCCTTGACTGCTTCTGCCTCCAATAGATTTCCTAAGCACTAGTGTTTTAAGGAACAGCTTAAAAAGAGAATCCTAATGTGATTTCTTTATAATGGGTGTGTTCCTTATCTTATCCTAGTGTCTAAACTCTTCTCCATGGCTGGACCCCCAAATAATATTTCTTTACGTGCTAAGGGGTATCTAGAGAGTTGGATAGGTTTAATAACTACCCTAACCCTAATGCGTACCCTAACCCTAACCCCTACCCTAACCCTAACACGTAACCTATTCCTAACCCGTACCCTAAACGGAGCCCTAACCCTAACACTAACCCAAACCCTAACCCTAACCCATACCCTCCGCCGTACACGAACCGCTCCCCGAACCCGTACCCTAAGCCGTACGCTAAGCCTAACCCTAAGCCTAACCATAACCCTAGGCTACCCTTGACTGCTTCTGCCTCCAATAGATTTCCTAAGCACTAGTGTTTTAAGGAACAGCTTAAAAAGAGAATCCTAATGTGATTTCTTTATAATGGGTGTGTTCCTTATCTTATCCTAGTGTCTAAACTCTTCTCCATGGCTGGACCTCCAAATAATATTCCTTTACGTTGTAAGGGGTATCTAGAGAGTGGGATAGGTTTAATAACTACCCTAACACTAAGGCGAACCCTAACCCTAACCCCTACCCTAACCCTAACACGTACCCTAATCCTAACCAATACCCTAAACCGAGCCCTAACCCTAACCCTAACCCTAACCCTAACCCATACCCTACGCCGTACCCGAAGCCCTCCCCGAACCCGTACCCTAAGCCGTACCCTAAGCCTAAACCTAACCCTAGGCTCCCCTTGACTGCTTCTGCCTCCAATAGATTTCCTAAGCACTAGTGTTTTAAGGAACAGCTTAAATAGAGAATCCTAATGTGATTTCTTTATAATGGGTGTGTTCCTTATCTTATCCTAGTGTCTAAACTCTTCTCCATGGCTGGACCTCGAAATAATATTCCTTTACGTGCTAAGGGGTATCTAGAGAGTAAGATAGGTTTAAAAACTACCCTAACACTAACGCATACCCTAACCCGAACCCCTACCCTAACCCTAACACGTACCCTAATCCTAACCAATACCCTAAACCGAGCCCTAACCCTAACACTAACCCTAACCCTAACCCTAACCCATACCCTACGCCGTACCCGAAGCCCTCCCCGAACCCGTACCCTAAGCCGTACCCTAAGCCTAACCCTAAGCCTAACCATAACCCTAGGCTACCCTTGACTGCTTCTGCCTCCAATAGAATTCCTAAGCACTAGTGTTTTAAGGAACAGCTTAAAAAGTGAATCCTAATGTGATTTCTTTAAAATGGGTGTGTTCCTTATCTTATCCTAGTGTCTAAACTCTTCTCCATGGCTGGACCCCCAAATAATATTCCTTTACGTGCTAAGGGGTATCTAGAGAGTGGGATAGGTTTAATAACTACCCTAACCCTAATGCGTAAACTAACCCTAACCCCTACCCTAATCCTAACACGTAACCTAATCCTAACCCGTACCCTAAACGGAGCCCTAACCCTAACACTAACCCTAACCCTAATCCTAACCCATACCCTACGCCGTACCAGAACCCCTCCCCGAACCCGTACCCTAAGCCTAACCCCAAGCCTAACCCTAACCCTAGGCTACCCTTGACTGCTTCTGCCTCCAATAGATTTCCTAAGCACTAGTGTTTTAAGGAACAGCTTAAATAGAGAATCCTAATGTGATTTCTTTATAATGGGTGTGTTCCTTATCTTATCCTAGTGTCTAAACTCTTCTCCATGGCTGGACCCCCAAATAATATTCCTTTACGTGCTAAGGGGTATCTAGAGAGTTGGATAGGTTTAATAACTACCCTAACCCTAATGCGTACCCTAACCCTAACCCCTACCCTAACCCTAACACGTAACCTAATCCTAACCCGTACCCTAAACGGAGCCCTAACCCTAACACTAACCCAAACCCTAACCCTAACCCATACCCTCCGCCGTACACGAACCTCTCCCCGAACCCGTACCCTAAGCCGTACGCTAAGCCTAACCCTAAGCCTAACCATAACCCTAGGCTACCCTTGACTGCTTCTGCCTCCAATAGATTTCCTAAGCACTAGTGTTTTAAGGAACAGCTTAAAAAGAGAATCCTAATGTGATTTCTTTATAATGGGTGTGTTCCTTATCTTATCCTAGTGTCTAAACTCTTCTCCATGGCTGGACTTCGAAATAATATTCCTTTACGTGCTAAGGGGTATCTAGAGAGTAAGATAAGTTTAAAAACTACCCTAAAACTACCGCGTACCCTAAACCGAACCCCTACCCTAACCCTAACACGTACCCTAATCCTAACCAATACCCTAAACCGAGCCCTAACCCTAACACTAACCCTAACCCTAACCCTAACCCATACCCTACGCCGTACCCGAAGCCCTCCCCGAACCCGTACCCTAAGCCGTACCCTAAGCCTAACCCTAAGCCTAACCATAACCCTAGGCTACCCTTGACTGCTTCTGCCTCCAATAGAATTCCTAAGCACTGGTGTTTTAAGGAACAGCTTAAAAAGTGAATCCTAATGTGATTTCTTTAAAATGGGTGTGTTCCTTATCTTATCCTAGTGTCTAAACTCTTCTCCATGGCTGGATACCCAAATAATATTCCTTTACGTGCTAAGGGGTATCTAGAGAGTGGGATAGGTTTAATAACTACCCTAACCCTAATGCGTAAACTAACCCTAACCCCTACCCTAACCCTAACACGTAACCTAATCCTAACCCGTACCCTAAACGGAGCCCTAACCCTAACACTAACCCTAAACCTAACCCTAACCCATACCCTACGCCGTACCAGAACCCCTCCCCGAACCCGTACCCTAAGCCTAACCCCAAGCCTAACCCTAACCCTAGGCTACCCTTGACTGATTCTGCCTCCAATAGATTTCCTAAGCACTAGTGTTTTAAGGAACAGCTTAAAAAGAGAATCCTAATGTGATTTCTTTATAATGGGTGTGTTCCTTATCTTATCCTAGTGTCTAAACTCTTCTCCATGGCTGGACCCCCAAATAATATTCCTTTACGTGCTAAGGTGTATCTAGAGAGTGGGATAGGTTTAATAACTACCCTAACTCTAACGCGTACCCTAACCCTAACCCCTACCCTAACCCTAACACGTACCCTAATTCTAACCAATACCCTAAACCGAGCCCTAACCCTAACCCTAACCCAAACCCTAACCCTAACCCATACCCTACGCCGTACCCGAAGCCCTCCCCGAACCCGTACCCTAAGCCGTACCCTAAGCCTAACCCTAAGCCTAACCCTAACCCTAGGCTACCCTTGACTGCTTCTGCCTCCAATAGATTTCCTAAGCACTAGTGTTTTAAGGAACAGCTTAAAAAGAGAATCCTAATGTGATTTCTTTATAATGGGTGTGTTCCTTATCTTATCCTAGTGTCTAAACTCTTCTCCATGGCTGGACCCCCAAATAATATTCCTTTACGTGCTATGGGGTATCTAGAGAGTGGGATAGGTTTAATAACTACCCTAACCCTAATGCGTACCCTAACCCTAACCCCTACCCTAACCCTAACACGTACCCTAATCCTAAACCGTACCCTAAACCGAGCCCTAACCCTAACACTAACCCTAACCCTAACCCTAACCGATACCCTACGCAGTACCCGAAGCCCTCACCGAACCCGTACCCTAAGCCGTACCCTAAGCCTAACCCTAAGCCTAACCCTAACACTAGGCTACTCTTGACTGCTTCTGCCTCCAATAGATTTCCTAAGCACTAGTGTTTTAAGGAACAGCTTAAAAAGAGAATCCTAATGTGATTTCTTTATAATGCGTGTGTTCCTTATCTTATCCTAGGGCCTAAACTCTTCTCCATGGCTGGACCCCCAATAATATTCCTTTACGTGCTAAGGGGTATCTAGAGAGTGGAATAGGTTTAATAACTACCCTAACCCTAATGCATACCCTAACCCTAACCCCTACCCTAACCCTAACACGTAACCTAATCCTAACCCGTACCCTAAACGGAGCCCTAACCCTAACCCTAACCCTAACCCATACCCTACGCCGTACCCGAAGCCCTCCCCGAACCCGTACCCTATGCCGTACCCTAAGTCGTACCCTAAGCCTAACCCTAACCCTAGGCTACCCTTGACTGCTTCTGCCTCCAATAGATTTCCTAAGCACTAGTGTTATAAGGAACAGCTTAAAAAGAGAATCCTAATGTGATTTCTTTATAATGGGTGTGTTCCATATCTTATCCTAGTGTCTAAACTCTTCTCCATGGATGGACCACCAAATAGTATTCCTTTACGTGCTAAGGGGTATCTAGAGAGTGGGATAGGTTTAATAACTACCCTAACACTAACGCGTACCCTAACCCTAACCCCTACCCTAACCCTAACACGTACCCTAATCCTAACCAATACCCTAAACCGAGCCCTAACCCTAACACTAACCCTAACCCTAACACTAACCCATACCCTACGCCGTACCCGAAGCCCTCCCCGAACCCGTACCCTAAGCCTAACCCCAATCCTAACCCTAACCCTAGGCTACCCTTGACTGCTTCTGCCTCCAATAGATTTCCTAAGCACTAGTGTTTTAAGGAACAGCTTAAAAAGAGAATCCTAATGTGATTTCTTTATAATGGGTGTGTTCCTTATCTTATCCTAGTGTCTAAACTCTTCTCCATGGCTGGACCCCCAAATAATATTTCTATACGTGCTAAGGGGTATCTAGAGAGTTGGATAGGTTTAATAACTACCCTAACCCTAATGCGTACCCTAACCCTAACCCCTACCCTAACCCTAACACGTAACCTAATCCTAACCCGTACCCTAAACGGAGCCCTAACCCTAACACTAACCCAAACCCTAACCCTAACCCATACCCTCCGCCGTACACGAACCGCTCCCCGAACCCGTACCCTAAGCCGTACGCTAAGCCTAACCCTAAGCCTAACCATAACCCTAGGCTACCCTTGACTGCTTCTGCCTCCAATAGATTTCCTAAGCACTAGTGTTTTAAGGAACAGCTTAAAAAGAGAATCCTAATGTGATTTCTTTATAATGGGTGTGTTCCTTATCTTATCCTAGTGTCTAAACTCTTCTCCATGGCTGGACCTCCAAATAATATTCCTTTACGTGCTAAGGGGTATCTAGAGAGTGGGATAGGTTTAATAACTACCCTAACACTAAGGCGAACCCTAACCCTAACCCCTACCCTAACCCTAACACGTACCCTAATCCTAACCAATACCCTAAACCGAGCCCTAACCCTAACCCTAACCCTAACCCTAACCCATACCCTACGCCGTACCCGAAGCCCTCCCCGAACCCGTACCCTAAGCCGTACCCTAAGCCTAAACCTAACCCTAGGCTACCCTTGACTGCTTCTGCCTCCAATAGATTTCCTAAGCACTAGTGTTTTAAGGAACAGCTTAAATAGAGAATCCTAATGTGATTTCTTTATAATGGGTGTGTTCCTTATCTTATCCTAGTGTCTAAACTCTTCTCCATGGCTGGACCTCGAAATAATATTCCTTTACGTGCTAAGGGGTATCTAGAGAGTAAGATAGGTTTAAAAACTACCCTAACACTAACGCGTACCCTAACCCGAACCCCTACCCTAACCCTAACACGTACCCTAATCCTAACCAATACCCTAAACCGAGCCCTAACCCTAACACTAACCCTAACCCTAACCCTAACCCATACCCTACGCCGTACCCGAAGCCCTCCCCGAACCCGTACCCTAAGCCGTACCCTAAGCCTAACCCTAAGCCTAACCATAACCCTAGGCTACCCTTGACTGCTTCTGCCTCCAATAGAATTCCTAAGCACTGGTGTTTTAAGGAACAGCTTAAAAAGTGAATCCTAATGTGAATTCTTTAAAATGGGTGTGTTCCTTATCTTATCCTAGTGTCTAAACTCTTCTCCATGGCTGGATCCCCAAATAATATTCCTTTACGTGCTAAGGGGTATCTAGAGAGTGGGATAGGTTTAATAACTACCCTAACCCTAATGCGTAAACTAACCCTAACCCCTACCCTAACCCTAACACGTAACCTAATCCTAACCCGTACCCTAAACGGAGCCCTAACCCTAACACTAACCCTAAACCTAACCCTAACCCATACCCTACGCCGTACCAGAACCCCTCCCCGAACCCGTACCCTAAGCCTAACCCCAGGCCTAACCCTAACCCTAGGCTACCCTTGACTGATTCTGCCTCCAATAGATTTCCTAAGCACTAGTGTTTTAAGGAACAGCTTAAAAAGAGAATCCTAATGTGATTTCTTTATAATGGGTGTGTTCCTTATCTTATCCTAGTGTCTAAACTCTTCTCCATGGCTGGACCCCCAAATAATATTCCTTTACGTGCTAAGGTGTATCTAGAGAGTGGGATAGGTTTAATAACTACCCTAACTCTAACGCGTACCCTAACCCTAACCCCTACCCTAACCCTAACACGTACCCTAATTCTAACCAATACCCTAAACCGAGCCCTAACCCTAACCCTAACCCTAACCCTAACCCTAACCCATACCCTACGCCATACCCGAAGCCCTTCCCGAACCCGTACCCTAAGCCGTACCCTAAGCCTAACCCTAAGCCTAACCCTAACCCTAGGCTACCCTTGACTGCTTCTGCCTCCAATAGATTTCCTAAGCACTAGTGTTTTAAGGAACAGCTTAAAAAGAGAATCCTAATGTGATTTCTTTATAATGGGTGTGTTCCTTATCTTATCCTAGTGTCAAAACTCTTCTCCATGACTGGACCCCCAAATAATATTCCTTTACGTGCTAAGGGGTATCTAGAGAGTGGGATAGGTTTAATAACTACCCTAACCCTAATGCGTACCCTAACCCTAACCCCTAGCCTAATCCTAACACGTAACCTAATCCTAACCCATACCCTAAACGGAGCCCTAACCCTAACACTAACCCAAACCCTAACCCTAACCCATACCCTCCGCCGTACACGAACCTCTCCCCGAACCCGTACCCTAAGCCGTACGCTAAGCCTAACCCTAAGCCTAACCATAACTCTAGGCTACCCTTGACTGCTTCTGCCTCCAATAGATTTCCTAAGCACTAGTGTTTTAAGGAACAGCTTAAAAAGAGAATCCTAATGTGATGTCTTTATAATGGGTGTGTTCCTTATCTTATCCTAGTGTCTAAACTCTTCTCCATGGCTGGACCTCCAAATAATATTCCTTTACGTGCTAAGGGGTATCTAGAGAGTGGGATAGGTTTAATAACTACCCTAACACTAAGGCGAACCCTAACCCTAACCCCTACCCTAACCCTAACTCGTACCCTAATCCTAACCAATACCCTAAACCGAGCCCTAACCCTAACCCTAACCCTAACCCTAACCCATACCCTACGCCGTACCCGAAGCCCTCCCCGAACCCGTACCCTAAGCCGTACCCTAAGCCTAAACCTAACCCTAGGCTACCCTTGACTGCTTCTGCCTCCAATAGATTTCCTAAGCACTAGTGTTTTAAGGAACAGCTTAAAAAGAGAATCCTAATGTGATTTATTTATAATGGGTGTGTTCCTTATCTTATCCTAGTGTCTAAACTCTTATCCATGGCTGGACCTCCAAATAGTATTCCTTTACGTGCTAAGGGGTATCTAGAGAGTGGGATAGGTTTAATAACTACCCTAACCCTAATGCGTACACTAACCCTAACCCCTACCCTAACCCTAACACGTAACCTAATCCTAACCCGTACCCTAAACGGAGCCCTAACCCTAACACTAACCCTAACCCTAACCCTAACCCATACCCTACGCCGTACCCGAAGCCCTCCCCGAACTCGTACCCTAAGCCGTACCCTAAGCCGTACCCTAAGCCTAACCCTATCCCTAGGCTACCCTTGACTGCTTCTGCCTCCAATAGATTTCCTAAGCACTAGTGTTTTAAGGAACAGCTTAAAAAGAGAATCCTAATGTGATTTCTTTATAATGGGTGTGTTCCTTATCTTATCCTAGTGTCTAAACTCTTCTCCATGGCTGTACCTCGAAATAATATTCCTTTACGTGCTAAGGGGTATCTAGAGAGTAAGATAGGTTTAAAAACTACCCTAACACTAACGCATACCCTAACCCGAACCCCTACCCTAACCCTAACACGTACCCTAATCCTAACCAATAACCTAACCCGAGCCCTAAGCCTAACACTAACCCTAACCCTAACCCTAACCCATACTCTACGCCGTACCCAAAGCCCTCCCTGAACCTGTACCCTAAGCCGTACCCTAAGCCGTACCCTAAGCCTAACCCTAACCCTAGGCTACCCTTGACTGCTTCTGCCTCCAATAGATTTCCTAAGCACTAGTGTTTTAAGGAACAGCTTAAAAAGAGAATCCTAATGTGATTTCTTTATAATGGGTGTGTTCCTTATCTTATCCTAGTGTCTAAACTCTTCTCCATGGCTGGACCTCGAAATAATATTCCTTTACGTGCTAAGGGGTATCTAGAGAGTAAGATAGGTTTAAAAACTACCCTAACACTAACGCGTACCCTAACCCGAACCCCTACCCTAACCCTAACACGTACCCTAATCCTAACCAATACCCTAAACCGAGCCCTAACCCTAACACTAACCCTAACCCTAACCCTAACCCATACCCTACGCCGTACCCGAAGCCCTCCCCGAACCCGTACCCTAAGCCGTACCCTAAGCCTAACCCTAAGCCTAACCATAACCCTAGGCTACCCTTGACTGCTTCTGCCTCCAATAGAATTCCTAAGCACTAGTGTTTTAAGGAACAGCTTAAAAAGTGAATCCTAATGTGATTTCTTTATAATGGGTGTGTTCCTTATCTTATCCTAGTGTCTAAACTCTTCTCCATGGCTGGACCCCCAAATAATATTCCTTTACGTGCTAAGGTGTATCTAGAGAGTGGGATAGGTTTAATAACTACCCTAACTCTAACGCGTACCCTAACCCTAACCCCTACCCTAACCCTAACACGTACCCTAATTCTAAACAATACCCTAAACCGAGCCCTAACCCTAACCCTAACCCTAACCCTAACCCTAACCCATACCCTACGCCGTACCCGAAGCCCTCCCCGAACCCGTACCCTAAGCCGTACCCTAAGCCTAACCCTAAGGCTAACCCTAAACCTAGGCTACCCTTGACTGCTTCTGCCTCCAATAGATTTCCTAAGCACTAGTGTTTTAAGGAACAGCTTAAAAAGAGAATCCTAATGTGATTTCTTTATAATGGGTGTGTTCCTTATCTTATCCTAGTGTCTAAACTCTTCTCCATGGCTGGACCTCGAAATAATATTCCTTTACGTGCTAAGGGGTATCTAGAGAGTAAGATAGGTTTAAAAACTACCCTAACACTAACGCGTACCCTAACCCGAACCCCTACCCTAACCCTAACACGTACCTTAATTCTAACCAATACCCTAAACCGAGCCCTAACCCTAACACTAACCCTAACCCTAACCCTAACCCATACCCTACGCCGTACCCGAAGCCCTCCCCGAACCCTTACCCTAAGCCGTACCCTAAGCCTAACCCTAAGCCTAACCATAACCCTAGGCTACCCTTGACTGCTTCTGCCTCCAATAGAATTCCTAAGCACTGGTGTTTTAAGGAACAGCTTAAAAAGTGAATCCTAATGTGATTTCTTTAAAATGGGTGTGTTCCTTATCTTATCCTAGTGTCTAAACTCTTCTCCATGGCTGGATCCCCAAATAATATTCCTTTACGTGCTAAGGGGTATCTAGAGAGTGGGATAGGTTTAATAACTACCCTAACCCTAATGCGTAAACTAACCCTAACCCCTACCCTAACCCTAACACGTAACCTAATCCTAACCCGTACCCTAAACGGAGCCCTAACCCTAACACTAACCCTAAACCTAACCCTAACCCATAACCTACGCCGTACCAGAACCCCTCCCCGAACCCGTACCCTAAGCCTAACCCCAAGCCTAACCCTAACCCTAGGCTACCCTTGACTGATTCTGCCTCCAATAGATTTCCTAAGCACTAGTGTTTTAAGGAACAGCTTAAAAAGAGAATCCTAATGTGATTTCTTTATAATGGGTGTGTTCCTTATCTTATCCTAGTGTCTAAACTCTTCTCCATGGCTGGACCCCCAAATAATATTCCTTTACGTGCTAAGGTGTATCTAGAGAGTGGGATAGGTTTAATAACTACCCTAACTCTAACGCGTACCCTAACCCTAACCCCTACCCTAACCCTAACACGTACCCTAATTCTAACCAATACCCTAAACCGAGCCCTAACCCTAACCCTAACCCAAACCCTAACCCTAACCCATACCCTACGCCGTACCCGAAGCCCTCCCCGAACCCGTACCCTAAGCCGTACCCTAAGCCTAACCCTAAGCCTAACCCTAACCCTAGGCTACCCTTGACTGCTTCTGCCTCCAATAGATTTCCTAAGCACTAGTGTTTTAAGGAACAGCTTAAAAAGAGAATCCTAATGTGATTTCTTTATAATGGGTGTGTTCCTTATCTTATCCTAGTGTCTAAACTCTTCTCCATGGCTGGACCCCCAAATAATATTCCTTTACGTGCTATGGGGTATCTAGAGAGTGGGATAGGTTTAATAACTACCCTAACCCTAATGCGTACCCTAACCCTAACCCCTACCCTAACCCTAACACGTACCCTAATCCTAAACCGTACCCTAAACCGAGCCCTAACCCTAACACTAACCCTAACCCTAACCCTAACCGATACCCTACGCAGTACCCGAAGCCCTCACCGAACCCGTACCCTAAGCCGTACCCTAAGCCTAACCCTAAGCCTAACCCTAACACTAGGCTACTCTTGACTGCTTCTGCCTCCAATAGATTTCCTAAGCACTAGTGTTTTAAGGAACAGCTTAAAAAGAGAATCCTAATGTGATTTCTTTATAATGCGTGTGTTCCTTATCTTATCCTAGGGCCTAAACTCTTCTCCATGGCTGGACCCCCAAATAATATTCCTTTACGTGCTAAGGGGTATCTAGAGAGTGGAATAGGTTTAATAACTACCCTAACCCTAATGCATACCCTAACCCTAACCCCTACCCTAACCCTAACACGTAACCTAATCCTAACCCGTACCCTAAACGGAGCCCTAACCCTAACCCTAACCCTAACCCATACCCTACGCCGTACCCGAAGCCCTCCCCGAACCCGTACCCTATGCCGTACCCTAAGTCGTACCCTAAGCCTAACCCTAACCCTAGGCTACCCTTGACTGCTTCTGCCTCCAATAGATTTCCTAAGCACTAGTGTTATAAGGAACAGCTTAAAAAGAGAATCCTAATGTGATTTCTTTATAATGGGTGTGTTCCATATCTTATCCTAGTGTCTAAACTCTTCTCCATGGATGGACCACCAAATAGTATTCCTTTACGTGCTAAGGGGTATCTAGAGAGTGGGATAGGTTTAATAACTACCCTAACACTAACGCGTACCCTAACCCTAACCCCTACCCTAACCCTAACACGTACCCTAATCCTAACGAATACCCTAAACCGAGCCCTAACCCTAACACTAACCCTAACCCTAACACTAACCCATACCCTACGCCGTACCCGAAGCCCTCCCCGAACCCGTACCCTAAGCCTAACCCCAATCCTAACCCTAACCCTAGGCTACCCTTGACTGCTTCTGCCTCCAATAGATTTCCTAAGCACTAGTGTTTTAAGGAACAGCTTAAAAAGAGAATCCTAATGTGATTTCTTTATAATGGGTGTGTTCCTTATCTTATCCTAGTGTCTAAACTCTTCTCCATGGCTGGACCCCCAAATAATATTTCTTTACGTGCTAAGGGGTATCTAGAGAGTTGGATAGGTTTAATAACTACCCTAACCCTAATGCGTACCCTAACCCTAACCCCTACCCTAACCCTAACATGTAAGCTAATCCTAACCCGTACCCTAAACGGAGCCCTAACCCTAACACTAACCCAAACCCTAACCCTAACCCATACCCTCCGCCGTACACGAACCGCTCCCCGAACCCGTACCCTAAGCCGTACGCTAAGCCTAACCCTAAGCCTAACCATAACCCTAGGCTACCCTTGACTGCTTCTGCCTCCAATAGATTTCCTAAGCACTAGTGTTTTAAGGAACAGCTTAAAAAGAGAATCCTAATGTGATTTCTTTATAATGGGTGTGTTCCTTATCTTATCCTAGTGTCTAAACTCTTCTCCATGGCTGGACCTCCAAATAATATTCCTTTTCGTTGTAAGGGGTATCTAGAGAGTGGGATAGGTTTAATAACTACCCTAACACTAAGGCGAACCCTAACCCTAACCCCTACCCTAACCCTAACACGTACCCTAATCCTAACCAATACCCTAAACCGAGCCCTAACCCTAACCCTAACCCTAACCCTAACCCATACCCTACGCCGTACCCGAAGCCCTCCCCGAACCCGTACCCTAAGCCGTACCCTAAGCCTAAACCTAACCCTAGGCTACCCTTGACTGCTTCTGCCTCCAATAGATTTCCTAAGCACTAGTGTTTTAAGGAACAGCTTAAATAGAGAATCCTAATGTGATTTCTTTATAATGGGTGTGTTCCTTATCTTATCCTAGTGTCTAAACTCTTCTCCATGGCTGGACCTCGAAATAATATTCCTTTACGTGCTAAGGGGTATCTAGAGAGTAAGATAGGTTTAAAAACTACCCTAACACTAACGCATACCCTAACCCGAACCCCTACCCTAACCCTAACACGTACCCTAATCGTAACCAATACCCTAAACCGAGCCCTAACCCTAACACTAACCCTAACCCTAACCCTAACCCATACCCTACGCCGTACCCGAAGCCCTCCCCGAACCCGTACCCTAAGCCGTACCCTAAGCCTAACCCTAAGCCTAACCATAACCCTAGGCTACCCTTGACTGCTTCTGCCTCCAATAGAATTCCTAAGCACTAGTGTTTTAAGGAACAGCTTAAATAGTGAATCCTAATGTGATTTCTTTAAAATGGGTGTGTTCCTTATCTTATCCTAGTGTCTAAACTCTTCTCCATGGCTGGACCCCCAAATAATATTCCTTTACGTGCTAAGGGGTATCTAGAGAGTGGGATAGGTTTAATAACTACCCTAACCCTAATGCGTAAACTAACCCTAACCCCTACCCTAATCCTAACACGTAACCTAATCCTAACCCGTACCCTAAACGGAGCCCTAACCCTAACACTAACCCTAACCCTAATCCTAACCCATACCCTACGCCGTACCAGAACCCCTCCCCGAACCCGTACCCTAAGCCTAACCCCAAGCCTAACCCTAACCCTAGGCTACCCTTGACTGCTTCTGCCTCCAATAGATTTCCTAAGCACTAGTGTTTTAAGGAACAGCTTAAATAGAGAATCCTAATGTGATTTCTTTATAATGGGTGTGTTCCTTATCTTATCCTAGTGTCTAAACTCTTCTCCATGGCTGGACCCCCAAATAATATTCCTTTACGTGCTAAGGGGTATCTAGAGAGTTGGATAGGTTTAATAACTACCCTAACCCTAATGCGTACCCTAACCCTAACCCCTACCCTAACCCTAACACGTAACCTAATCCTAACCCGTACCCTAAACGGAGCCCTAACCCTAACACTAACCCAAACCCTAACCCTAACCCATACCCTCCGCCGTACACGAACCTCTCCCCGAACCCGTACCCTAAGCCGTACGCTAAGCCTAACCCTAAGCCTAACCATAACCCTAGGCTACCCTTGACTGCTTCTGCCTCCAATAGATTTCCTAAGCACTAGTGTTTTAAGGAACAGCTTAAAAAGAGAATCCTAATGTGATTTCTTTATAATGGGTGTGTTCCTTATCTTATCCTAGTGTCTAAACTCTTCTCCATGGCTGGACTTCGAAATAATATTCCTTTACGTGCTAAGGGGTATCTAGAGAGTAAGATAAGTTTAAAAACTACCCTAAAACTACCGCGTACCCTAAACCGAACCCCTACCCTAACCCTAACACGTACCCTAATCCTAACCAATACCCTAAACCGAGCCCTAACCCTAACACTAACCCTAACCCTAACCCTAAACCATACCCTACGCCGTACCCGAAGCCCTCCCCGAACCCGTACCCTAAGCCGTACCCTAAGCCTAACCCTAAGCCTAACCATAACCCTAGGCTACCCTTGACTGCTTCTGCCTCCAATAGAATTCCTAAGCACTGGTGTTTTAAGGAACAGCTTAAAAAGTGAATCCTAATGTGATTTCTTTAAAATGGGTGTGTTCCTTATCTTATCCTAGTGTCTAAACTCTTCTCCATGGCTGGATCCCCAAATAATATTCCTTTACGTGCTAAGGGGTATCTAGAGAGTGGGATAGGTTTAATAACTACCCTAACCCTAATGCGTAAACTAACCCTAACCCCTACCCTAACCCTAACACGTAACCTAATCCTAACCCGTACCCTAAACGGAGCCCTAACCCTAACACTAACCCTAAACCTAACCCTAACCCATACCCTACGCCGTACCAGAACCCCTCCCCGAACCCGTACCCTAAGCCTAACCCCAAGCCTAACCCTAACCCTAGGCTACCCTTGACTGATTCTGCCTCCAATAGATTTCCTAAGCACTAGTGTTTTAAGGAACAGCTTAAAAAGAGAATCCTAATGTGATTTCTTTATAATGGGTGTGTTCCTTATCTTATCCTAGTGTCTAAACTCTTCTCCATGGCTGGACCCCCAAATAATATTCCTTTACGTGCTAAGGTGTATCTAGAGAGTGGGATAGGTTTAATAACTACCCTAACTCTAACGCGTACCCTAACCCTAACCCCTACCCTAACCCTAACACGTACCCTAATTCTAACCAATACCCTAAACCGAGCCCTAACCCTAACCCTAACCCAAACCCTAACCCTAACCCATACCCTACGCCGTACCCGAAGCCCTCCCCGAACCCGTACCCTAAGCCGTACCCTAAGCCTAACCCTAAGCCTAACCCTAACCCTAGGCTACCCTTGACTGCTTCTGCCTCCAATAGATTTCCTAAGCACTGGTGTTTTAAGGAACAGCTTAAAAAGTGAATCCTAATGTGATTTCTTTAAAATGGGTGTGTTCCTTATCTTATCCTAGTGTCTAAACTCTTCTCCATGGCTGGATCCCCAAATAATATTCCTTTACGTGCTAAGGGGTATCTAGAGAGTGGGATAGGTTTAATAACTACCCTAACCCTAATGCGTAAACTAACCCTAACCCCTACCCTAACCCTAACACGTAACCTAATCCTAACCCGTACCCTAAACGGAGCCCTAACCCTAACACTAACCCTAAACCTAACCCTAACCCATACCCTACGCCGTACCAGAACCCCTCCCCGAACCCGTACCCTAAGCCTAACCCCAAGCCTAACCCTAACCCTAGGCTACCCTTGACTGATTCTGCCTCCAATAGATTTCCTAAGCACTAGTGTTTTAAGGAACAGCTTAAAAAGAGAATCCTAATGTGATTTCTTTATAATGGGTGTGTTCCTTATCTTATCCTAGTGTCTAAACTCTTCTCCATGGCTGGACCCCCAAATAATATTCCTTTACGTGCTAAGGTGTATCTAGAGAGTGGGATAGGTTTAATAACTACCCTAACTCTAACGCGTACCCTAACCCTAACCCCTACCCTAACCCTAACACGTACCCTAATTCTAACCAATACCCTAAACCGAGCCCTAACCCTAACCCTAACCCAAACCCTAACCCTAACCCATACCCTACGCCGTACCCGAAGCCCTCCCCGAACCCGTACCCTAAGCCGTACCCTAAGCCTAACCCTAAGCCTAACCCTAACCCTAGGCTACCCTTGACTGCTTCTGCCTCCAATAGATTTCCTAAGCACTAGTGTTTTAAGGAACAGCTTAAAAAGAGAATCCTAATGTGATTTCTTTATAATGGGTGTGTTCCTTATCTTATCCTAGTGTCTAAACTCTTCTCCATGGCTGGACCCCCAAATAATATTCCTTTACGTGCTATGGGGTATCTAGAGAGTGGGATAGGTTTAATAACTACCCTAACCCTAATGCGTACCCTAACCCTAACCCCTACCCTAACCCTAACACGTACCCTAATCCTAAACCGTACCCTAAACCGAGCCCTAACCCTAACACTAACCCTAACCCTAACCCTAACCGATACCCTACGCAGTACCCGAAGCCCTCACCGAACCCGTACCCTAAGCCGTACCCTAAGCCTAACCCTAAGCCTAACCCTAACACTAGGCTACTCTTGACTGCTTCTGCCTCCAATAGATTTCCTAAGCACTAGTGTTTTAAGGAACAGCTTAAAAAGAGAATCCTAATGTGATTTCTTTATAATGCGTGTGTTCCTTATCTTATCCTAGGGCCTAAACTCTTCTCCATGGCTGGACCCCCAAATAATATTCCTTTACGTGCTAAGGGGTATCTAGAGAGTGGAATAGGTTTAATAACTACCCTAACCCTAATGCATACCCTAACCCTAACCCCTACCCTAACCCTAACACGTAACCTAATCCTAACCCGTACCCTAAACGGAGCCCTAACCCTAACCCTAACCCTAACCCATACCCTACGCCGTACCCGAAGCCCTCCCCGAACCCGTACCCTATGCCGTACCCTAAGTCGTACCCTAAGCCTAACCCTAACCCTAGGCTACCCTTGACTGCTTCTGCCTCCAATAGATTTCCTAAGCACTAGTGTTATAAGGAACAGCTTAAAAAGAGAATCCTAATGTGATTTCTTTATAATGGGTGTGTTCCATATCTTATCCTAGTGTCTAAACTCTTCTCCATGGATGGACCACCAAATAGTATTCCTTTACGTGCTAAGGGGTATCTAGAGAGTGGGATAGGTTTAATAACTACCCTAACACTAACGCGTACCCTAACCCTAACCCCTACCCTAACCCTAACACGTACCCTAATCCTAACGAATACCCTAAACCGAGCCCTAACCCTAACACTAACCCTAACCCTAACACTAACCCATACCCTACGCCGTACCCGAAGCCCTCCCCGAACCCGTACCCTAAGCCTAACCCCAATCCTAACCCTAACCCTAGGCTACCCTTGACTGCTTCTGCCTCCAATAGATTTCCTAAGCACTAGTGTTTTAAGGAACAGCTTAAAAAGAGAATCCTAATGTGATTTCTTTATAATGGGTGTGTTCCTTATCTTATCCTAGTGTCTAAACTCTTCTCCATGGCTGGACCCCCAAATAATATTCCTTTACGTGCTAAGGGGTATCTAGAGAGTGGGATAGGTTTAATAACTACCCTAACCCTAATGCGTAAACTAACCCTAACCCCTACCCTAATCCTAACACGTAACCTAATCCTAACCCGTACCCTAAACGGAGCCCTAACCCTAACACTAACCCTAACCCTAATCCTAACCCATACCCTACGCCGTACCAGAACCCCTCCCCGAACCCGTACCCTAAGCCTAACCCCAAGCCTAACCCTAACCCTAGGCTACCCTTGACTGCTTCTGCCTCCAATAGATTTCCTAAGCACTAGTGTTTTAAGGAACAGCTTAAATAGAGAATCCTAATGTGATTTCTTTATAATGGGTGTGTTCCTTATCTTATCCTAGTGTCTAAACTCTTCTCCATGGCTGGACCCCCAAATAATATTCCTTTACGTGCTAAGGGGTATCTAGAGAGTTGGATAGGTTTAATAACTACCCTAACCCTAATGCGTACCCTAACCCTAACCCCTACCCTAACCCTAACACGTAACCTAATCCTAACCCGTACCCTAAACGGAGCCCTAACCCTAACACTAACCCAAACCCTAACCCTAACCCATACCCTCCGCCGTACACGAACCTCTCCCCGAACCCGTACCCTAAGCCGTACGCTAAGCCTAACCCTAAGCCTAACCATAACCCTAGGCTACCCTTGACTGCTTCTGCCTCCAATAGATTTCCTAAGCACTAGTGTTTTAAGGAACAGCTTAAAAAGAGAATCCTAATGTGATTTCTTTATAATGGGTGTGTTCCTTATCTTATCCTAGTGTCTAAACTCTTCTCCATGGCTGGACTTCGAAATAATATTCCTTTACGTGCTAAGGGGTATCTAGAGAGTAAGATAAGTTTAAAAACTACCCTAAAACTACCGCGTACCCTAAACCGAACCCCTACCCTAACCCTAACACGTACCCTAATCCTAACCAATACCCTAAACCGAGCCCTAACCCTAACACTAACCCTAACCCTAACCCTAACCCATACCCTACGCCGTACCCGAAGCCCTCCCCGAACCCGTACCCTAAGCCGTACCCTAAGCCTAACCCTAAGCCTAACCATAACCCTAGGCTACCCTTGACTGCTTCTGCCTCCAATAGAATTCCTAAGCACTGGTGTTTTAAGGAACAGCTTAAATAGTGAATCCTAATGTGATTTCTTTAAAATGGGTGTGTTCCTTATCTTATCCTAGTGTCTAAACTCTTCTCCATGGCTGGACCCCCAAATAATATTCCTTTACGTGCTAAGGGGTATCTAGAGAGTGGGATAGGTTTAATAACTACCCTAACCCTAATGCGTAAACTAACCCTAACCCCTACCCTAATCCTAACACGTAACCTAATCCTAACCCGTACCCTAAACGGAGCCCTAACCCTAACACTAACCCTAACCCTAATCCTAACCCATACCCTACGCCGTACCAGAACCCCTCCCCGAACCCGTACCCTAAGCCTAACCCCAAGCCTAACCCTAACCCTAGGCTACCCTTGACTGCTTCTGCCTCCAATAGATTTCCTAAGCACTAGTGTTTTAAGGAACAGCTTAAATAGAGAATCCTAATGTGATTTCTTTATAATGGGTGTGTTCCTTATCTTATCCTAGTGTCTAAACTCTTCTCCATGGCTGGACCCCCAAATAATATTCCTTTACGTGCTAAGGGGTATCTAGAGAGTTGGATAGGTTTAATAACTACCCTAACCCTAATGCGTACCCTAACCCTAACCCCTACCCTAACCCTAACACGTAACCTAATCCTAACCCGTACCCTAAACGGAGCCCTAACCCTAACACTAACCCAAACCCTAACCCTAACCCATACCCTCCGCCGTACACGAACCTCTCCCCGAACCCGTACCCTAAGCCGTACGCTAAGCCTAACCCTAAGCCTAACCATAACCCTAGGCTACCCTTGACTGCTTCTGCCTCCAATAGATTTCCTAAGCACTAGTGTTTTAAGGAACAGCTTAAAAAGAGAATCCTAATGTGATTTCTTTATAATGGGTGTGTTCCTTATCTTATCCTAGTGTCTAAACTCTTCTCCATGGCTGGACTTCGAAATAATATTCCTTTACGTGCTAAGGGGTATCTAGAGAGTAAGATAAGTTTAAAAACTACCCTAAAACTACCGCGTACCCTAAACCGAACCCCTACCCTAACCCTAACACGTACCCTAATCCTAACCAATACCCTAAACCGAGCCCTAACCCTAACACTAACCCTAACCCTAACCCTAAACCATACCCTACGCCGTACCCGAAGCCCTCCCCGAACCCGTACCCTAAGCCGTACCCTAAGCCTAACCCTAAGCCTAACCATAACCCTAGGCTACCCTTGACTGCTTCTGCCTCCAATAGAATTCCTAAGCACTGGTGTTTTAAGGAACAGCTTAAAAAGTGAATCCTAATGTGATTTCTTTAAAATGGGTGTGTTCCTTATCTTATCCTAGTGTCTAAACTCTTCTCCATGGCTGGATCCCCAAATAATATTCCTTTACGTGCTAAGGGGTATCTAGAGAGTGGGATAGGTTTAATAACTACCCTAACCCTAATGCGTAAACTAACCCTAACCCCTACCCTAACCCTAACACGTAACCTAATCCTAACCCGTACCCTAAACGGAGCCCTAACCCTAACACTAACCCTAAACCTAACCCTAACCCATACCCTACGCCGTACCAGAACCCCTCCCCGAACCCGTACCCTAAGCCTAACCCCAAGCCTAACCCTAACCCTAGGCTACCCTTGACTGATTCTGCCTCCAATAGATTTCCTAAGCACTAGTGTTTTAAGGAACAGCTTAAAAAGAGAATCCTAATGTGATTTCTTTATAATGGGTGTGTTCCTTATCTTATCCTAGTGTCTAAACTCTTCTCCATGGCTGGACCCCCAAATAATATTCCTTTACGTGCTAAGGTGTATCTAGAGAGTGGGATAGGTTTAATAACTACCCTAACTCTAACGCGTACCCTAACCCTAACCCCTACCCTAACCCTAACACGTACCCTAATTCTAACCAATACCCTAAACCGAGCCCTAACCCTAACCCTAACCCAAACCCTAACCCTAACCCATACCCTACGCCGTACCCGAAGCCCTCCCCGAACCCGTACCCTAAGCCGTACCCTAAGCCTAACCCTAAGCCTAACCCTAACCCTAGGCTACCCTTGACTGCTTCTGCCTCCAATAGATTTCCTAAGCACTGGTGTTTTAAGGAACAGCTTAAAAAGTGAATCCTAATGTGATTTCTTTAAAATGGGTGTGTTCCTTATCTTATCCTAGTGTCTAAACTCTTCTCCATGGCTGGATCCCCAAATAATATTCCTTTACGTGCTAAGGGGTATCTAGAGAGTGGGATAGGTTTAATAACTACCCTAACCCTAATGCGTAAACTAACCCTAACCCCTACCCTAACCCTAACACGTAACCTAATCCTAACCCGTACCCTAAACGGAGCCCTAACCCTAACACTAACCCTAAACCTAACCCTAACCCATACCCTACGCCGTACCAGAACCCCTCCCCGAACCCGTACCCTAAGCCTAACCCCAAGCCTAACCCTAACCCTAGGCTACCCTTGACTGATTCTGCCTCCAATAGATTTCCTAAGCACTAGTGTTTTAAGGAACAGCTTAAAAAGAGAATCCTAATGTGATTTCTTTATAATGGGTGTGTTCCTTATCTTATCCTAGTGTCTAAACTCTTCTCCATGGCTGGACCCCCAAATAATATTCCTTTACGTGCTAAGGTGTATCTAGAGAGTGGGATAGGTTTAATAACTACCCTAACTCTAACGCGTACCCTAACCCTAACCCCTACCCTAACCCTAACACGTACCCTAATTCTAACCAATACCCTAAACCGAGCCCTAACCCTAACCCTAACCCAAACCCTAACCCTAACCCATACCCTACGCCGTACCCGAAGCCCTCCCCGAACCCGTACCCTAAGCCGTACCCTAAGCCTAACCCTAAGCCTAACCCTAACCCTAGGCTACCCTTGACTGCTTCTGCCTCCAATAGATTTCCTAAGCACTAGTGTTTTAAGGAACAGCTTAAAAAGAGAATCCTAATGTGATTTCTTTATAATGGGTGTGTTCCTTATCTTATCCTAGTGTCTAAACTCTTCTCCATGGCTGGACCCCCAAATAATATTCCTTTACGTGCTATGGGGTATCTAGAGAGTGGGATAGGTTTAATAACTACCCTAACCCTAATGCGTACCCTAACCCTAACCCCTACCCTAACCCTAACACGTACCCTAATCCTAAACCGTACCCTAAACCGAGCCCTAACCCTAACACTAACCCTAACCCTAACCCTAACCGATACCCTACGCAGTACCCGAAGCCCTCACCGAACCCGTACCCTAAGCCGTACCCTAAGCCTAACCCTAAGCCTAACCCTAACACTAGGCTACTCTTGACTGCTTCTGCCTCCAATAGATTTCCTAAGCACTAGTGTTTTAAGGAACAGCTTAAAAAGAGAATCCTAATGTGATTTCTTTATAATGCGTGTGTTCCTTATCTTATCCTAGGGCCTAAACTCTTCTCCATGGCTGGACCCCCAAATAATATTCCTTTACGTGCTAAGGGGTATCTAGAGAGTGGAATAGGTTTAATAACTACCCTAACCCTAATGCATACCCTAACCCTAACCCCTACCCTAACCCTAACACGTAACCTAATCCTAACCCGTACCCTAAACGGAGCCCTAACCCTAACCCTAACCCTAACCCATACCCTACGCCGTACCCGAAGCCCTCCCCGAACCCGTACCCTATGCCGTACCCTAAGTCGTACCCTAAGCCTAACCCTAACCCTAGGCTACCCTTGACTGCTTCTGCCTCCAATAGATTTCCTAAGCACTAGTGTTATAAGGAACAGCTTAAAAAGAGAATCCTAATGTGATTTCTTTATAATGGGTGTGTTCCATATCTTATCCTAGTGTCTAAACTCTTCTCCATGGATGGACCACCAAATAGTATTCCTTTACGTGCTAAGGGGTATCTAGAGAGTGGGATAGGTTTAATAACTACCCTAACACTAACGCGTACCCTAACCCTAACCCCTACCCTAACCCTAACACGTACCCTAATCCTAACGAATACCCTAAACCGAGCCCTAACCCTAACACTAACCCTAACCCTAACACTAACCCATACCCTACGCCGTACCCGAAGCCCTCCCCGAACCCGTACCCTAAGCCTAACCCCAATCCTAACCCTAACCCTAGGCTACCCTTGACTGCTTCTGCCTCCAATAGATTTCCTAAGCACTAGTGTTTTAAGGAACAGCTTAAAAAGAGAATCCTAATGTGATTTCTTTATAATGGGTGTGTTCCTTATCTTATCCTAGTGTCTAAACTCTTCTCCATGGCTGGACCCCCAAATAATATTCCTTTACGTGCTAAGGGGTATCTAGAGAGTGGGATAGGTTTAATAACTACCCTAACCCTAATGCGTAAACTAACCCTAACCCCTACCCTAATCCTAACACGTAACCTAATCCTAACCCGTACCCTAAACGGAGCCCTAACCCTAACACTAACCCTAACCCTAATCCTAACCCATACCCTACGCCGTACCAGAACCCCTCCCCGAACCCGTACCCTAAGCCTAACCCCAAGCCTAACCCTAACCCTAGGCTACCCTTGACTGCTTCTGCCTCCAATAGATTTCCTAAGCACTAGTGTTTTAAGGAACAGCTTAAATAGAGAATCCTAATGTGATTTCTTTATAATGGGTGTGTTCCTTATCTTATCCTAGTGTCTAAACTCTTCTCCATGGCTGGACCCCCAAATAATATTCCTTTACGTGCTAAGGGGTATCTAGAGAGTTGGATAGGTTTAATAACTACCCTAACCCTAATGCGTACCCTAACCCTAACCCCTACCCTAACCCTAACACGTAACCTAATCCTAACCCGTACCCTAAACGGAGCCCTAACCCTAACACTAACCCAAACCCTAACCCTAACCCATACCCTCCGCCGTACACGAACCTCTCCCCGAACCCGTACCCTAAGCCGTACGCTAAGCCTAACCCTAAGCCTAACCATAACCCTAGGCTACCCTTGACTGCTTCTGCCTCCAATAGATTTCCTAAGCACTAGTGTTTTAAGGAACAGCTTAAAAAGAGAATCCTAATGTGATTTCTTTATAATGGGTGTGTTCCTTATCTTATCCTAGTGTCTAAACTCTTCTCCATGGCTGGACTTCGAAATAATATTCCTTTACGTGCTAAGGGGTATCTAGAGAGTAAGATAAGTTTAAAAACTACCCTAAAACTACCGCGTACCCTAAACCGAACCCCTACCCTAACCCTAACACGTACCCTAATCCTAACCAATACCCTAAACCGAGCCCTAACCCTAACACTAACCCTAACCCTAACCCTAACCCATACCCTACGCCGTACCCGAAGCCCTCCCCGAACCCGTACCCTAAGCCGTACCCTAAGCCTAACCCTAAGCCTAACCATAACCCTAGGCTACCCTTGACTGCTTCTGCCTCCAATAGAATTCCTAAGCACTGGTGTTTTAAGGAACAGCTTAAAAAGTGAATCCTAATGTGATTTCTTTAAAATGGGTGTGTTCCTTATCTTATCCTAGTGTCTAAACTCTTCTCCATGGCTGGATCCCCAAATAATATTCCTTTACGTGCTAAGGGGTATCTAGAGAGTGGGATAGGTTTAATAACTACCCTAACCCTAATGCGTAAACTAACCCTAACCCCTACCCTAACCCTAACACGTAACCTAATCCTAACCCGTACCCTAAACGGAGCCCTAACCCTAACACTAACCCTAAACCTAACCCTAACCCATACCCTACGCCGTACCAGAACCCCTCCCCGAACCCGTACCCTAAGCCTAACCCCAAGCCTAACCCTAACCCTAGGCTACCCTTGACTGATTCTGCCTCCAATAGATTTCCTAAGCACTAGTGTTTTAAGGAACAGCTTAAAAAGAGAATCCTAATGTGATTTCTTTATAATGGGTGTGTTCCTTATCTTATCCTAGTGTCTAAACTCTTCTCCATGGCTGGACCCCCAAATAATATTCCTTTACGTGCTAAGGTGTATCTAGAGAGTGGGATAGGTTTAATAACTACCCTAACTCTAACGCGTACCCTAACCCTAACCCCTACCCTAACCCTAACACGTACCCTAATTCTAACCAATACCCTAAACCGAGCCCTAACCCTAACCCTAACCCAAACCCTAACCCTAACCCATACCCTACGCCGTACCCGAAGCCCTCCCCGAACCCGTACCCTAAGCCGTACCCTAAGCCTAACCCTAAGCCTAACCCTAACCCTAGGCTACCCTTGACTGCTTCTGCCTCCAATAGATTTCCTAAGCACTGGTGTTTTAAGGAACAGCTTAAAAAGTGAATCCTAATGTGATTTCTTTAAAATGGGTGTGTTCCTTATCTTATCCTAGTGTCTAAACTCTTCTCCATGGCTGGATCCCCAAATAATATTCCTTTACGTGCTAAGGGGTATCTAGAGAGTGGGATAGGTTTAATAACTACCCTAACCCTAATGCGTAAACTAACCCTAACCCCTACCCTAACCCTAACACGTAACCTAATCCTAACCCGTACCCTAAACGGAGCCCTAACCCTAACACTAACCCTAAACCTAACCCTAACCCATACCCTACGCCGTACCAGAACCCCTCCCCGAACCCGTACCCTAAGCCTAACCCCAAGCCTAACCCTAACCCTAGGCTACCCTTGACTGATTCTGCCTCCAATAGACTTCCTAAGCACTAGTGTTTTAAGGAACAGCTTAAAAAGAGAATCCTAATGTGATTTCTTTATAATGGGTGTGTTCCTTATCTTATCCTAGTGTCTAAACTCTTCTCCATGGCTGGACCCCCAAATAATATTCCTTTACGTGCTAAGGTGTATCTAGAGAGTGGGATAGGTTTAATAACTACCCTAACTCTAACGCGTACCCTAACCCTAACCCCTACCCTAACCCTAACACGTACCCTAATTCTAACCAATACCCTAAACCGAGCCCTAACCCTAACCCTAACCCAAACCCTAACCCTAACCCATACCCTACGCCGTACCCGAAGCCCTCCCCGAACCCGTACCCTAAGCCGTACCCTAAGCCTAACCCTAAGCCTAACCCTAACCCTAGGCTACCCTTGACTGCTTCTGCCTCCAATAGATTTCCTAAGCACTAGTGTTTTAAGGAACAGCTTAAAAAGAGAATCCTAATGTGATTTCTTTATAATGGGTGTGTTCCTTATCTTATCCTAGTGTCTAAACTCTTCTCCATGGCTGGACCCCCAAATAATATTCCTTTACGTGCTATGGGGTATCTAGAGAGTGGGATAGGTTTAATAACTACCCTAACCCTAATGCGTACCCTAACCCTAACCCCTACCCTAACCCTAACACGTACCCTAATCCTAAACCGTACCCTAAACCGAGCCCTAACCCTAACACTAACCCTAACCCTAACCCTAACCGATACCCTACGCAGTACCCGAAGCCCTCACCGAACCCGTACCCTAAGCCGTACCCTAAGCCTAACCCTAAGCCTAACCCTAACACTAGGCTACTCTTGACTGCTTCTGCCTCCAATAGATTTCCTAAGCACTAGTGTTTTAAGGAACAGCTTAAAAAGAGAATCCTAATGTGATTTCTTTATAATGCGTGTGTTCCTTATCTTATCCTAGGGCCTAAACTCTTCTCCATGGCTGGACCCCCAAATAATATTCCTTTACGTGCTAAGGGGTATCTAGAGAGTGGAATAGGTTTAATAACTACCCTAACCCTAATGCATACCCTAACCCTAACCCCTACCCTAACCCTAACACGTAACCTAATCCTAACCCGTACCCTAAACGGAGCCCTAACCCTAACCCTAACCCTAACCCATACCCTACGCAGTACCCGAAGCCCTCCCCGAACCCGTACCCTATGCCGTACCCTAAGTCGTACCCTAAGCCTAACCCTAACCCTAGGCTACCCTTGACTGCTTCTGCCTCCAATAGATTTCCTAAGCACTAGTGTTATAAGGAACAGCTTAAAAAGAGAATCCTAATGTGATTTCTTTATAATGGGTGTGTTCCATATCTTATCCTAGTGTCTAAACTCTTCTCCATGGATGGACCACCAAATAGTATTCCTTTACGTGCTAAGGGGTATCTAGAGAGTGGGATAGGTTTAATAACTACCCTAACACTAACGCGTACCCTAACCCTAACCCCTACCCTAACCCTAACACGTACCCTAATCCTAACCAATACCCTAAACCGAGCCCTAACCCTAACACTAACCCTAACCCTAACACTAACCCATACCCTACGCCGTACCCGAAGCCCTCCCCGAACCCGTACCCTAAGCCTAACCCCAATCCTAACCCTAACCCTAGGCTACCCTTGACTGCTTCTGCCTCCAATAGATTTCCTAAGCACTAGTGTTTTAAGGAACAGCTTAAAAAGAGAATCCTAATGTGATTTCTTTATAATGGGTGTGTTCCTTATCTTATCCTAGTGTCTAAACTCTTCTCCATGGCTGGACCCCCAAATAATATTTCTTTACGTGCTAAGGGGTATCTAGAGAGTTGGATAGGTTTAATAACTACCCTAACCCTAATGCGTACCCTAACCCTAACCCCTACCCTAACCCTAACACGTAACCTATTCCTAACCCGTACCCTAAACGGAGCCCTAACCCTAACACTAACCCAAACCCTAACCCTAACCCATACCCTCCGCCGTACACGAACCGCTCCCCGAACCCGTACCCTAAGCCGTACGCTAAGCCTAACCCTAAGCCTAACCATAACCCTAGGCTACCCTTGACTGCTTCTGCCTCCAATAGATTTCCTAAGCACTAGTGTTTTAAGGAACAGCTTAAAAAGAGAATCCTAATGTGATTTCTTTATAATGGGTGTGTTCCTTATCTTATCCTAGTGTCTAAACTCTTCTCCATGGCTGGACCTCCAAATAATATTCCTTTACGTTGTAAGGGGTATCTAGAGAGTGGGATAGGTTTAATAACTACCCTAACACTAAGGCGAACCCTAACCCTAACCCCTACCCTAACCCTAACACGTACCCTAATCCTAACCAATACCCTAAACCGAGCCCTAACCCTAACCCTAACCCTAACCCTAACCCATACCCTACGCCGTACCCGAAGCCCTCCCCGAACCCGTACCCTAAGCCGTACCCTAAGCCTAAACCTAACCCTAGGCTCCCCTTGACTGCTTCTGCCTCCAATAGATTTCCTAAGCACTAGTGTTTTAAGGAACAGCTTAAATAGAGAATCCTAATGTGATTTCTTTATAATGGGTGTGTTCCTTATCTTATCCTAGTGTCTAAACTCTTCTCCATGGCTGGACCTCGAAATAATATTCCTTTACGTGCTAAGGGGTATCTAGAGAGTAAGATAGGTTTAAAAACTACCCTAACACTAACGCATACCCTAACCCGAACCCCTACCCTAACCCTAACACGTACCCTAATCCTAACCAATACCCTAAACCGAGCCCTAACCCTAACACTAACCCTAACCCTAACCCTAACCCATACCCTACGCTGTACCCGAAGCCCTCCCCGAACCCGTACCCTAAGCCGTACCCTAAGCCTAACCCTAAGCCTAACCATAACCCTAGGCTACCCTTGACTGCTTCTGCCTCCAATAGAATTCCTAAGCACTAGTGTTTTAAGGAACAGCTTAAAAAGTGAATCCTAATGTGATTTCTTTAAAATGGGTGTGTTCCTTATCTTATCCTAGTGTCTAAACTCTTCTCCATGGCTGGACCCCCAAATAATATTCCTTTACGTGCTAAGGGGTATCTAGAGAGTGGGATAGGTTTAATAACTACCCTAACCCTAATGCGTAAACTAACCCTAACCCCTACCCTAATCCTAACACGTAACCTAATCCTAACCCGTACCCTAAACGGAGCCCTAACCCTAACACTAACCCTAACCCTAATCCTAACCCATACCCTACGCCGTACCAGAACCCCTCCCCGAACCCGTACCCTAAGCCTAACCCCAAGCCTAACCCTAACCCTAGGCTACCCTTGACTGCTTCTGCCTCCAATAGATTTCCTAAGCACTAGTGTTTTAAGGAACAGCTTAAATAGAGAATCCTAATGTGATTTCTTTATAATGGGTGTGTTCCTTATCTTATCCTAGTGTCTAAACTCTTCTCCATGGCTGGACCCCCAAATAATATTCCTTTACGTGCTAAGGGGTATCTAGAGAGTTGGATAGGTTTAATAACTACACTAACCCTAATGCGTACCCTAACCCTAACCCCTACCCTAACCCTAACACGTAACCTAATCCTAACCCGTACCCTAAACGGAGCCCTAACCCTAACACTAACCCAAACCCTAACCCTAACCCATACCCTCCGCCGTACACGAACCTCTCCCCGAACCCGTACCCTAAGCCGTACGCTAAGCCTAACCCTAAGCCTAACCATAAACCTAGGCTACCCTTGACTGCTTCTGCCTCCAATAGATTTCCTAAGCACTAGTGTTTTAAGGAACAGCTTAAAAAGAGAATCCTAATGTGATTTCTTTATAATGGGTGTGTTCCTTATCTTATCCTAGTGTCTAAACTCTTCTCCATGGCTGGACCCCCAAATAATATTCCTTTACGTGCTATGGGGTATCTAGAGAGTGGGATAGGTTTAATAACTACCCTAACCCTAATGCGTACCCTAACCCTAACCCCTACCCTAACCCTAACACGTACCCTAATCCTAAACCGTACCCTAAACCGAGCCCTAACCCTAACACTAACCCTAACCCTAACCCTAACCGATACCCTACGCAGTACCCGAAGCCCTCACCGAACCCGTACCCTAAGCCGTACCCTAAGCCTAACCCTAAGCCTAACCCTAACACTAGGCTACTCTTGACTGCTTCTGCCTCCAATAGATTTCCTAAGCACTAGTGTTTTAAGGAACAGCTTAAAAAGAGAATCCTAATGTGATTTCTTTATAATGCGTGTGTTCCTTATCTTATCCTAGGGCCTAAACTCTTCTCCATGGCTGGACCCCCAAATAATATTCCTTTACGTGCTAAGGGGTATCTAGAGAGTGGAATAGGTTTAATAACTACCCTAACCCTAATGCATACCCTAACCCTAACCCCTACCCTAACCCTAACACGTAACCTAATCCTAACCCGTACCCTAAACGGAGCCCTAACCCTAACCCTAACCCTAACCCATACCCTACGCCGTACCCGAAGCCCTCCCCGAACCCGTACCCTATGCCGTACCCTAAGTCGTACCCTAAGCCTAACCCTAACCCTAGGCTACCCTTGACTGCTTCTGCCTCCAATAGATTTCCTAAGCACTAGTGTTATAAGGAACAGCTTAAAAAGAGAATCCTAATGTGATTTCTTTATAATGGGTGTGTTCCATATCTTATCCTAGTGTCTAAACTCTTCTCCATGGATGGACCACCAAATAGTATTCCTTTACGTGCTAAGGGGTATCTAGAGAGTGGGATAGGTTTAATAACTACCCTAACACTAACGCGTACCCTAACCCTAACCCCTACCCTAACCCTAACACGTACCCTAATCCTAACGAATACCCTAAACCGAGCCCTAACCCTAACACTAACCCTAACCCTAACACTAACCCATACCCTACGCCGTACCCGAAGCCCTCCCCGAACCCGTACCCTAAGCCTAACCCCAATCCTAACCCTAACCCTAGGCTACCCTTGACTGCTTCTGCCTCCAATAGATTTCCTAAGCACTAGTGTTTTAAGGAACAGCTTAAAAAGAGAATCCTAATGTGATTTCTTTATAATGGGTGTGTTCCTTATCTTATCCTAGTGTCTAAACTCTTCTCCATGGCTGGACCCCCAAATAATATTTCTTTACGTGCTAAGGGGTATCTAGAGAGTTGGATAGGTTTAATAACTACCCTAACCCTAATGCGTACCCTAACCCTAACCCCTACCCTAACCCTAACATGTAACCTAATCCTAACCCGTACCCTAAACGGAGCCCTAACCCTAACACTAACCCAAAACCTAACCCTAACCCATACCCTCCGCCGTACACGAACCGCTCCCCGAACCCGTACCCTAAGCCGTACGCTAAGCCTAACCCTAAGCCTAACCATAACCCTAGGCTACCCTTGACTGCTTCTGCCTCCAATAGATTTCCTAAGCACTAGTGTTTTAAGGAACAGCTTAAAAAGAGAATCCTAATGTGATTTCTTTATAATGGGTGTGTTCCTTATCTTATCCTAGTGTCTAAACTCTTCTCCATGGCTGGACCTCCAAATAATATTCCTTTTCGTTGTAAGGGGTATCTAGAGAGTGGGATAGGTTTAATAACTACCCTAACACTAAGGCGAACCCTAACCCTAACCCCTACCCTAACCCTAACACGTACCCTAATCCTAACCAATACCCTAAACCGAGCCCTAACCCTAACCCTAACCCTAACCCTAACCCATACCCTACGCCGTACCCGAAGCCCTCCCCGAACCCGTACCCTAAGCCGTACCCTAAGCCTAAACCTAACCCTAGGCTACCCTTGACTGCTTCTGCCTCCAATAGATTTCCTAAGCACTAGTGTTTTAAGGAACAGCTTAAATAGAGAATCCTAATGTGATTTCTTTATAATGGGTGTGTTCCTTATCTTATCCTAGTGTCTAAACTCTTCTCCATGGCTGGACCTCGAAATAATATTCCTTTACGTGCTAAGGGGTATCTAGAGAGTAAGATAGGTTTAAAAACTACCCTAACACTAACGCATACCCTAACCCGAACCCCTACCCTAACCCTAACACGTACCCTAATCCTAACCAATACCCTAAACCGAGCCCTAACCCTAACACTAACCCTAACCCTAACCCTAACCCATACCCTACGCCGTACCCGAAGCCCTCCCCGAACCCGTACCCTAAGCCGTACCCTAAGCCTAAACCTAAGCCTAACCATAACCCTAGGCTACCCTTGACTGCTTCTGCCTCCAATAGAATTCCTAAGCACTAGTGTTTTAAGGAACAGCTTAAAAAGTGAATCCTAATGTGATTTCTTTAAAATGGGTGTGTTCCTTATCTTATCCTAGTGTCTAAACTCTTCTCCATGGCTGGACCCCCAAATAATATTCCTTTACGTGCTAAGGGGTATCTAGAGAGTGGGATAGGTTTAATAACTACCCTAACCCTAATGCGTAAACTAACCCTAACCCCTACCCTAATCCTAACACGTAACCTAATCCTAACCCGTACCCTAAACGGAGCCCTAACCCTAACACTAACCCTAACCCTAATCCTAACCCATACCCTACGCCGTACCAGAACCCCTCCCCGAACCCGTACCCTAAGCCTAACCCCAAGCCTAACCCTAACCCTAGGCTACCCTTGACTGCTTCTGCCTCCAATAGATTTCCTAAGCACTAGTGTTTTAAGGAACAGCTTAAATAGAGAATCCTAATGTGATTTCTTTATAATGGGTGTGTTCCTTATCTTATCCTAGTGTCTAAACTCTTCTCCATGGCTGGACCCCCAAATAATATTCCTTTACGTGCTAAGGGGTATCTAGAGAGTTGGATAGGTTTAATAACTACCCTAACCCTAATGCGTACCCTAACCCTAACCCCTACCCTAACCCTAACACGTAACCTAATCCTAACCCGTACCCTAAACGGAGCCCTAACCCTAACACTAACCCAAACCCTAACCCTAACCCATACCCTCCGCCGTACACGAACCTCTCCCCGAACCCGTACCCTAAGCCGTACGCTAAGCCTAACCCTAAGCCTAACCATAACCCTAGGCTACCCTTGACTGCTTCTGCCTCCAATAGATTTCCTAAGCACTAGTGTTTTAAGGAACAGCTTAAAAAGAGAATCCTAATGTGATTTCTTTATAATGGGTGTGTTCCTTATCTTATCCTAGTGTCTAAACTCTTCTCCATGGCTGGACTTCGAAATAATATTCCTTTACGTGCTAAGGGGTATCTAGAGAGTAAGATAAGTTTAAAAACTACCCTAAAACTACCGCGTACCCTAAACCGAACCCCTACCCTAACCCTAACACGTACCCTAATCCTAACCAATACCCTAAACCGAGCCCTAACCCTAACACTAACCCTAACCCTAACCCTAACCCATACCCTACGCCGTACCCGAAGCCCTCCCCGAACCCGTACCCTAAGCCGTACCCTAAGCCTAACCCTAAGCCTAACCATAACCCTAGGCTACCCTTGACTGCTTCTGCCTCCAATAGATTTCCTAAGCACTAGTGTTTTAAGGAACAGCTTAAAAAGAGAATCCTAATGTGATTTCTTTATAATGGGTGTGTTCCTTATCTTATCCTAGTGTCTAAACTCTTCTCCATGGCTGGACCCCCAAATAATATTCCTTTACGTGCTATGGGGTATCTAGAGAGTGGGATAGGTTTAATAACTACCCTAACCCTAATGCGTACCCTAACCCTAACCCCTACCCTAACCCTAACACGTACCCTAATCCTAAACCGTACCCTAAACCGAGCCCTAACCCTAACACTAACCCTAACCCTAACCCTAACCGATACCCTACGCAGTACCCGAAGCCCTCACCGAACCCGTACCCTAAGCCGTACCCTAAGCCTAACCCTAAGCCTAACCCTAACACTAGGCTACTCTTGACTGCTTCTGCCTCCAATAGATTTCCTAAGCACTAGTGTTTTAAGGAACAGCTTAAAAAGAGAATCCTAATGTGATTTCTTTATAATGCGTGTGTTCCTTATCTTATCCTAGGGCCTAAACTCTTCTCCATGGCTGGACCCCCAAATAATATTCCTTTACGTGCTAAGGGGTATCTAGAGAGTGGAATAGGTTTAATAACTACCCTAACCCTAATGCATACCCTAACCCTAACCCCTACCCTAACCCTAACACGTAACCTAATCCTAACCCGTACCCTAAACGGAGCCCTAACCCTAACCCTAACCCTAACCCATACCCTACGCCGTACCCGAAGCCCTCCCCGAACCCGTACCCTATGCCGTACCCTAAGTCGTACCCTAAGCCTAACCCTAACCCTAGGCTACCCTTGACTGCTTCTGCCTCCAATAGATTTCCTAAGCACTAGTGTTATAAGGAACAGCTTAAAAAGAGAATCCTAATGTGATTTCTTTATAATGGGTGTGTTCCATATCTTATCCTAGTGTCTAAACTCTTCTCCATGGATGGACCACCAAATAGTATTCCTTTACGTGCTAAGGGGTATCTAGAGAGTGGGATAGGTTTAATAACTACCCTAACACTAACGCGTACCCTAACCCTAACCCCTACCCTAACCCTAACACGTACCCTAATCCTAACGAATACCCTAAACCGAGCCCTAACCCTAACACTAACCCTAACCCTAACACTAACCCATACCCTACGCCGTACCCGAAGCCCTCCCCGAACCCGTACCCTAAGCCTAACCCCAATCCTAACCCTAACCCTAGGCTACCCTTGACTGCTTCTGCCTCCAATAGATTTCCTAAGCACTAGTGTTTTAAGGAACAGCTTAAAAAGAGAATCCTAATGTGATTTCTTTATAATGGGTGTGTTCCTTATCTTATCCTAGTGTCTAAACTCTTCTCCATGGCTGGACCCCCAAATAATATTTCTTTACGTGCTAAGGGGTATCTAGAGAGTTGGATAGGTTTAATAACTACCCTAACCCTAATGCGTACCCTAACCCTAACCCCTACCCTAACCCTAACATGTAACCTAATCCTAACCCGTACCCTAAACGGAGCCCTAACCCTAACACTAACCCAAAACCTAACCCTAACCCATACCCTCCGCCGTACACGAACCGCTCCCCGAACCCGTACCCTAAGCCGTACGCTAAGCCTAACCCTAAGCCTAACCATAACCCTAGGCTACCCTTGACTGCTTCTGCCTCCAATAGATTTCCTAAGCACTAGTGTTTTAAGGAACAGCTTAAAAAGAGAATCCTAATGTGATTTCTTTATAATGGGTGTGTTCCTTATCTTATCCTAGTGTCTAAACTCTTCTCCATGGCTGGACCTCCAAATAATATTCCTTTTCGTTGTAAGGGGTATCTAGAGAGTGGGATAGGTTTAATAACTACCCTAACACTAAGGCGAACCCTAACCCTAACCCCTACCCTAACCCTAACACGTACCCTAATCCTAACCAATACCCTAAACCGAGCCCTAACCCTAACCCTAACCCTAACCCTAACCCATACCCTACGCCGTACCCGAAGCCCTCCCCGAACCCGTACCCTAAGCCGTACCCTAAGCCTAAACCTAACCCTAGGCTACCCTTGACTGCTTCTGCCTCCAATAGATTTCCTAAGCACTAGTGTTTTAAGGAACAGCTTAAATAGAGAATCCTAATGTGATTTCTTTATAATGGGTGTGTTCCTTATCTTATCCTAGTGTCTAAACTCTTCTCCATGGCTGGACCTCGAAATAATATTCCTTTACGTGCTAAGGGGTATCTAGAGAGTAAGATAGGTTTAAAAACTACCCTAACACTAACGCATACCCTAACCCGAACCCCTACCCTAACCCTAACACGTACCCTAATCCTAACCAATACCCTAAACCGAGCCCTAACCCTAACACTAACCCTAACCCTAACCCTAACCCATACCCTACGCCGTACCCGAAGCCCTCCCCGAACCCGTACCCTAAGCCGTACCCTAAGCCTAAACCTAAGCCTAACCATAACCCTAGGCTACCCTTGACTGCTTCTGCCTCCAATAGAATTCCTAAGCACTAGTGTTTTAAGGAACAGCTTAAAAAGTGAATCCTAATGTGATTTCTTTAAAATGGGTGTGTTCCTTATCTTATCCTAGTGTCTAAACTCTTCTCCATGGCTGGACCCCCAAATAATATTCCTTTACGTGCTAAGGGGTATCTAGAGAGTGGGATAGGTTTAATAACTACCCTAACCCTAATGCGTAAACTAACCCTAACCCCTACCCTAATCCTAACACGTAACCTAATCCTAACCCGTACCCTAAACGGAGCCCTAACCCTAACACTAACCCTAACCCTAATCCTAACCCATACCCTACGCCGTACCAGAACCCCTCCCCGAACCCGTACCCTAAGCCTAACCCCAAGCCTAACCCTAACCCTAGGCTACCCTTGACTGCTTCTGCCTCCAATAGATTTCCTAAGCACTAGTGTTTTAAGGAACAGCTTAAATAGAGAATCCTAATGTGATTTCTTTATAATGGGTGTGTTCCTTATCTTATCCTAGTGTCTAAACTCTTCTCCATGGCTGGACCCCCAAATAATATTCCTTTACGTGCTAAGGGGTATCTAGAGAGTTGGATAGGTTTAATAACTACCCTAACCCTAATGCGTACCCTAACCCTAACCCCTACCCTAACCCTAACACGTAACCTAATCCTAACCCGTACCCTAAACGGAGCCCTAACCCTAACACTAACCCAAACCCTAACCCTAACCCATACCCTCCGCCGTACACGAACCTCTCCCCGAACCCGTACCCTAAGCCGTACGCTAAGCCTAACCCTAAGCCTAACCATAACCCTAGGCTACCCTTGACTGCTTCTGCCTCCAATAGATTTCCTAAGCACTAGTGTTTTAAGGAACAGCTTAAAAAGAGAATCCTAATGTGATTTCTTTATAATGGGTGTGTTCCTTATCTTATCCTAGTGTCTAAACTCTTCTCCATGGCTGGACTTCGAAATAATATTCCTTTACGTGCTAAGGGGTATCTAGAGAGTAAGATAAGTTTAAAAACTACCCTAAAACTACCGCGTACCCTAAACCGAACCCCTACCCTAACCCTAACACGTACCCTAATCCTAACCAATACCCTAAACCGAGCCCTAACCCTAACACTAACCCTAACCCTAACCCTAACCCATACCCTACGCCGTACCCGAAGCCCTCCCCGAACCCGTACCCTAAGCCGTACCCTAAGCCTAACCCTAAGCCTAACCATAACCCTAGGCTACCCTTGACTGCTTCTGCCTCCAATAGAATTCCTAAGCACTGGTGTTTTAAGGAACAGCTTAAAAAGTGAATCCTAATGTGATTTCTTTAAAATGGGTGTGTTCCTTATCTTATCCTAGTGTCTAAACTCTTCTCCATGGCTGGATCCCCAAATACTATTCCTTTACGTGCTAAGGGGTATCTAGAGAGTGGGATAGGTTTAATAACTACCCTAACCCTAATGCGTAAACTAACCCTAACCCCTACCCTAACCCTAACACGTAACCTAATCCTAACCCGTACCCTAAACGGAGCCCTAACCCTAACACTAACCCTAAACCTAACCCTAACCCATACCCTACGCCGTACCAGAACCCCTCCCCGAACCCGTACCCTAAGCCTAACCCCAAGCCTAACCCTAACCCTAGGCTACCCTTGACTGATTCTGCCTCCAATAGATTTCCTAAGCACTAGTGTTTTAAGGAACAGCTTAAAAAGAGAATCCTAATGTGATTTCTTTATAATGGGTGTGTTCCTTATCTTATCCTAGTGTCTAAACTCTTCTCCATGGCTGGACCCCCAAATAATATTCCTTTACGTGCTAAGGTGTATCTAGAGAGTGGGATAGGTTTAATAACTACCCTAACTCTAACGCGTACCCTAACCCTAACCCCTACCCTAACCCTAACACGTACCCTAATTCTAACCAATACCCTAAACCGAGCCCTAACCCTAACCCTAACCCAAACCCTAACCCTAACCCATACCCAACGCCGTACCCGAAGCCCTCCCCGAACCCGTACCCTAAGCCGTACCCTAAGCCTAACCCTAAGCCTAACCCTAACCCTAGGCTACCCTTGACTGCTTCTGCCTCCAATAGATTTCCTAAGCACTAGTGTTTTAAGGAACAGCTTAAAAAGAGAATCCTAATGTGATTTCTTTATAATGGGTGTGTTCCTTATCTTATCCTAGTGTCTAAACTCTTCTCCATGGCTGGACCCCCAAATAATATTCCTTTACGTGCTATGGGGTATCTAGAGAGTGGGATAGGTTTAATAACTACCCTAACCCTAATGCGTACCCTAACCCTAACCCCTACCCTAACCCTAACACGTACCCTAATCCTAAACCGTACCCTAAACCGAGCCCTAACCCTAACACTAACCCTAACCCTAACCCTAACCGATACCCTACGCAGTACCCGAAGCCCTCACCGAACCCGTACCCTAAGCCGTACCCTAAGCCTAACCCTAAGCCTAACCATAACCCTAGGCTACCCTTGACTGCTTCTGCCTCCAATAGATTTCCTAAGCACTAGTGTTTTAAGGAACAGCTTAAAAAGAGAATCCTAATGTGATTTCTTTATAATGGGTGTGTTCCTTATCTTATCCTAGTGTCTAAACTCTTCTCCATGGCTGGACCCCCAAATAATATTTCTTTACGTGCTAAGGGGTATCTAGAGAGTTGGATAGGTTTAATAACTACCCTAACCCTAATGCGTACCCTAACCCTAACCCCTACCCTAACCCTAACATGTAACCTAATCCTAACCCGTACCCTAAACGGAGCCCTAACCCTAACACTAACCCAAAACCTAACCCTAACCCATACCCTCCGCCGTACACGAACCGCTCCCCGAACCCGTACCCTAAGCCGTACGCTAAGCCTAACCCTAAGCCTAACCATAACCCTAGGCTACCCTTGACTGCTTCTGCCTCCAATAGATTTCCTAAGCACTAGTGTTTTAAGGAACAGCTTAAAAAGAGAATCCTAATGTGATTTCTTTATAATGGGTGTGTTCCTTATCTTATCCTAGTGTCTAAACTCTTCTCCATGGCTGGACCTCCAAATAATATTCCTTTTCGTTGTAAGGGGTATCTAGAGAGTGGGATAGGTTTAATAACTACCCTAACACTAAGGCGAACCCTAACCCTAACCCCTACCCTAACCCTAACACGTACCCTAATCCTAACCAATACCCTAAACCGAGCCCTAACCCTAACCCTAACCCTAACCCTAACCCATACCCTACGCCGTACCCGAAGCCCTCCCCGAACCCGTACCCTAAGCCGTACCCTAAGCCTAAACCTAACCCTAGGCTACCCTTGACTGCTTCTGCCTCCAATAGATTTCCTAAGCACTAGTGTTTTAAGGAACAGCTTAAATAGAGAATCCTAATGTGATTTCTTTATAATGGGTGTGTTCCTTATCTTATCCTAGTGTCTAAACTCTTCTCCATGGCTGGACCTCGAAATAATATTCCTTTACGTGCTAAGGGGTATCTAGAGAGTAAGATAGGTTTAAAAACTACCCTAACACTAACGCATACCCTAACCCGAACCCCTACCCTAACCCTAACACGTACCCTAATCCTAACCAATACCCTAAACCGAGCCCTAACCCTAACACTAACCCTAACCCTAACCCTAACCCATACCCTACGCCGTACCCGAAGCCCTCCCCGAACCCGTACCCTAAGCCGTACCCTAAGCCTAAACCTAAGCCTAACCATAACCCTAGGCTACCCTTGACTGCTTCTGCCTCCAATAGAATTCCTAAGCACTAGTGTTTTAAGGAACAGCTTAAAAAGTGAATCCTAATGTGATTTCTTTAAAATGGGTGTGTTCCTTATCTTATCCTAGTGTCTAAACTCTTCTCCATGGCTGGACCCCCAAATAATATTCCTTTACGTGCTAAGGGGTATCTAGAGAGTGGGATAGGTTTAATAACTACCCTAACCCTAATGCGTAAACTAACCCTAACCCCTACCCTAATCCTAACACGTAACCTAATCCTAACCCGTACCCTAAACGGAGCCCTAACCCTAACACTAACCCTAACCCTAATCCTAACCCATACCCTACGCCGTACCAGAACCCCTCCCCGAACCCGTACCCTAAGCCTAACCCCAAGCCTAACCCTAACCCTAGGCTACCCTTGACTGCTTCTGCCTCCAATAGATTTCCTAAGCACTAGTGTTTTAAGGAACAGCTTAAATAGAGAATCCTAATGTGATTTCTTTATAATGGGTGTGTTCCTTATCTTATCCTAGTGTCTAAACTCTTCTCCATGGCTGGACCCCCAAATAATATTCCTTTACGTGCTAAGGGGTATCTAGAGAGTTGGATAGGTTTAATAACTACCCTAACCCTAATGCGTACCCTAACCCTAACCCCTACCCTAACCCTAACACGTAACCTAATCCTAACCCGTACCCTAAACGGAGCCCTAACCCTAACACTAACCCAAACCCTAACCCTAACCCATACCCTCCGCCGTACACGAACCTCTCCCCGAACCCGTACCCTAAGCCGTACGCTAAGCCTAACCCTAAGCCTAACCATAACCCTAGGCTACCCTTGACTGCTTCTGCCTCCAATAGATTTCCTAAGCACTAGTGTTTTAAGGAACAGCTTAAAAAGAGAATCCTAATGTGATTTCTTTATAATGGGTGTGTTCCTTATCTTATCCTAGTGTCTAAACTCTTCTCCATGGCTGGACTTCGAAATAATATTCCTTTACGTGCTAAGGGGTATCTAGAGAGTAAGATAAGTTTAAAAACTACCCTAAAACTACCGCGTACCCTAAACCGAACCCCTACCCTAACCCTAACACGTACCCTAATCCTAACCAATACCCTAAACCGAGCCCTAACCCTAACACTAACCCTAACCCTAACCCTAACCCATACCCTACGCCGTACCCGAAGCCCTCCCCGAACCCGTACCCTAAGCCGTACCCTAAGCCTAACCCTAAGCCTAACCATAACCCTAGGCTACCCTTGACTGCTTCTGCCTCCAATAGAATTCCTAAGCACTGGTGTTTTAAGGAACAGCTTAAAAAGTGAATCCTAATGTGATTTCTTTAAAATGGGTGTGTTCCTTATCTTATCCTAGTGTCTAAACTCTTCTCCATGGCTGGATCCCCAAATACTATTCCTTTACGTGCTAAGGGGTATCTAGAGAGTGGGATAGGTTTAATAACTACCCTAACCCTAATGCGTAAACTAACCCTAACCCCTACCCTAACCCTAACACGTAACCTAATCCTAACCCGTACCCTAAACGGAGCCCTAACCCTAACACTAACCCTAAACCTAACCCTAACCCATACCCTACGCCGTACCAGAACCCCTCCCCGAACCCGTACCCTAAGCCTAACCCCAAGCCTAACCCTAACCCTAGGCTACCCTTGACTGATTCTGCCTCCAATAGATTTCCTAAGCACTAGTGTTTTAAGGAACAGCTTAAAAAGAGAATCCTAATGTGATTTCTTTATAATGGGTGTGTTCCTTATCTTATCCTAGTGTCTAAACTCTTCTCCATGGCTGGACCCCCAAATAATATTCCTTTACGTGCTAAGGTGTATCTAGAGAGTGGGATAGGTTTAATAACTACCCTAACTCTAACGCGTACCCTAACCCTAACCCCTACCCTAACCCTAACACGTACCCTAATTCTAACCAATACCCTAAACCGAGCCCTAACCCTAACCCTAACCCAAACCCTAACCCTAACCCATACCCAACGCCGTACCCGAAGCCCTCCCCGAACCCGTACCCTAAGCCGTACCCTAAGCCTAACCCTAAGCCTAACCCTAACCCTAGGCTACCCTTGACTGCTTCTGCCTCCAATAGATTTCCTAAGCACTAGTGTTTTAAGGAACAGCTTAAAAAGAGAATCCTAATGTGATTTCTTTATAATGGGTGTGTTCCTTATCTTATCCTAGTGTCTAAACTCTTCTCCATGGCTGGACCCCCAAATAATATTCCTTTACGTGCTATGGGGTATCTAGAGAGTGGGATAGGTTTAATAACTACCCTAACCCTAATGCGTACCCTAACCCTAACCCCTACCCTAACCCTAACACGTACCCTAATCCTAAACCGTACCCTAAACCGAGCCCTAACCCTAACACTAACCCTAACCCTAACCCTAACCGATACCCTACGCAGTACCCGAAGCCCTCACCGAACCCGTACCCTAAGCCGTACCCTAAGCCTAACCCTAAGCCTAACCCTAACACTAGGCTACTCTTGACTGCTTCTGCCTCCAATAGATTTCCTAAGCACTAGTGTTTTAAGGAACAGCTTAAAAAGAGAATCCTAATGTGATTTCTTTATAATGCGTGTGTTCCTTATCTTATCCTAGGGCCTAAACTCTTCTCCATGGCTGGACCCCCAAATAATATTCCTTTACGTGCTAAGGGGTATCTAGAGAGTGGAATAGGTTTAATAACTACCCTAACCCTAATGCATACCCTAACCCTAACCCCTACCCTAACCCTAACACGTAACCTAATCCTAACCCGTACCCTAAACGGAGCCCTAACCCTAACCCTAACCCTAACCCATACCCTACGCCGTACCCGAAGCCCTCCCCGAACCCGTACCCTATGCCGTACCCTAAGTCGTACCCTAAGCCTAACCCTAACCCTAGGCTACCCTTGACTGCTTCTGCCTCCAATAGATTTCCTAAGCACTAGTGTTATAAGGAACAGCTTAAAAAGAGAATCCTAATGTGATTTCTTTATAATGGGTGTGTTCCATATCTTATCCTAGTGTCTAAACTCTTCTCCATGGATGGACCACCAAATAGTATTCCTTTACGTGCTAAGGGGTATCTAGAGAGTGGGATAGGTTTAATAACTACCCTAACACTAACGCGTACCCTAACCCTAACCCCTACCCTAACCCTAACACGTACCCTAATCCTAACCAATACCCTAAACCGAGCCCTAACCCTAACACTAACCCTAACCCTAACACTAACCCATACCCTACGCCGTACCCGAAGCCCTCCCCGAACCCGTACCCTAAGCCTAACCCCAATCCTAACCCTAACCCTAGGCTACCCTTGACTGCTTCTGCCTCCAATAGATTTCCTAAGCACTAGTGTTTTAAGGAACAGCTTAAAAAGAGAATCCTAATGTGATTTCTTTATAATGGGTGTGTTCCTTATCTTTTCCTAGTGTCTAAACTCTTCTCCATGGCTGGACCCCCAAATAATATTTCTTTACGTGCTAAGGGGTATCTAGAGAGTTGGATAGGTTTAATAACTACCCTAACCCTAATGCGTACCCTAACCCTAACCCCTACCCTAACCCTAACACGTAACCTAATCCTAACCCGTACCCTAAACGGAGCCCTAACCCTAACACTAACCCAAACCCTAACCCTAACCCATACCCTCCGCCGTACACGAACCGCTCCCCGAACCCGTACCCTAAGCCGTACGCTAAGCCTAACCCTAAGCCTAACCATAACCCTAGGCTACCCTTGACTGCTTCTGCCTCCAATAGATTTCCTAAGCACTAGTGTTTTAAGGAACAGCTTAAAAAGAGAATCCTAATGTGATTTCTTTATAATGGGTGTGTTCCTTATCTTATCCTAGTGTCTAAACTCTTCTCCATGGCTGGACCCCCAAATAATATTCCTTTACGTGCTAAGGTGTATCTAGAGAGTGGGATAGGTTTAATAACTACCCTAACTCTAACGCGTACCCTAACCCTAACCCCTACCCTAACCCTAACACGTACCCTAATTCTAACCAATACCCTAAACCGAGCCCTAACCCTAACCCTAACCCAAACCCTAACCCTAACCCATACCCTACGCCGTACCCGAAGCCCTCCCCGAACCCGTACCCTAAGCCGTACCCTAAGCCTAACCCTAAGCCTAACCCTAACCCTAGGCTACCCTTGACTGCTTCTGCCTCCAATAGATTTCCTAAGCACTAGTGTTTTAAGGAACAGCTTAAAAAGAGAATCCTAATGTGATTTCTTTATAATGGGTGTGTTCCTTATCTTATCCTAGTGTCTAAACTCTTCTCCATGGCTGGACCCCCAAATAATATTCCTTTACGTGCTATGGGGTATCTAGAGAGTGGGATAGGTTTAATAACTACCCTAACCCTAATGCGTACCCTAACCCTAACCCCTACCCTAACCCTAACACGTACCCTAATCCTAAACCGTACCCTAAACCGAGCCCTAACCCTAACACTAACCCTAACCCTAACCCTAACCGATACCCTACGCAGTACCCGAAGCCCTCACCGAACCCGTACCCTAAGCCGTACCCTAAGCCTAACCCTAAGCCTAACCCTAACACTAGGCTACTCTTGACTGCTTCTGCCTCCAATAGATTTCCTAAGCACTAGTGTTTTAAGGAACAGCTTAAAAAGAGAATCCTAATGTGATTTCTTTATAATGCGTGTGTTCCTTATCTTATCCTAGGGCCTAAACTCTTCTCCATGGCTGGACCCCCAAATAATATTCCTTTACGTGCTAAGGGGTATCTAGAGAGTGGAATAGGTTTAATAACTACCCTAACCCTAATGCATACCCTAACCCTAACCCCTACCCTAACCCTAACACGTAACCTAATCCTAACCCGTACCCTAAACGGAGCCCTAACCCTAACCCTAACCCTAACCCATACCCTACGCAGTACCCGAAGCCCTCCCCGAACCCGTACCCTATGCCGTACCCTAAGTCGTACCCTAAGCCTAACCCTAACCCTAGGCTACCCTTGACTGCTTCTGCCTCCAATAGATTTCCTAAGCACTAGTGTTATAAGGAACAGCTTAAAAAGAGAATCCTAATGTGATTTCTTTATAATGGGTGTGTTCCATATCTTATCCTAGTGTCTAAACTCTTCTCCATGGATGGACCACCAAATAGTATTCCTTTACGTGCTAAGGGGTATCTAGAGAGTGGGATAGGTTTAATAACTACCCTAACACTAACGCGTACCCTAACCCTAACCCCTACCCTAACCCTAACACGTACCCTAATCCTAACCAATACCCTAAACCGAGCCCTAACCCTAACACTAACCCTAACCCTAACACTAACCCATACCCTACGCCGTACCCGAAGCCCTCCCCGAACCCGTACCCTAAGCCTAACCCCAATCCTAACCCTAACCCTAGGCTACCCTTGACTGCTTCTGCCTCCAATAGATTTCCTAAGCACTAGTGTTTTAAGGAACAGCTTAAAAAGAGAATCCTAATGTGATTTCTTTATAATGGGTGTGTTCCTTATCTTATCCTAGTGTCTAAACTCTTCTCCATGGCTGGACCCCCAAATAATATTTCTTTACGTGCTAAGGGGTATCTAGAGAGTTGGATAGGTTTAATAACTACCCTAACCCTAATGCGTACCCTAACCCTAACCCCTACCCTAACCCTAACACGTAACCTATTCCTAACCCGTACCCTAAACGGAGCCCTAACCCTAACACTAACCCAAACCCTAACCCTAACCCATACCATCCGCCGTACACGAACCGCTCCCCGAACCCGTACCCTAAGCCGTACGCTAAGCCTAACCCTAAGCCTAACCATAACCCTAGGCTACCCTTGACTGCTTCTGCCTCCAATAGATTTCCTAAGCACTAGTGTTTTAAGGAACAGCTTAAAAAGAGAATCCTAATGTGATTTCTTTATACTGGGTGTGTTCCTTATCTTATCCTAGTGTCTAAACTCTTCTCCATGGCTGGACCTCCAAATAATATTCCTTTACGTTGTAAGGGGTATCTAGAGAGTGGGATAGGTTTAATAACTACCCTAACACTAAGGCGAACCCTAACCCTAACCCCTACCCTAACCCTAACACGTACCCTAATCCTAACCAATACCCTAAACCGAGCCCTAACCCTAACCCTAACCCTAACCCTAACCCATACCCTACGCCGTACCCGAAGCCCTCCCCGAACCCGTACCCTAAGCCGTACCCTAAGCCTAAACCTAACCCTAGGCTCCCCTTGACTGCTTCTGCCTCCAATAGATTTCCTAAGCACTAGTGTTTTAAGGAACAGCTTAAAAAGTGAATCCTAATGTGATTTCTTTAAAATGGGTGTGTTCCTTATCTTATCCTAGTGTCTAAACTCTTCTCCATGGCTGGACCCCCAAATAATATTCCTTTACGTGCTAAGGGGTATCTAGAGAGTGGGATAGGTTTAATAACTACCCTAACCCTAATGCGTAAACTAACCCTAACCCCTACCCTAATCCTAACACGTAACCTAATCCTAACCCGTACCCTAAACGGAGCCCTAACCCTAACACTAACCCTAACCCTAATCCTAACCCATACCCTACGCCGTACCCGAAGCCCTCCCCGAACCCGTACCCTAAGCCTAACCCCAAGCCTAACCCTAACCCTAGGCTACCCTTGACTGCTTCTGCCTCCAATAGATTTCCTAAGCACTAGTGTTTTAAGGAACAGCTTAAATAGAGAATCCTAATGTGATTTCTTTATAATGGGTGTGTTCCTTATCTTATCCTAGTGTCTAAACTCTTCTCCATGGCTGGACCCCCAAATAATATTCCTTTACGTGCTAAGGGGTATCTAGAGAGTTGGATAGGTTTAATAACTACCCTAACCCTAATGCGTACCCTAACCCTAACCCCTACCCTAACCCTAACACGTAACCTAATCCTAACCCGTACCCTAAACGGAGCCCTAACCCTAACACTAACCCAAACCCTAACCCTAACCCATACCCTCCGCCGTACACGAACCTCTCCCCGAACCCGTACCCTAAGCCGTACGCTAAGCCTAACCCTAAGCCTAACCATAACCCTAGGCTACCCTTGACTGCTTCTGCCTCCAATAGATTTCCTAAGCACTAGTGTTTTAAGGAACAGCTTAAAAAGAGAATCCTAATGTGATTTCTTTATAATGGGTGTGTTCCTTATCTTATCCTAGTGTCTAAACTCTTCTCCATGGCTGGACTTCGAAATAATATTCCTTTACGTGCTAAGGGGTATCTAGAGAGTAAGATAAGTTTAAAAACTACCCTAAAACTACCGCGTACCCTAAACCGAACCCCTACCCTAACCCTAACACGTACCCTAATCCTAACCAATACCCTAAACCGAGCCCTAACCCTAACACTAACCCTAACCCTAACCCTAACCCATACCCTACGCCGTACCCGAAGCCCTCCCCGAACCCGTACCCTAAGCCGTACCCTAAGCCTAACCCTAAGCCTAACCATAACCCTAGGCTACCCTTGACTGCTTCTGCCTCCAATAGAATTCCTAAGCACTGGTGTTTTAAGGAACAGCTTAAAAAGTGAATCCTAATGTGATTTCTTTAAAATGGGTGTGTTCCTTATCTTATCCTAGTGTCTAAACTCTTCTCCATGGCTGGATCCCCAAATAATATTCCTTTACGTGCTAAGGGGTATCTAGAGAGTGGGATAGGTTTAATAACTACCCTAACCCTAATGCGTAAACTAACCCTAACCCCTACCCTAACCCTAACACGTAACCTAATCCTAACCCGTACCCTAAACGGAGCCCTAACCCTAACACTAACCCTAAACCTAACCCTAACCCATACCCTACGCCGTACCAGAACCCCTCCCCGAACCCGTACCCTAAGCCTAACCCCAAGCCTAACCCTAACCCTAGGCTACCCTTGACTGATTCTGCCTCCAATAGATTTCCTAAGCACTAGTGTTTTAAGGAACAGCTTAAAAAGAGAATCCTAATGTGATTTCTTTATAATGGGTGTGTTCCTTATCTTATCCTAGTGTCTAAACTCTTCTCCATGGCTGGACCCCCAAATAATATTCCTTTACGTGCTAAGGTGTATCTAGAGAGTGGGATAGGTTTAATAACTACCCTAACTCTAACGCGTACCCTAACCCTAACCCCTACCCTAACCCTAACACGTACCCTAATTCTAACCAATACCCTAAACCGAGCCCTAACCCTAACCCTAACCCAAACCCTAACCCTAACCCATACCCAACGCCGTACCCGAAGCCCTCCCCGAACCCGTACCCTAAGCCGTACCCTAAGCCTAACCCTAAGCCTAACCCTAACCCTAGGCTACCCTTGACTGCTTCTGCCTCCAATAGATTTCCTAAGCACTAGTGTTTTAAGGAACAGCTTAAAAAGAGAATCCTAATGTGATTTCTTTATAATGGGTGTGTTCCTTATCTTATCCTAGTGTCTAAACTCTTCTCCATGGCTGGACCCCCAAATAATATTCCTTTACGTGCTATGGGGTATCTAGAGAGTGGGATAGGTTTAATAACTACCCTAACCCTAATGCGTACCCTAACCCTAACCCCTACCCTAACCCTAACACGTACCCTAATCCTAAACCGTACCCTAAACCGAGCCCTAACCCTAACACTAACCCTAACCCTAACCCTAACCGATACCCTACGCAGTACCCGAAGCCCTCACCGAACCCGTACCCTAAGCCGTACCCTAAGCCTAACCCTAAGCCTAACCCTAACACTAGGCTACTCTTGACTGCTTCTGCCTCCAATAGATTTCCTAAGCACTAGTGTTTTAAGGAACAGCTTAAAAAGAGAATCCTAATGTGATTTCTTTATAATGCGTGTGTTCCTTATCTTATCCTAGGGCCTAAACTCTTCTCCATGGCTGGACCCCCAAATAATATTCCTTTACGTGCTAAGGTGTATCTAGAGAGTGGAATAGGTTTAATAACTACCCTAACCCTAATGCATACCCTAACCCTAACCCCTACCCTAACCCTAACACGTAACCTAATCCTAACCCGTACCCTAAACGGAGCCCTAACCCTAACCCTAACCCTAACCCATACCCTACGCCGTACCCGAAGCCCTCCCCGAACCCGTACCCTATGCCGTACCCTAAGTCGTACCCTAAGCCTAACCCTAACCCTAGGCTACCCTTGACTGCTTCTGCCTCCAATAGATTTCCTAGGCACTAGTGTTATAAGGAACAGCTTAAAAAGAGAATCCTAATGTGATTTCTTTATAATGGGTGTGTTCCATATCTTATCCTAGTGTCTAAACTCTTCTCCATGGATGGACCTCCATATAGTATTCCTTTACGTGCTAAGGGGTATCTAGAGAGTGGGATAGGTTTAATAACTACCCTAACACTAACGCGTACCCTAACCCTAACCCCTACCCTAACCCTAACACGTACCCTAATCCTAACCAATACCCTAAACCGAGCCCTACCCCTAACACTAACCCTAACCCTAACACTAACCCATACCCTACGCCGTACCCGAAGCCCTCCCCGAACCCGTACCCTAAGCCTAACCCCAATCCTAACCCTAACCCTAGGCTACCCTTGACTGCTTCTGCCTCCAATAGATTTCCTAAGCACTAGTGTTTTAAGGAACAGCTTAAAAAGAGAATCCTAATGTGATTTCTTTATAATGGGTGTGTTCCTTATCTTATCCTAGTGTCTAAACTCTTCTCCATGGCTGGACCCCCAAATAATATTTCTTTACGTGCTAAGGGGTATCTAGAGAGTTGGATAGGTTTAATAACTACCCTAACCCTAATGCGTACCCTAACCCTAACCCCTACCCTAACCCTAACACGTAACCTAATCCTAACCCGTACCCTAAACGGAGCCCTAACCCTAACACTAACCCAAACCCTAACCCTAACCCATACCCTCCGCCGTACACGAACCGCTCCCCGAACCCGTACCCTAAGCCGTACGCTAAGCCTAACCCTAAGCCTAACCATAACCCTAGGCTACCCTTGACTGCTTCTGCCTCCAATAGATTTCCTAAGCACTAGTGTTTTAAGGAACAGCTTAAAAAGAGAATCCTAATGTGATTTCTTTATAATGGGTGTGTTCCTTATCTTATCCTAGTGTCTAAACTCTTCTCCATGGCTGGACCTCCAAATAATATTCCTTTACGTTGTAAGGGGTATCTAGAGAGTGGGATAGGTTTAATAACTACCCTAACACTAAGGCGAACCCTAACCCTAACCCCTACCCTAACCCTAACACGTACCCTAATCCTAACCAATACCCTAAACCGAGCCCTAACCCTAACCCTAACCCTAACCCTAACCCATACCCTACGCCGTACCCGAAGCCCTCCCCGAACCCGTACCCTAAGCCGTACCCTAAGCCTAAACCTAACCCTAGGCTCCCCTTGACTGCTTCTGCCTCCAATAGATTTCCTAAGCACTAGTGTTTTAAGGAACAGCTTAAATAGAGAATCCTAATGTGATTTCTTTATAATGGGTGTGTTCCTTATCTTATCCTAGTGTCTAAACTCTTCTCCATGGCTGGACCTCGAAATAATATTCCTTTACGTGCTAAGGGGTATCTAGAGAGTAAGATAGGTTTAAAAACTACCCTAACACTAACGCATACCCTAACCCGAACCCCTACCCTAACCCTAACACGTACCCTAATCCTAACCAATACCCTAAACCGAGCCCTAACCCTAACACTAACCCTAACCCTAACCCTAACCCATACCCTACGCCGTACCCGAAGCCCTCCCCGAACCCGTACCCTAAGCCGTACCCTAAGCCTAACCCTAAGCCTAACCATAACCCTAGGCTACCCTTGACTGCTTCTGCCTCCAATAGATTTCCTAAGCACTAGTGTTATAAGGAACAGCTTAAAAAGAGAATCCTAATGTGATTTCTTTATAATGGGTGTGTTCCATATCTTATCCTAGTGTCTAAACTCTTCTCCATGGATGGACCACCAAATAGTATTCCTTTACGTGCTAAGGGGTATCTAGAGAGTGGGATAGGTTTAATAACTACCCTAACACTAACGCGTACCCTAACCCTAACCCCTACCCTAACCCTAACACGTACCCTAATCCTAACCAATACCCTAAACCGAGCCCTAACCCTAACACTAACCCTAACCCTAACACTAACCCATACCCTACGCCGTACCCGAAGCCCTCCCCGAACCCGTACCCTAAGCCTAACCCCAATCCTAACCCTAACCCTAGGCTACCCTTGACTGCTTCTGCCTCCAATAGATTTCCTAAGCACTAGTGTTTTAAGGAACAGCTTAAAAAGAGAATCCTAATGTGATTTCTTTATAATGGGTGTGTTCCTAATCTTATCCTAGTGTCTAAACTCTTCTCCATGGCTGGACCCCCAAATAATATTCCTTTACGTGCTAAGGGGTATCTAGAGAGTTGGATAGGTTTAATAACTACCCTAACCCTAATGCGTACCCTAACCCTAACCCCTAGCCTAATCCTAACATGTACCCTAATCCTAACCCGTATCCTAAACTGAGTCCTAACCCTAACACTAACCCTAACCCTAACCCTAACCCATACCCTACGCCATACCCGAACCCCTCCCCGAACCCGTACCCTAAGCCGTACCCTAAGCCTAACCCTAAGCCTAACCCTAACCCTAGGCTACCCTTGACTGCTTCTGGCTCCAATAGATTTCCTAAGCACTAGTGTTTTAAGGAACAGCTTAAAAAGAGAATCCTAATGTGATTTCTTTATAATGGGTGTGTTCCTTATCTTATCCTAGTGTCTAAACTCTTCTCCATGGCTGGACCCCCAAATAATATTCCTTTACGTGCTAAGGGGTATCTAGAGAGTGTGATAGGTTTAATAACTACCCTAACCCTAATGCGTACCCTAACCCTAACCCCTACCCTAACCCTAACACGTACCCTAATCCTAAACCGTAACCTAAACCGAGCCCTAACCCTAACACTAACCCTAACCCTAACCCTAACCGATACCCTACGCAGTACCCGAAGCCCTCACCGAACCCGTACCCTAAGCCGTACCCTAAGCCTAACCCTAAGCCTAACCCTAACCCTAGGCTACTCTTGACTGCTTCTGCCTCCAATAGATTTCCTAAGCACTAGTGTTTTAAGGAACAGCTTAAAAAGAGAATCCTAATGTGATTTCTTTATAATGCGTGTGTTCCTTATCTTATCCTAGGGCCTAAACTCTTCTCCATGGCTGGACCCCCAAATAATATTCCTTTACGTGCTAAGGGGTATCTAGAGAGTGGAATAGGTTTAATAACTACCCTAACACTAATGCATACCCTAACCCTAACCCCTACCCTAACCCTAACACGTAACCTAATCCTAACCCGTACCCTAAACGGAGCCCTAACCCTAACCCTAACCCTAACCCATACCCTACGCCGTACCCGAAGCCCTCCCCGAACCCGTACCCTATGCCGTACCCTAAGTCGTACCCTAAGCCTAACCCTAACCCTAGGCTACCCTTGACTGCTTCTGCCTCCAATAGATTTCCTAAGCACTAGTGTTATAAGGAACAGCTTAAAAAGAGAATCCTAATGTGATTTCTTTATAATGGGTGTGTTCCATATCTTATCCTAGTGTCTAAACTCTTCTCCATGGATGGACCTCCATATAGTATTCCTTTACGTGCTAAGGGGTATCTAGAGAGTGGGATAGGTTTAATAACTACCCTAACACTAACGCGTACCCTAACCCTAACCCCTACCCTAACCCTAACACGTACCCTAATCCTAACCAATAACCTAAACCGAGCCCTAACCCTAACACTAACCCTAACCCTAACCCTAACCCATACCCTACGCCGTACCCGAAGCCCTCCCCGAACCCGTACCCTAAGCCGTACCCTAAGCCTAACCCTAAGCCTAACCATAACCCTACGCTACCCTTGACTGCTTCTGCCTCCAATAGAATTCCTAAGCACTAGTGTTTTAAGGAACAGCTTAAAAAGTGAATCCTAATGTGATTTCTTTAAAATGGGTGTGTTCCTTATCTTATCCTAGTGTCTAAACTCTTCTCCATGGCTGGACCTCGAAATAATATTCCTTTACGTGCTAAGGGGTATCTAGAGAGTAAGATAGGTTTAAAAACTACCCTAACACTAACGCGTACCCTAACCCGAACCCCTACCCTAACCCTAACACGTACCCTAATCCTAACCAATACCCTAAACCGAGCCCTAACCCTAACACTAACCCTAACCCTAACCCTAACCCATACCCTATGCCGTACCCGAAGCCCTCCCCGAACCCGTACCCTAAGCCGTACCCTAAGCCTAAACCTAACCCTAGGCTACCCTTGACTGCTTCTGCCTCCAATAGATTTCCTAAGCACTAGTGTTTTAAGGAACAGCTTAAAAAGAGAATCCTAATGTGATTTCTTTATAATGGGTGTGTTCCTTATCTTATCCTAGTGTCTAAACTCTTCTCCATGGCTGGACCTCGAAATAATATTCCTTTACGTGCTAAGGGGTATCTAGAGAGTAAGATAGGTTTAAAAACTACCCTAACACTAACGTGTACCCTAACCCGAACCCCTACCCTAACCCTAACACGTACCCTAATCCTAACCAATACCCTAAACCGAGCCCTAACCCTAACACTAACCCTAACCCTAACCCTAACCCATACCCTACGCCGTACCCGAACCCCTCCCCGAACCCGTACCCTAAGCCGTACCCTAAGCCTAACCCTAAGCCTAACCCTAACCCTAGGCTACCCTTGACTGCTTCTGCCTCCAATAGTTTTCCTAGGCACTAGTGTTTTAAGGAACAGCTTAAAAAGAGAATCCTAATGTGATTTCTTTATAATGGGTGTGTTCCTTATCTTATCCTAGTGTCTAAACTCTTCTCCATGGCTGGACCCCCAAATAATATTCCTTTACGTGCTAAGGGGTATCTAGAGAGTGGGATAGGTTTAATAACTACCCTAACCCTAATGCGTAAACTAACCCTAACCCCTACCCTAACCCTAACACGTAACTTAATCCTAACCCGTACCCTAAACGGAGCCCTAACCCTAACACTAACCCTAACCCTAACCCATACCCTACGCCGTACCAGAACCCCTCCCCGAACCCGTACCCTAAGCCTAACCCCAATCCTAACCCTAACCCTAGGCTACCCTTGACTGCTTCTGCCTCCAATAGATTTCCTAAGCACTAGTGTTTTAAGGAACAGCTTAAATAGAGAATCCTAATGTGATTTCTTTATAATGGGTGTGTTCCTTATCTTATCCTAGTGTCTAAACTCTTCTCCATGGCTGGACCCCCAAATAATATTTCTTTACGTGCTAAGGGGTATCTAGAGAGTTGGATAGGTTTAATAACTACCCTAACCCTAATGCGTACCCTAACCCTAACCCCTACCCTAACCCTAACACGTAACCTAATCCTAACCCGTACCCTAAACGGAGCCCTAACCCTAACACTAACCCAAACCCTAACCCTAACCCATACCCTCCGCCGTACACGAACCTCTCCCCGAACCCGTACCCTAAGCCGTACGCTAAGCCTAACCCTAAGCCTAACCATAACCCTAGGCTACCCTTGACTGCTTCTGCCTCCAATAGATTTCCTAAGCACTAGTGTTTTAAGGAACAGCTTAAAAAGAGAATCCTAATGTGATTTCTTTATAATGGGTGTGTTCCTTATCTTATCCTAGTGTCTAAACTCTTCTCCATGGCTGGACTTCGAAATAATATTCCTTTACGTGCTAAGGGGTATCTAGAGAGTAAGATAAGTTTAAAAACTACCCTAAAACTACCGCGTACCCTAAACCGAACCCCTACCCTAACCCTAACACGTACCCTAATCCTAACCAATACCCTAAACCGAGCCCTAACCCTAACACTAACCCTAACCCTAACCGTAACCCATACCCTACGCCGTACCCGAAGCCCTCCCCGAACCCGTACCCTAAGCCGTACCCTAAGCCTAAACCTAACCCTAGGCTACCCTTGACTGCTTCTGCCTCCAATAGATTTCCTAAGCACTAGTGTTTTAAGGAACAGCTTAAAAAGAGAATCCTAATGTGATTTCTTTATAATGGGTGTGTTCCTTATCTTATCCTAGTGTCTAAACTCTTCTCCATGGCTGGACTTCGAAATAATATTCCTTTACGTGCTAAGGGGTATCTAGAGAGTAAGATAAGTTTAAAAACTACCCTAACACTACCGCGTACCCTAAACCGAACCCCTACCCTAACCCTAACACGTACCCTAATCCTAACCAATACCCTAAACCGAGCCCTAACCCTAACACTAACCCTAACCCTAACCCTAACCCATACCCTACGCCGTACCCGAAGCCCTCCCCGAACCCGTACCCTAAGCCGTACCCTAAGCCTAACCCTAAGCCTAACCCTAACCCTAGGCTACCCTTGACTGCTTCTGCCTCCAATAGAATTCCTAAGCACTGGTGTTTTAAGGAACAGCTTAAAAAGTGAATCCTAATGTGATTTCTTTAAAATGGGTGTGTTCCTTATCTTATCCTAGTGTCTAAACTCTTCTCCATGGCTGGATCCCCAAATGATATTCCTTTACGTGCTAAGGGGTATCTAGAGAGTGTGATAGGTTTAATAACTACCCTAACCCTAATGCGTACCCTAACCCTAACCCCTACCCTAACCCTAACACGTACCCTAATCCTAAACCGTACCCTAAACCGAGCCCAAACCCTAACACTAACCCTAACCCTAACCCTAACCGATACCCTACGCAGTACCCGAAGCCCTCACCGAACCCGTACCCTAAGCCGTACCCTAAGCCTAACCCTAAGCCTAACCCTAACCCTAGGCTACTCTTGACTGCTTCTGCCTCCAATAGATTTCCTAAGCACTAGTGTTTTAAGGAACAGCTTAAAAAGAGAATCCTAATGTGATTTCTTTATAATGCGTGTGTTCCTTATCTTATCCTAGGGCCTAAACTCTTCTCCATGGCTGGACCCCCAAATAATATTCCTTTACGTGCTAAGGGGTATCTAGAGAGTGGAATAGGTTTAATAACTACCCTAACACTAATGCATACCCTAACCCTAACCCCTACCCTAACCCTAACACGTAACCTAATCCTAACCCGTACCCTAAACGGAGCCCTAACCCTAACCCTAACCCTAACCCCTACCCTAACCCTAACACGTACCCTAATTCTAACCAATACCCTAAACCGAGCCCTAACCCTAACCCTAACCCTAACCCTAACCCTAACCCATACCCTACGCCGTACCCGAAGCCCTTCCCGAACCCGTACCCTAAGCCGTACCCTAAGCCTAACCCTAAGCCTAACCCTAACCCTAGGCTACCCTTGACTGCTTCTGCCTCCAATAGATTTCCTAAGCACTAGTGTTTTAAGGAACAGCTTAAAAAGAGAATCCTAATGTGATTTCTTTATAATGGGTGTGTTCCTTATCTTATCCTAGTGTCAAAACTCTTCTCCATGACTGGACCCCCAAATAATATTCCTTTACGTGCTAAGGGGTATCTAGAGAGTGGGATAGGTTTAATAACTACCCTAACCCTAATGCGTACCCTAACCCTAACCCCTAGCCTAATCCTAACATGTACCCTAATCCTAACCCGTATCCTAAACTGAGCCCTAACCCTAACACTAACCCTAACCCTAAACCTAACCCATACCCTACGCCATACCCGAACCCCTCCCCGAACCCGTACCCTAAGCCGTACCCTAAGCCTAACCCTAAGCCTAACCCTAACCCTAGGCTACCCTTGACTGCTTCTGGCTCCAATAGATTTCCTAAGCACTAGTGTTTTAAGGAACAGCTTAAAAAGAGAATCCTAATGTGATTTCTTTATAATGGGTGTGTTCCTTATCTTATCCTAGTGTCTAAACTCTTCTCCATGGCTGGACCCCCAAATAATATTCCTTTACGTGCTAAGGGGTATCTAGAGAGTGTGATAGGTTTAATAACTACCCTAACCCTAATGCGTACCCTAACCCTAACCCCTACCCTAACCCTAACACGTACCCTAATCCTAAACCGTACCCTAAACCGAGCCCTAACCCTAACACTAACCCTAACCCTAACCCTAACCGATACCCTACGCAGTACCCGAAGCCCTCACCGAACCCGTACCCTAAGCCGTACCCTAAGCCTAACCCTAAGCCTAACCCTAACCCTAGGCTACTCTTGACTGCTTCTGCCTCCAATAGATTTCCTAAGCACTAGTGTTTTAAGGAACAGCTTAAAAAGAGAATCCTAATGTGATTTCTTTATAATGCGTGTGTTCCTTATCTTATCCTAGGGCCTAAACTCTTCTCCATGGCTGGACCCCCAAATAATATTCCTTTACGTGCTAAGGGGTATCTAGAGAGTGGAATAGGTTTAATAACTACCCTAACATTAATGCATACCCTAACCCTAACCCCTACCCTAACCCTAACACGTAACCTAATCCTAACCCGTACCCTAAACGGAGCCCTAACCCTAACCCTAACCCTAACCCCTACCCTAACCCTAACACGTACCCTAATTCTAACCAATACCCTAAACCGAGCCCTAACCCTAACCCTAACCCTAACCCTAACCCTAACCCATACCCTACGCCGTACCCGAAGCCCTTCCCGAACCCGTACCCTAAGCCGTACCCTAAGCCTAACCCTAAGCCTAACCCTAACCCTAGGCTACCCTTGACTGCTTCTGCCTCCAATAGATTTCCTAAGCACTAGTGTTTTAAGGAACAGCTTAAAAAGAGAATCCTAATGTGATTTCTTTATAATGGGTGTGTTCCTTATCTTATCCTAGTGTCAAAACTCTTCTCCATGACTGGACCCCCAAATAATATTCCTTTACGTGCTAAGGGGTATCTAGAGAGTGGGATAGGTTTAATAACTACCCTAACCCTAATGCGTACCCTAACCCTAACCCCTAGCCTAATCCTAACATGTACCCTAATCCTAACCCGTATCCTAAACTGAGCCCTAACCCTAACACTAACCCTAACCCTAAACCTAACCCATACCCTACGCCATACCCGAACCCCTCCCCGAACCCGTACCCTAAGCCGTACCCTAAGCCTAACCCTAAGCCTAACCCTAACCCTAGGCTACCCTTGACTGCTTCTGGCTCCAATAGATTTCCTAAGCACTAGTGTTTTAAGGAACAGCATAAAAAGAGAATCCTAATGTGATTTCTTTATAATGGGTGTGTTCCTTATCTTATCCTAGTGTCTAAACTCTTCTCCATGGCTGGACCCCCAAATAATATTCCTTTACGTGCTAAGGGGTATCTAGAGAGTGTGATAGGTTTAATAACTACCCTAACCCTAATGCGTACCCTAACCCTAACCCCTACCCTAACCCTAACACGTACCCTAATCCTAAACCGTACCCTAAACCGAGCCCTAACCCTAACACTAACCCTAACCCTAACCCTAACCGATACCCTACGCAGTACCCGAAGCCCTCACCGAACCCGTACCCTAAGCCGTACCCTAAGCCTAACCCTAAGCCTAACCCTAACCCTAGGCTACTCTTGACTGCTTCTGCCTCCAATAGATTTCCTAAGCACTAGTGTTTTAAGGAACAGCTTAAAAAGAGAATCCTAATGTGATTTCTTTATAATGCGTGTGTTCCTTATCTTATCCTAGGGCCTAAACTCTTCTCCATGGCTGGACCCCCAAATAATATTCCTTTACGTGCTAAGGGGTATCTAGAGAGTGGAATAGGTTTAATAACTACCCTAACACTAATGCATACCCTAACCCTAACCCCTACCCTAACCCTAACACGTAACCTAATCCTAACCCGTACCCTAAACGGAGCCCTAACCCTAACCCTAACCCTAACCCATACCCTACGCCGTACCCGAAGCCCTCCCCGAACCCGTACCCTATGCCGTACCCTAAGTCGTACCCTAAGCCTAACCCTAACCCTAGGCTACCCTTGACTGCTTCTGCCTCCAATAGATTTCCTAAGCACAAGTGTTATAAGGAACAGCTTAAAAAGAGAATCCTAATGTGATTTCTTTATAATGGGTGTGTTCCTTATCTTATCCTAGTGTCTAAACTCTTCTCCATGGCTGGACCCCCAAATAATATTCCTTTACGTGCTAAGGGGTAACTAGAGAGTGGGATAGGTTTAATAACTACCCTTACCCTAACGCGTACCCTAACGATAACCCCTACCCTAACCCTAACACGTACCCTAATCCTAACCCGTACCCTAAACCGAGCCCTACCCCTAACACTAACCCTAAAACTAACCCTAACCCATACCCTACGCCGTACGCGAAGCCCTCCCCGAACCCGTACCCTAAGCCGTACCCTAAGCCTAACCCTAAGCCTAACCGTAACCCTAGGCTACCCTTGACTGCTTCTGCCTCCAATAGATTTCCTAAGCACTAGTGTTTTAAGGAACAGCTTAAAAAGAGAATCCTAATGTGATTTCTTTATAATGTGTGTGTTCCTTATATTACCTTAGTGTCTAAACTCTTCTCCATGGCTGGACCACCAAATAATGTTCCTTTACGTACTAAGGGGTATCTAGAGAGTGGGATAGGTTTAATAACTACCCTATCCCTAACGCGTACCCTAACCCTCACCCCTACCCTAAGCCTAACACAAACACTAATCCTAACCCGTACCCTAAAACGAGCCCTAACCCTAACACTAAACCTAACCCTAACCCTAACCCATACCCTACGCCGTACCCGAAGCCCTCCCCGAACCCGTACCCTAAGCCGTACCCGAAGCCTAACCCTAAGCCTAACCCTAACCCTAGGCTACCCTTGACTGCTTCTGCCTCCAATAGATTTCCTAAGCACTAGTGTTTTAAGGAACAGCTTAAAAAGAGAATCCTAATGTGATTTCTTTATAATGTGTGTGTTCCTTATCTTATCCTAGTGTCTAAACTCTTCTCCATGGCTGGACCCCCAAATAATATTCCTTTACGTGCTAAGGGGTAACTAGAGAGTGGGATAGGTTTAATAACTACCCTAACCCTAACGCGTACCCTAACGCTAACCCCTACCCTAACCCTAACACGTAACCTAATCCTAACCCGTACCCTAACCGAGCCCTAACCCTAACACTAACCCTAACCCTAACCCTAACCCATACCCTACGCCGTACCCGAAGCCCTCCCCGAACCCGTACCCTAAGCCGTACCCTAAGCCTAACCCTAAGCCTAACCCTAACCCTAGGCTACCCTTGACTGCTTCTGCCTCCAATAGATTTCCTAAGCCCTAGTGTTTTAAGGAACAGCTTAAAAAGAGAATCCTAATGTGATTTCGTTATAATGCGTGTGTTCCTTATCTTATCCTAGTTTCTAAACTCTTCTCCATGGCTGGACCCCCAAATAATATTCCTTTACGTGCTAAGGGGTAACTAGAGAGTGGGATAGGTTTAATAACTACCCTTACCCTAACGCGAACCCTAACGCTAACCCCTACCCTAACCCTAACACGTACCCTAATCCTAACCCGTACCCTAAACCGAGCCCTAACCCTAACACTAACCCTAACCTTAACCCTAACCCATACCCTACGCCGTACCCGAAGCCCTCCCCGAACCCGTACCCTAAGCCGTACCCGAAGCCTAACCCTAAGCCTAACCCTAACCCTAGGCTACCCTTGACTGCTTCTGCCTCCAATAGATTTCCTAAGCACTAGTGTTTTAAGGAACAGCTTAAAAAGAGAATCCTAATGTGATTTCTTTATAATGTGTGTGTTCCTTATATTACCTTAGTGTCTAAACTCTTCTCCATGGCTCGACCCCCAAATAATGTTCCTTTACGTACTAAGGGGTATCTAGAGAGTGGGATAGGTTTAATAACTACCCTAACCCTAACGCGTACCCTAACCCTAACCCCTACCCTAACCCTAACACGTACCCTAATCCTAACCCGTACCCTAAACCGAGCCCTAACCCTAACACTAACCGTAACCCTAACCCTAACCCATACCCTACGCCATACCTGAAGCCCTCCCCGAACCCGTACCCTAAGCCGTACCCTAAGCCTAACCCTAAGCCTAACCCTAACCCTAGGCTACCCTTGACTGCTTCTGCCTCCAATGAATTTCCTAAGCACTAGTGTTTTAAGGAACAGCTTAAAAAGAGAATCCTAATGTGATTTCTTTATAATGGGTGTGTTCCTTATCTAATCCTAGTGTCTAAACTCTTCTCCATGGCTGGACCCCCAAATAATATTCCTTTATGTGCTAAGGGGTATCGAGAGAGTGGGATAGGTTTAATCACTACCCTAACCCTAACGCGTACCCTAACCCTAACACCTACCCTTACCCTAACACGTACCCTAATCCTAACCCGTACCCTAAACCGAGCCCTAACCCTAACACTAACCCTAACCCTAACCCTAACCCATACCCTACGCCGTACCCGAAGCCCTCCCCGAACCCGTACCCTAAGCCGTACCCGAAGCCTAACCCTAAGCCTAACCCTAACCCTAGGCTACCCTTGACTGCTTCTGCCTCCAATAGATTTCCTAAGCACTAGTGTTTTAAGGAACAGCTTAAAAAGAGAATCCTAATGTGATTTCTTTATAATGTGTGTGTTCCTTATCTTATCCTAGTGTCTAAACTCTTCTCCATGGCTGGACCCCCAAATAATATTCCTTTACGTGCTAAGGGGTAACTAGAGAGTGGGATAGGTTTAATAACTACCCTAACCCTAACGCGTACCCTAACGCTAACCCCTACCCTAACCCTAACACGTACCCTAATCATAACCCGTACCCTAACAGAGCCCTAACCCTAACACTAACCCTAACCCTAACCCTAACCCATACCCTACGCCGTGCCCGAAGCCCTCCCGAACCCGTACCCTAAGCCGTACCCTAAGCCTAACCCTAAGCCTAACCCTAACCCTAGGCTACCCTTGATTGCTTCTGCCTCCAATAGATTTCCTAAGCCCTAGTGTTTTAAGGAACAGCTTAAAAAGAGAATCCTAATGTGATTTCTTTATAATGGGTGTGTTCCTTATCTTATCCTAGTGTCTAAACTCTTCTCCATGGCTGGACCCCCAAATAATATTCCTTTATGTGCTAAGGGGTATCGAGAGAGTGGGATAGGTTTAATCACTACCCTAACCCTAACGCGTACCCTAACCCTAACCCCTACCCTTACCCTAACACGTACCCTAATCCTAACCCGTACCCAAACCGAGCCCTAACCCTAACACTAACCCTAACCCTAACCCTAACCCATACCTTACTCCGTACCCGAAGCCCTCCCCGAACCCGTACCCTAAGCCGTACCCGAAGCCTAACCCTAAGCCTAACCCTAACCCTAGGCTACCCTTGACTGCTTCTGCCTCCAATAGATTTCCTAAGCACTAGTGTTTTAAGGAACAGCTTAAAAAGAGAATCCTAATGTGATTTCTTTATAATGTGTGTGTTCCTTATATTATCTTAGTGTCTAAACTCTTCTCCATGGCTGGACCCCCTAATAATATTCCTTTACGTGCTAAGGGGTATCTAGAGAGTGGGATAGGTTTAATAACTACCCTAACCCTAACGCGTACCCTAACCCTAACCCCTACCCTTACCCTAACACGTACCCTAATCCTAACCCGTACCCTAAACCGAGCCCTAACCCTAACACTAACCCTAACCCTAACCCTAACCCATACCCTACGCCGTACCCGAAGCCCTCCCCGAAGCCGTACCCTAAGCCGTACCCTAAGCCTAACCCTAAGCCTAACCCTAACCCTAGGCTACCCTTGACTGCTTCTGCCTCCAATAGATTTCCTAAGCACTAGTGTTTTAAGGAACAGCTTAAAAAGAGAATCCTAATGTGATTTCTTTATAATGGGTGTGTTCCTTAACTTATCCTAGTGTCTAAACTCTTCTCCATGGCTGGACCCCCAAATAATATTCCTTTACGTGCTAATGGGTAACTAGAGAGTGGGATAGGTTTAATAACTACCCTATCCGTAACACGTACCCTAACCCTCACCCCTACCCTAACCCTAACAGAACCCTAATCCTAACCCGTACCCTAAACCGAGCCCTAAACCTAACACTAACCCTAACCCTAACCCTAACCCATACCCTACGCCGTACCCGAAGCCCTCCCCGAACCCGTACCCTAAGCAGTACCCGAAGCCTAACCCTAAGCCTAACCCTAACCCTAGGCTACCCTTGACTGCTTCTGCCTCCAATGAATTGCCTAAGCACTAGTGTTTTAAGGAACAGCTTAAAAAGAGAATCCTAATGTGATTTCTTTATAATGGGTGTGTTCCTTATCTAATCCTAGTGTCTAAACTCTTCTCCATGGCTGGACCCCCAAATAATATTCCTTTATGTGCTAAGGGGTATCGAGAGAGTGGGATAGGTTTAATCACTACCCTAACCCTAACGCGTACCCTAACCCTAACCCCTACCCTTACCCTAACACGTACCCTAATCCTAACCCGTACCCTAAACCGAGCCCTAACCCTAACACTAACCCTAACCCTAACCCTAACCCATACCCTACGCCGTACCCGAAGCCCTCCCCGAACCCGTACCCTAAGCCGTACCCGAAGCCTAACCCTAAGCCTAACCCTAACCCTAGGCTACCCTTGACTGCTTCTGCCTCCAATAGATTTCCTAAGCACTAGTGTTTTAAGGAACAGCTTAAAAAGAGAATCCTAATGTGATTTCTTTATAATGGGTGTGTTCCTTATCTTATCCTAGTGTCTAAACTCTTCTCCATGGCTGGACCCCCAAATAATATTCCTTTACGTGCTAAGGGGTAACTAGAGAGTGGGATAGGTTTAATAACTACCCTTACCCTAACGCGTACCCTAACGCGAACCCCTACCCTAACCCTAACACGTACCCTAATCCTAACCCGTACCCTACACCGAGCCCTAACCCTAACACTAACCCAAACCTTAACCCTAACCCATACCCTACGCCGTACCCGAAGCCCTCCCCGAACCCGTACCCTAAGCCATACCCTAAGCCTAACCCTAAGCCTAACCCTAACCCTAGGCTACCCTTGACTGCTTCTACCTCCAATAGATTTCCTAAGCACTAGTGTTTTAAGGAACAGCTTAAAAAGAGAATCCTAATGTGATTTCTTTATAATGTGTGTGTTCCTTGTATTATCTTAGTGTCTAAACTCTTCTCCATGGCTGGACCCCCTAATAATATTCCTTTACGTGCTAAGGGGTATCTAGAGAGTGGGATAGGTTTAATAACTACCCTAACCCTAACGCGTACCCTAACCCTAACCCCTACCCTAACCCTAACACGTACCCTAATCCTAACCCGTACCCTAAACCGAGCCCTAACCCTAACACTAACCGTAACCCTAACCCTAACCCATACCCTACGCCGTACCCGAAGCCCTCCCCGAACCCGTACCCTAAGCCGTACCCTAAGCCTAACCCTAAGCCTAACCCTAACCCTAGGCTACCCTTGACTGCTTCTGCCTCCAATGAATTTCCTAAGCACTAGTGTTTTAAGGAACAGCTTAAAAAGAGAATCCTAATGTGATTTCTTTATAATGGGTGTGTTCCTTATCTAATCCTAGTGTCTAAACTCTTCTCCATGGCTGGACCCCCAAATAATATTCCTTTATGTGCTAAGGGGTATCGAGAGAGTGGGATAGGTTTAATCACTACCCTAACCCTAACGCGTACCCTAACCCTAACCCCTACCCTTACCCTAACACGTACCCTAATCCTAACCCGTACCCTAAACCGAGCCCTAACCCTAACACTAACCCTAACCCTAACCCTAACCCATATCCTATGCCGTACCCGAAGCCCTCCCCGAACCCGTACCATAAGCCGTACCCGAAGCCTAACCCTAAGCCTAACCCTAACCCTAGGCTACCCTTGAGTGCTTCTGCCTCCAATAGATTTCCTAAGCACTAGTGTTTTCAGGAACAGCTTAAAAAGAGAATCCTAATGTGATTTCTTTATAATGGGTGTGTTCCTTATCTTATCCTAGTGTCTAAACTCTTCTCCATGGCTGGACCCCCAAATAATATTCCTTTACGTGCTAAGGGGTAACTAGAGAGTGGGATTGGTTTAATAACTACCCTAACCCTAACGCGTACCCTAATGCTAACCCCTACCCTAACACTAACACGTACCCTAATCCTAACCCGTACCCTAACCGAGCCCTAACCCTAACACTAACCCTAACCCTAACCCTAACCCATACCCTACGCCGTGCCCGAAGCCCTCCCCGAACCCGTACCCTAAGCCGTACCCTAAGCCTAACCCTAAGCCTAACCCTAACCCTAGGCTACCCTTGACTGCTTCTGCCTCCAATAGATTTCCTAAGCCCTAGTGTTTTAAGGAACAGCTTAAAAAGAGAATCCTAATGTGATTTCTTTATAATGGGTGTGTTCCTTATCTTATCCTAGTGTCTAAACTCTTCTCCATGGCTGGACCACCAAATAATGTTCCTTTACGTACTAAGGGGTATCTAGAGAGTGGGATAGGTTTAATAACTACCCTAACCCTAACGCGTACCCTAACCCTCACCCCTACCCTAAGCCTAACACAAACACTAATCCTAACCCGTACCCTAAAACGAGCCCTAACCCTAACACTAAACCTAACCCTAACCCTAACCCATACCCTACGCCGTACCCGAAGCCCTCCCCGAACCCGTACCCTAAGCCGTACCCGAAGCCTAACCCTAAGCCTAACCCTAACCCTAGGCTACCCTTGACTGCTTCTGCCTCCAATAGATTTCCTAAGCACTAGTGTTTTAAGGAACAGCTTAAAAAGAGAATCCTAATGTGATTTCTTTATAATGTGTGTGTTCCTTATCTTATCCTAGTGTCTAAACTCTTCTCCATGGCTGGACCCCCAAATAATATTCCTTTACGTGCTAAGGGGTAACTAGAGAGTGGGATAGGTTTAATAACTACCCTAACCCTAACGCGTACCCTAACGCTAACCCCTACCCTAACCCTAACACGTAACCTAATCCTAACCCGTACCCTAACCGAGCCCTAACCCTAACACTAACCCTAACCCTAACCCTAACCCATACCCTACGCCGTACCCGAAGCCCTCCCCGAACCCGTACCCTAAGCCGTACCCTAAGCCTAACCCTAAGCCTAACCCTAACCCTAGGCTACCCTTGACTGCTTCTGCCTCCAATAGATTTCCTAAGCCCTAGTGTTTTAAGGAACAGCTTAAAAAGAGAATCCTAATGTGATTTCGTTATAATGCGTGTGTTCCTTATCTTATCCTAGTTTCTAAACTCTTCTCCATGGCTGGACCCCCAAATAATATTCCTTTACGTGCTAAGGGGTAACTAGAGAGTGGGATAGGTTTAATAACTACCCTTACCCTAACGCGAACCCTAACGCTAACCCCTACCCTAACCCTAACACGTACCCTAATCCTAACCCGTACCCTAAACCGAGCCCTAACCCTAACACTAACCCTAACCTTAACCCTAACCCATACCCTACGCCGTACCCGAAGCCCTCCCCGAACCCGTACCCTAAGCCGTACCCGAAGCCTAACCCTAAGCCTAACCCTAACCCTAGGCTACCCTTGACTGCTTCTGCCTCCAATAGATTTCCTAAGCACTAGTGTTTTAAGGAACAGCTTAAAAAGAGAATCCTAATGTGATTTCTTTATAATGTGTGTGTTCCTTATATTACCTTAGTGTCTAAACTCTTCTCCATGGCTCGACCCCCAAATAATGTTCCTTTACGTACTAAGGGGTATCTAGAGAGTGGGATAGGTTTAATAACTACCCTAACCCTATCGCGTACCCTAACCCTAACCCCTACCCTAACCCTAACACGTACCCTAATCCTAACCCGTACCCTAAACCGAGCCCTAACCCTAACACTAACCGTAACCCTAACCCTAACCCATACCCTACGCCGTACCTGAAGCCCTCCCCGAACCCGTACCCTAAGCCGTACCCTAAGCCTAACCCTAAGCCTAACCCTAACCCTAGGCTACCCTTCACTGCTTCTGCCTCCAATGAATTTCCTAAGCACTAGTGTTTTAAGGAACAGCTTAAAAAGAGAATCCTAATGTGATTTCTTTATAATGGGTGTGTTCCTTATCTAATCCTAGTGTCTAAACTCTTCTCCATGGCTGGACCCCCAAATAATATTCCTTTATGTGCTAAGGGGTATCGAGAGAGTGGGATAGGTTTAATCACTACCCTAACCCTAACGCGTACCCTAACCCTAACACCTACCCTTACCCTAACACGTACCCTAATCCTAACCCGTACCCTAAACCGAGCCCTAACCCTAACACTAACCCTAACCCTAACCCTAACCCATACCCTACGCCGTACCCGAAGCCCTCCCCGAACCCGTACCCTAAGCCGTACCCGAAGCCTAACCCTAAGCCTAACCCTAACCCTAGGCTACCCTTGACTGCTTCTGCCTCCAATAGATTTCCTAAGCACTAGTGTTTTAAGGAACAGCTTAAAAAGAGAATCCTAATGTGATTTCTTTATAATGTGTGTGTTCCTTATCTTATCCTAGTGTCTAAACTCTTCTCCATGGCTGGACCCCCAAATAATATTCCTTTACGTGCTAAGGGGTAACTAGAGAGTGGGATAGGTTTAATAACTACCCTAACCCTAACGCGTACCCTAACGCTAACCCCTACCCTAACCCTAACACGTACCCTAATCCTAACCCGTACCCTAACAGAGCCCTAACCCTAACACTAACCCTAACCCTAACCCTAACCCATACCCTACGCCGTGCCCGAAGCCCTCCCGAACCCGTACCCTAAGCCGTACCCTAAGCCTAACCCTAAGCCTAACCCTAACCCTAGGCTACCCTTGATTGCTTCTGCCTCCAATAGATTTCCTAAGCCCTAGTGTTTTAAGGAACAGCTTAAAAAGAGAATCCTAATGTGATTTCTTTATAATGGGTGTGTTCCTTATCTTATCCTAGTGTCTAAACTCTTCTCCATGGCTGGACCCCCAAATAATATTCCTTTATGTGCTAAGGGGTATCGAGAGAGTGGGATAGGTTTAATCACTACCCTAACCCTAACGCGTACCCTAACCCTAACCCCTACCCTTACCCTAACACGTACCCTAATCCTAACCCGTACCCTAAACCGAGCCCTAACCCTAACACTAACCCTAATCCTAACCCTAACCCATACCCTAGGCCGTACCCGAAGCCCTCCCCGAACCCGTACCCTAAGCCGTACCCGAAGCCTAACCCTAAGCCTAACCCTAACCCTAGGCTACCCTTGACTGCTTCTGCCTCCAATAGATTTCCTAAGCACTAGTGTTTTAAGGAACAGCTTAAAAAGAGAATCCTAATGTGATTTCTTTATAATGTGTGTGTTCCTTATCTTATCCTAGCGTCTAAACTCTTCTCCATGGCTGGACCCCCAAATAATATTCCTTTACGTGCTAAGGGGTATCTAGAGAGTGGGATAGGTTTAATAACTACCCTAACCCTAACGCGTACCCTAACGCTAACCCCTACCCTAACCCTAACACGTACCCTAATCCTAACCCGTACCCTAACAGAGCCCTAACCCTAACACTAACCCTAACCCTAACCCTAACCCATACCCTACGCCGTGCCCGAAGCCCTCCCGAACCCGTACCCTAAGCCGTACCCTAAGCCTAACCCTAAGCCTAACCCTAACCCTAGGCTACCCTTGATTGCTTCTGCCTCCAATAGATTTCCTAAGCCCTAGTGTTTTAAGGAACAGCTTAAAAAGAGAATCCTAATGTGATTTCTTTATAATGGGTGTGTTCCTTATCTTATCCTAGTGTCTAAACTCTTCTCCATGGCTGGACCCCCAAATAATATTCCTTTATGTGCTAAGGGGTATCGAGAGAGTGGGATAGGTTTAATCACTACCCTAACCCTAACGCGTACCCTAACCCTAACCCCTACCCTTACCCTAACACGTACCCTAATCCTAACCCGTACCCTAAACCGAGCCCTAACCCTAACACTAACCCTAATCCTAACCCTAACCCATACCCTAGGCCGTACCCGAAGCCCTCCCCGAACCCGTACCCTAAGCCGTACCCGAAGCCTAACCCTAAGCCTAACCCTAACCCTAGGCTACCCTTGACTGCTTCTGCCTCCAATAGATTTCCTAAGCACTAGTGTTTTAAGGAACAGCTTAAAAAGAGAATCCTAATGTGATTTCTTTATAATGTGTGTGTTCCTTATCTTATCCTAGCGTCTAAACTCTTCTCCATGGCTGGACCCCCAAATAATATTCCTTTACGTGCTAAGGGGTATCTAGAGAGTGGGATAGGTTTAATAACTACCCTAACCCTAACGCGTACCCTAACGCTAACCCCTACCCTAACCCTAACACGTACCCTAATCCTAACCCGTACCCTAACCGAGCCCTAACCCTAACACTAACCCTAACCCTAACCCTAACCCATACCCTACGCCGTGCCCGAAGCCCTCCCCGAACCCGTACCCTAAGCCATACCCTAAGCCTAACCCTAAGCCTAACCCTAACCCTAGGCTACCCTTGACTGCTTCTGCCTCCAATAGATTTCCTAAGCCCTAGTGTTTTAAGGAACAGCTTAAAAAGAGAATCCTAATGTGATTTCTTTATAATGGGTGTGTTCCTTATCTTATCCTAGTGTCTAAACTCTTCTCCATGGCTGGACCCCCAAATAATATTCCTTTACGTGCTAAGGGGTAACTAGAGAGTGGGATAGGTTTAATAACTACCCTAACCCTAACGCGTACCCTAACGCTAACCCCTACCCTAACCCTAACACGTAACCTAATCCTAACCCGTACCCTAACCGAGCCCTAACCCTAACACTAACCCTAACCCTAACCCTAACCCATACCCTACGCCGTACCCGAAGCCCTCCCCGAACCCGTACCCTAAGCCGTACCCTAAGCCTAACCCTAAGCCTAACCCTAACCCTAGGCTACCCTTGACTGCTTCTGCCTCCAATAGATTTCCTAAGCCCTAGTGTTTTAAGGAACAGCTTAAAAAGAGAATCCTAATGTGATTTCGTTATAATGCGTGTGTTCCTTATCTTATCCTAGTTTCTAAACTCTTCTCCATGGCTGGACCCCCAAATAATATTCCTTTACGTGCTAAGGGGTAACTAGAGAGTGGGATAGGTTTAATAACTACCCTTACCCTAACGCGAACCCTAACGCTAACCCCTACCCTAACCCTAACACGTACCCTAATCCTAACCCGTACCCTAAACCGAGCCCTAACCCTAACACTAACCCTAACCTTAACCCTAACCCATACCCTACGCCGTACCCGAAGCCCTCCCCGAACCCGTACCCTAAGCCGTACCCGAAGCCTAACCCTAAGCCTAACCCTAACCCTAGGCTACCCTTGACTGCTTCTGCCTCCAATAGATTTCCTAAGCACTAGTGTTTTAAGGAACAGCTTAAAAAGAGAATCCTAATGTGATTTCTTTATAATGTGTGTGTTCCTTATATTACCTTAGTGTCTAAACTCTTCTCCATGGCTCGACCCCCAAATAATGTTCCTTTACGTACTAAGGGGTATCTAGAGAGTGGGATAGGTTTAATAACTACCCTAACCCTATCGCGTACCCTAACCCTAACCCCTACCCTAACCCTAACACGTACCCTAATCCTAACCCGTACCCTAAACCGAGCCCTAACCCTAACACTAACCGTAACCCTAACCCTAACCCATACCCTACGCCGTACCTGAAGCCCTCCCCGAACCCGTACCCTAAGCCGTACCCTAAGCCTAACCCTAAGCCTAACCCTAACCCTAGGCTACCCTTCACTGCTTCTGCCTCCAATGAATTTCCTAAGCACTAGTGTTTTAAGGAACAGCTTAAAAAGAGAATCCTAATGTGATTTCTTTATAATGGGTGTGTTCCTTATCTAATCCTAGTGTCTAAACTCTTCTCCATGGCTGGACCCCCAAATAATATTCCTTTATGTGCTAAGGGGTATCGAGAGAGTGGGATAGGTTTAATCACTACCCTAACCCTAACGCGTACCCTAACCCTAACACCTACCCTTACCCTAACACGTACCCTAATCCTAACCCGTACCCTAAACCGAGCCCTAACCCTAACACTAACCCTAACCCTAACCCTAACCCATACCCTACGCCGTACCCGAAGCCCTCCCCGAACCCGTACCCTAAGCCGTACCCGAAGCCTAACCCTAAGCCTAACCCTAACCCTAGGCTACCCTTGACTGCTTCTGCCTCCAATAGATTTCCTAAGCACTAGTGTTTTAAGGAACAGCTTAAAAAGAGAATCCTAATGTGATTTCTTTATAATGTGTGTGTTCCTTATCTTATCCTAGTGTCTAAACTCTTCTCCATGGCTGGACCCCCAAATAATATTCCTTTACGTGCTAAGGGGTAACTAGAGAGTGGGATAGGTTTAATAACTACCCTAACCCTAACGCGTACCCTAACGCTAACCCCTACCCTAACCCTAACACGTACCCTAATCCTAACCCGTACCCTAACAGAGCCCTAACCCTAACACTAACCCTAACCCTAACCCTAACCCATACCCTACGCCGTGCCCGAAGCCCTCCCGAACCCGTACCCTAAGCCGTACCCTAAGCCTAACCCTAAGCCTAACCCTAACCCTAGGCTACCCTTGATTGCTTCTGCCTCCAATAGATTTCCTAAGCCCTAGTGTTTTAAGGAACAGCTTAAAAAGAGAATCCTAATGTGATTTCTTTATAATGGGTGTGTTCCTTATCTTATCCTAGTGTCTAAACTCTTCTCCATGGCTGGACCCCCAAATAATATTCCTTTATGTGCTAAGGGGTATCGAGAGAGTGGGATAGGTTTAATCACTACCCTAACCCTAACGCGTACCCTAACCCTAACCCCTACCCTTACCCTAACACGTACCCTAATCCTAACCCGTACCCTAAACCGAGCCCTAACCCTAACACTAACCCTAATCCTAACCCTAACCCATACCCTAGGCCGTACCCGAAGCCCTCCCCGAACCCGTACCCTAAGCCGTACCCGAAGCCTAACCCTAAGCCTAACCCTAACCCTAGGCTACCCTTGACTGCTTCTGCCTCCAATAGATTTCCTAAGCACTAGTGTTTTAAGGAACAGCTTAAAAAGAGAATCCTAATGTGATTTCTTTATAATGTGTGTGTTCCTTATCTTATCCTAGCGTCTAAACTCTTCTCCATGGCTGGACCCCCAAATAATATTCCTTTACGTGCTAAGGGGTATCTAGAGAGTGGGATAGGTTTAATAACTACCCTAACCCTAACGCGTACCCTAACGCTAACCCCTACCCTAACCCTAACACGTACCCTAATCCTAACCCGTACCCTAACCGAGCCCTAACCCTAACACTAACCCTAACCCTAACCCTAACCCATACCCTACGCCGTGCCCGAAGCCCTCCCCGAACCCGTACCCTAAGCCATACCCTAAGCCTAACCCTAAGCCTAACCCTAACCCTAGGCTACCCTTGACTGCTTCTGCCTCCAATAGATTTCCTAAGCCCTAGTGTTTTAAGGAACAGCTTAAAAAGAGAATCCTAATGTGATTTCTTTATAATGGGTGTGTTCCTTATCTTATCCTAGTGTCTAAACTCTTCTCCATGGCTGGACCCCCAAATAATATTCCTTTACGTGCTAAGGGGTAACTAGAGAGTGGGATAGGTTTAATAACTACCCTTACCCTAACGCGTACCCTAACGCGAACCCCTACCCTAACCCTAACACGTACCCTAATCCTAACCCGTACCCTACACCGAGCCCTAACCCTAACACTAACCCAAACCTTAACCCTAACCCATACCCTACGCCGTACCCGAAGCCCTCCCCGAACCCGTACCCTAAGCCATACCCTAAGCCTAACCCTAAGCCTAACCCTAACCCTAGGCTACCCTTGACTGCTTCTACCTCCAATAGATTTCCTAAGCACTAGTGTTTTAAGGAACAGCTTAAAAAGAGAATCCTAATGTGATTTCTTTATAATGTGTGTGTTCCTTATATTATCTTAGTGTCTAAACTCTTCTCCATGGCTGGACCCCCTAATAATATTCCTTTACGTGCTAAGGGGTATCTAGAGAGTGGGATAGGTTTAATAACTACCCTAACCCTAACGCGTACCCTAACCCTAACCCCTACCCTAACCCTAACACGTACCCTAATCCTAACCCGTACCCTAAACCGAGCCCTAACCCTAACACTAACCGTAACCCTAACCCTAACCCATACCCTACGCCGTACCCGAAGCCCTCCCCGAACCCGTACCCTAAGCCGTACCCTAAGCCTAACCCTAAGCCTAACCCTAACCCTAGGCTACCCTTGACTGCTTCTGCCTCCAATGAATTTCCTAAGCACTAGTGTTTTAAGGAACAGCTTAAAAAGAGAATCCTAATGTGATTTCTTTATAATGGGTGTGTTCCTTATCTAATCCTAGTGTCTAAACTCTTCTCCATGGCTGGACCCCCAAATAATATTCCTTTATGTGCTAAGGGGTATCGAGAGAGTGGGATAGGTTTAATCACTACCCTAACCCTAACGCGTACCCTAACCCTAACCCCTACCCTTACCCTAACACGTACCCTAATCCTAACCCGTACCCTAAACCGAGCCCTAACCCTAACACTAACCCTAACCCTAACCCTAACCCATATCCTATGCCGTACCCGAAGCCCTCCCCGAACCCGTACCATAAGCCGTACCCGAAGCCTAACCCTAAGCCTAACCCTAACCCTAGGCTACCCTTGAGTGCTTCTGCCTCCAATAGATTTCCTAAGCACTAGTGTTTTCAGGAACAGCTTAAAAAGAGAATCCTAATGTGATTTCTTTATAATGGGTGTGTTCCTTATCTTATCCTAGTGTCTAAACTCTTCTCCATGGCTGGACCCCCAAATAATATTCCTTTACGTGCTAAGGGGTAACTAGAGAGTGGGATTGGTTTAATAACTACCCTAACCCTAACGCGTACCCTAATGCTAACCCCTACCCTAACACTAACACGTACCCTAATCCTAACCCGTACCCTAACCGAGCCCTAACCCTAACACTAACCCTAACCCTAACCCTAACCCATACCCTACGCCGTGCCCGAAGCCCTCCCCGAACCCGTACCCTAAGCCGTACCCTAAGCCTAACCCTAAGCCTAACCCTAACCCTAGGCTACCCTTGACTGCTTCTGCCTCCAATAGATTTCCTAAGCCCTAGTGTTTTAAGGAACAGCTTAAAAAGAGAATCCTAATGTGATTTCTTTATAATGGGTGTGTTCCTTATCTTATCCTAGTGTCTAAACTCTTCTCCATGGCTGGACCCCCAAATAATATTCCTTTACGTGCTAAGGGGTAACTAGAGAGTGGGATAGGTTTAATAACTACCCTTACCCTAACGCGTACCCTAACGATAACCCCTACCCTAACCCTAACACGTACCCTAATCCTAACCCGTACCCTAAACCGAGCCCTAACCCTAACACTAACCCTAACACTAACCCTAACCCATACCCTACGCCGTACGCGAAGCCCTCCCCGAACCCGTACCCTAAGCAGTACCCTAAGCCTAACCCTAAGCCTAACCCTAACCCTAGGCTACCCTTGACTGCTTCTGCCTCCAATAGATTTCCTAAGCACTAGTGTTTTAAGGAACAGCTTAAAAAGAGAATCCTAATGTTATTTCTTTATAATGTGTGTGTTCCTTATATTATCTTAGTGTCTAAACTCTTCTCCATGGCTGGACCCCCAAATAATATTCCTTTATGTGCTAAGGGGTATCGAAAGAGTGGGATAGGTTTAATCACTACCCTAACCCTAACGCGTACCCTAACCCTAACCCCTACCCTTACCCTAACACGTACCCTAATCCTAACTCGTACCCTAAACAGAGCCCTAACCCTAAAACTAACCCTAACCCTAACCCTAACCCATACCCTACGCCGTACCCGAAGCCCTCCCCGAACCCGTACCCTAAGCCGTACCCGAAGCCTAACCCTAAGCCTAACCCTAACCCTAGGCTACCCTTGACTGCTTCTGCCTCCAATAGATTTCCTAAGCACTAGTGTTTTCAGGAACAGCTTAAAAAGAGAATCCTAATGTGATTTCTTTATAATGTGTGTGTTCCTTATCTTATCCTAGTGTCTAAACTCTTCTCCATGGCTGGACCCCCAAATAATATTCCTTTACGTGCTAAGGGGTAACTAGAGAGTGGGATAGGTTTAATAACTACCCTAACCCTAACGCGTACCCTAACCCTAACCCCTACCCTAACCCTAACATGTACCCTAATTCTAACCCGTACCCTAAACCGAGCCCTAACCCTAACACTAACCCTAACCCTAACCGTAACCCATACCCTACGCCGTACCCGAAGCCCTCCCCGAACACGTACCCTAAGCCATACCCTAAGCCTAACCGTAAGCCTAACCCTAACCCTAGGCTACCCTTGACTGCTTCTGCCTCCAATAGATTTCCTAAGCACTAGTGTTTTAAGGAACAGCTTAAAAAGAGAATCCTAATGTGATTTCTTTATAATGTGTGTGTTCCTTATATTATCTTAGTGTCTAAACTCTTCTCCATGGCTGGACCCCCTAATAATATTCCTTTACGTGCTAAGGGGTATCTAGAGAGTGGGATAGGTTTAATAACTACCCTAACCCTAACCCCTACCCTAACCCTAACACGTACCCTAATCCTAACCCGTACCCTAAACCGAGCCCTAACACTAACACTAACCCTAACCCTAACCCTAACCCATACCCTACGCCGTACCCGAAGCCCTTCCCGAAGCCGTACCCTAAGCCGTACCCTAAGCCTAACCCTAAGCCTAACCCTAACCCTAGGCTACCCTTGACTGCTTCTGCCTCCAATAGATTTCCTAAGCACTAGTGTTTTAAGGAACAGCTTAAAAAGAGAATCCTAATGTGATTTCTTTATAATGGGTGTGTTCCTTAACTTATCCTAGTGTCTAAACTCTTCTCCATGGCTGGACCCCCAAATAATATTCCTTTACGTGCTAATGGGTAACTAGAGAGTGGGATAGGTTTAATAACTACCCTATCCGTAACACGTACCCTAACCCTCACCCCTACCCTAACCCTAACAGAACCCTAATCCTAACCCGTACCCTAAACCGAGCCCTAACCCTAACATTAACCCTAACCCTAACCGTAACTCATACCCTACGCCGTACCCGAAGCCCTCCCCGAACACGTACCCTAAGCCGTACCCTAAGCCTAACCGTAAGCCTAACCCTAACCCTAGGCTACCCTTGACTGCTTCTGCCTCCAGTAGATTTCCTAAGCACTAGTGTTTTAAGGAACAGCTTAAAAAGAGAATCCTAATGTGATTTCTTTATAATGTGTGTGTTCCTTATATTATCTTAGGGTCTAAACTCTTCTCCATGGCTGGACCCCCTAATAATATTCCTTTACGTGCTAAGGGGTATCTAGAGAGTGGGATAGGTTTAATAACTACCCTAACCCTAACGCGTACCCTAACCCTAACCCCTACCCTAACCCTAACACGTACCCTAATCCTAACCCGTACCCTAAACCGAGCCCTAACCCTAACACAAACCCTAACCCTAACCCTAAGCCTAACCCTAACCCTAGGCTACCCTTGACTGCTTCTGCCTCCAATAGATTTCCTAAGCACTAGTGTTTTAAGGAACAGCTTAAAAAGAGAATCCTAATGTGATTTCTTTATAATGGGTGTGTTCCTTATCTTATCCTAGTGTCTAAACTCTTCTCCATGGCTGAACCCCAAATAATATTCCTTTACGTGCTAATGGGTAACTAGAGAGTGGGATAGGTTTAATAACTACCCTATCCGTAACACGTACCCTAACCCTCACCCCTACCCTAACCCTAACACGAACCCTAATCCTAACCCGTACCCTAAAACGAGCCCTAACCCTAACACTAAACCTAACCCTAACCCTAACCCATACCCTACGCCGTACCCGAAGCCCTCCCCGAACACGTAACCTAAGCCGTACCCTAAGCCTAACGCTAAGCCTAACCCTAACCCTAGGGTACCCTTGACTGCTTCTGCCTCCAATAGATTTCCTAAGCACTAGTGTTTTAAGGAACATCTTAAAAAAAGAATCCTAATGTGATTTCTTTATAATGGGTGTGTTCCTTATCTAATCCTAGTGTCTAAACTCTTCTCCATGGCTGGACCCCCAAATAATATTCCTTTATGTGCTAAGGGGTATCGAGAGAGTGGGATAGGTTTAATCACTACCCTAACCCTAACGCGTACCCTAACCCTAACCCCTACCCTTACCCTAACACGTACCCTAATCCTAACCCGTACCCTAAACCGAGCCCTAACCCTAACACTAACCCTAACCCTAACCCTAACCCATACCCTACGCCGTACCCGAAGCCCTCCCCGAACACGTACCCTAAGCCGTACCCTAAGCCTAACCGTAAGCCTAACCCTAACCCTAGGCTACCCTTGACTGCTTCTGCCTCCAGTAGATTTCCTAAGCACTAGTGTTTTAAGGAACAGCTTAAAAAGAGAATCCTGATGTGATTTCTTTATAATGTGTGTGTTCCTTATATTATCTTAGGGTCTAAACTCTTCTCCATGGCTGGACCCCCTAATAATATTCCTTTACGTGCTAAGGGGTATCTAGAGAGTGGGATAGGTTTAATAACTACCCTAACCCTAACGCGTACCCTAACCCTAACCCCTACCCTAACCCTAACACGTACCCTAATCCTAACCCGTACCCTAAACCGAGCCCTAACCCTAACACTAACCCTAACCCTAACCCTAACCCATACCCTACGCCGTACCCGAAGCCCTCCCCAAAGCCGTACCCTAAGCCGTACCCTAAGCCTAACCCTAAGCGTAACCCTAACCCTAGGCTACCCTTGACTGCTTCTGCCTCCAATAGATTTCCTAAGCACTAGTGTTTTAAGGAACAGCTTAAAAAGAGAATCCTAATGTTATTTCTTTATAATGTGTGTGTTCCTTATATTATCTTAGTGTCTAAACTCTTCTCCATGGCTGGACCCCCAAATAATATTCCTTTACGTGCTAAGGGGTATCTAGAGAGTGGGATAGGTTTAATAACTACCCTAACCATAACGCGTACCCTAACCCTAACCCCTACCCTAACCCTAACATGTACCATAATCCTAACCTGTACTCTAAACCGAGCCCTAACCCTAACACTAACCCTAACACTAACCGTAACCCATACCCTACGCCGTACCCGAAGCCCTCCCCGAACACGTACCCTAAGCCGTACCCTAAGCCTAACCGTAAGCCTAACCCTAACCCTAGGCTACCCTTGACTGCTTCTGCCTCCAATAGATTTCCTAAGCACTAGTGTTTTAAGGAACAGCTTAAAAAGAGAATCCTAATGTGATTTCTTTATAATGTGTGTGTTCCTTATATTATCTTAGTGTCTAAACTCTTCTCCATGGCTGGACCCCCTAATAATATTCCTTTACGTGCTAAGGGGTATCTAGAGAGTGGGATAGGTTTAATAACTACCCTAACCCTAACGCGTACCCTAACCCTAACCCCTACCCTAACCCTAACACGTACCCTAATCCTAACCCGTACCCTAAACCGAGCCCTAACCCTAACACTAACCCTAACCCTAACCCTAACCCATACCCTACGCCGTACCCGAAGCCCTCCCCGAAGCCGTACCCGAAGCCTAACCCTAAGCCTAACCCTAACCCTAGGCTACCCTTGACTGCTTCTGCCTCCAATAGATTTCCTAAGCACTAGTGTTTTAAGGAACAGCTTAAAAAGAGAATCCTAATGTGATTTCTTTATAATGTGGCTGTTCCTTATCTTATCCTAGTGTCTAAACTCTTCTCCGTGGCTGGACCCCCAAATAATATTCCTTTACGTGCTAAGGGGTAACTAGAGAGTGGGATAGGTTTAATAACTACCCTAACCCTAACGCGTACCCTAACGCTAACCCGTACCCTAACCCTAACAAGTACCCTAATCCTAACCCGTACCCTAACCGAGCCCTAACCCTAACACTAACCCTAACCCTAACCCTAACCCATACCCTACGCCGTGCCCGAAGCCCTCCCCGAACCCGTACCCTAAGCCGTACCCTAAGCCTAACCCTAAGCCTAACCCTAACCCTAGGCTACCCTTGACTGCTTCTGCCTCCAATAGATTTCCTAAGCCCTAGTGTTTTAAGGAACAGCTTAAAAAGAGAATCCTAATGTGATTTCTTTATAATGGGTGTGTTTCTTATCTTATCCTAGTGTCTAAACTCTTCTCCATGGCTGGACCCCCAAATAATATTCCTTTACGTGCTAAGGGGTAACTAGAGAGTGGGATAGGTTTAATAACTACCCTTACCCTAACGCGTACCCTAACGCTAACCCCTACCCTAACCCTAACACGTACCCTAATCCTAACCCGTACCCTAAACCGAGCCCTAACCCTAACACTAACCCTAACCTTAACCCTAACCCATACCCTACGCCGTACCCGAAGCCCTCTCCGAACCCGTACCCTAAGCCGTACCCTAAGCCTACCCCTAAGCCTAACCCTAACCCTAGGCTACCCTTGACTGCTTCTGCCTCCAATAGATTTCCTAAGCACTAGTGTTTTAAGGAACAGCTTAAAAACAGAATCCTAATATTATTTCTTTATAATGTGTGTGTTCCTTATATTATCTTAGTGTCTAAACTCTTCTCCATGGCTGGACCCCCAAATAATATTCCTTTACGTGCTAAGGGGTATCTAGAGAGTGGGATAGGTTTAATAACTACCCTAACTGTAACGCGTACCCTAACCCTAACCCCTACCCTAACCCTAACATGTACCCTAATTCTAATCCGTACCCTAAACCGAGCCCTAACCCTAACACTAACCCTAACCCTAACCGTAACCCATACCCTACGCCGTACCCGAAGCCCTCCCCGAACACTTACCCTAAGCCGTACCCTAAGCCTAACCCTAAGCCTAACCCTAACCCTAGGCTACCCTTGACTGCTTCTGCCTCCAATAGATTTCCTAAGCACTAGTGTTTTAAGGAACAGCTTAAAAAGAGAATCCTAATGTGATTTCTTTATAATGTGTGTGTTCCTTATATTATCTTATTGTCTAAACTCTTCTCCATGGCTGGACCCCCTAATAATATTCCTTTACGTGCTAAGGGGTATCTAGAGAGTGGGATAGGTTTAATAACTACCCTAACCCTAACGCGTACCCTAACCCTAACCCCTACCCTAACCCTAACAGGTACCCTAATCCTAACCCGTACCCTAAACCGAGCCCTAACCCTAACACTAACCCTAACCCTAACCCTAACCCATACCCTACGCCGTACCCGAAGCCCTCCCCGAAGCCATACCCTAAGCCGTACCCTAAGCCTAACCCTAAGCCTAACCCTAACCCTAGGCTACCCTTGACTGCTTCTGCCTCCAATAGATTTCCTAAGCACTAGTGTTTTAAGGAACAGCTTAAAAAGAGAATCCTAATGTGATTTCTTTATAATGGGTGTGTTCCTTATCTTATCCTAGTGTCTAAACTCTTCTCCATGGCTGAACCCCAAATAATATTCCTTTACGTGCTAATGGGTAACTAGAGAGTGGGATAGGTTTAATAACTACCCTATCCGTAACACGTACCCTAACCCTCACCCCTACCCTAACCCTAACACGAACCCTAATCCTAACCCGTACCCTAAAACGAGCCCTAACCCTAACACTAAACCTAACACTAACCCTAACCCATACCCTACGCCGTACCCGAAGCCCTCCCCGAACACGTAACCTAAGCCGTACCCGAAGCCTAACCCTAAGCCTAACCCTAACCCTAGGCTACCCTTGACTGCTTCTGCCTCCAATAGATTTCCTAAGCACTAGTGTTTTAAGGAACAGCTTAAAAAGAGAATCCTAATGTGATTTCTTTATAATGGGTGTGTTCCTTATATTACCTTAGTGTCTAAACTCTTCTCCATGGCTGGACCCCCAAATAATGTTCCTTTACGTACTAAGGGGTATCTAGAGAGTGGGATAGGTTTAATAACTACCCTAACCCTAACGCGTACCCTAACCCTAACCCCTACCCTAACCCTAACACGTACCCTAATCCTAACCCGTACCCTAAACCGAGCCCTAACCCTAACACTAACCGTAACCCTAACCCTAACCCATACCCTACGCCGTACCCGAAGCCCTCCCCGAACCCGTACCCTAAGCCGTACCCTAAGCCTAACCCTAAGCCTAACCCTAACCCTAGGCTACCCTTGACTGCTTCTGCCTCCAATGAATTGCCTAAGCACTAGTGTTTTAAGGAACAGCTTAAAAAGAGAATCCTAATGTGATTTCTTTATAATGGGTGTGTTCCTTATCTAATCCTAGTGTCTAAACTCTTCTCCATGGCTGGACCCCCAAATAATATTCCTTTATGTGCTAAGGGGTATCGAGAGAGTGGGATAGTTTTAATCACTACCCTAACCCTAACGCGTACCCTAACCCTAACCCCTACCCTTACCCTAACACGTACCCTAATCCTAACCCGTACCCTAAACCGAGCCCTAACCCTAACATTAACCCTAACCCTAACCGTAACCCATACCCTACGCCGTACCCGAAGCCCTCCCCGAACACGTACCCTAAGCCGTACCCTAAGCCTAACCGTAAGCCTAACCCTAACCCTAGGCTACCCTTGACTGCTTCTGCCTCCAGTAGATTTCCTAAGCACTAGTGTTTTAAGGAACAGCTTAAAAAGAGAATCCTGATGTGATTTCTTTATAATGTGTGTGTTCCTTATATTATCTTAGGGTCTAAACTCTTCTCCATGGCTGGACCCCCTAATAATATTCCTTTACGTGCTAAGGGGTATCTAGAGAGTGGGATAGGTTTAATAACTACCCTAACCCTAACGCGTACCCTAACCCTAACCCCTACCCTAACCCTAACACGTACCCTAATCCTAACCCGTACCCTAAACCGAGCCCTAACCCTAACACTAACCCTAACCCTAACCCTAACCCATACCCTACGCCGTACGCGAAGCCCTCCCCAAAGCCGTACCCTAAGCCGTACCCTAAGCCTAACCCTAAGCGTAACCCTAACCCTAGGCTACCCTTGACTGCTTCTGCCTCCAATAGATTTCCTAAGCACTAGTGTTTTAAGGAACAGCTTAAAAAGAGAATCCTAATGTTATTTCTTTATAATGTGTGTGTTCCTTATATTATCTTAGTGTCTAAACTCTTCTCCATGGCTGGACCCCCAAATAATATTCCTTTACGTGCTAAGGGGTATCTAGAGAGTGGGATAGGTTTAATAACTACCCTAACCATAACGCGTACCCTAACCCTAACCCCTACCCTAACCCTAACATGTACCATAATCCTAACCTGTACTCTAAACCGAGCCCTAACCCTAACACTAACCCTAACACTAACCGTAACCCATACCCTACGCCGTACCCGAAGCCCTCCCCGAACACGTACCCTAAGCCGTACCCTAAGCCTAACCGTAAGCCTAACCCTAACCCTAGGCTACCCTTGACTGCTTCTGCCTCCAATAGATTTCCTAAGCACTAGTGTTTTAAGGAACAGCTTAAAAAGAGAATCCTAATGTGATTTCTTTATAATGTGTGTGTTCCTTATATTATCTTAGTGTCTAAACTCTTCTCCATGGCTGGACCCCCTAATAATATTCCTTTACATGCTAAGGGGTATCTAGAGAGTGGGATAGGTTTAATAACTACCCTAACCCTAACGCGTACCCTAACCCTAACCCCTACCCTAACCCTAACACGTACCCTAATCCTAACCCGTACCCTAAACCGAGCCCTAACCCTAACACTAACCCTAACCCTAACCCTAACCCATACCCTACGCCGTACCCGAAGCCCTCCCCGAAGCCGTACCCTAAGCCGTACCCTAAGCCTAACCCTAACCCTAGGCTACCCTTGACTGCTTCTGCCTCCAATAGATTTCCTAAGCACTAGTGTTTTAAGGAACAGCTTAAAAAGAGAATCCTAATGTGATTTCTTTATAATGTGGGTGTTCCTTATCTTATCCTAGTGTCTAAACTCTTCTCCGTGGCTGGACCCCCAAATAATATTCCTTTACGTGCTAAGGGGTAACTAGAGAGTGGGATAGGTTTAATAACTACCCTAACCCTAACGCGTACCCTAACGCTATCCCCTACCCTAACCCTAACAAGTACCCTAATCCTAACCCGTACCCTAACCGAGCCCTAACCCTAACACTAACCCTAACCCTAACCCTAACCCATACCCTACGCCGTGTCCGAAGCCCTCCCCGAACCCGTACCCTAAGCCGTACCCGAAGCCTAACCCTAAGCCTAACCCTAACCCTAGGCTACCCTTGACTGCTTCTGCCTCCAATAAATTGCCTAAGCACTAGTGTTTTAAGGAACAGCTTAAAAAGAGAATCCTAATGTGATTTCTTTATAATGGGTGTGTTCCTTATCTAATCCTAGTGTCTAAACTCTTCTCCATGGCTGGACCCCCAAATAATATTCCTTTATGTGCTAAGGGGTATCGAGAGAGTGGGATAGTTTTAATCACTACCCTAACCCTAACGCGTACCCTAACCCTAACCCCTACCCTTACCCTAACACGTACCCTAATCCTAACCCGTACCCTAAACCGAGCCCTAACCCTAACATTAACCCTAACCCTAACCGTAACCCATACCCTACGCCGTACCCGAAGCCCTCCCCGAACACGTACCCTAAGCCGTACCCTAAGCCTAACCGTAAGCCTAACCCTAACCCTAGGCTACCCTTGACTGCTTCTGCCTCCAGTAGATTTCCTAAGCACTAGTGTTTTAAGGAACAGCTTAAAAAGAGAATCCTGATGTGATTTCTTTATAATGTGTGTGTTCCTTATATTATCTTAGGGTCTAAACTCTTCTCCATGCCTGGACCCCTTAATAATATTCCTTTACGTGCTAAGGGGTATCTAGAGAGTGGGATAGGTTTAATAACTACCCTAACCCTAACGCGTACCCTAACCCTAACCCCTACCCTAACCCTAACACGTACCCTAATCCTAACCCGTACCCTAAACCGAGCCCTAACCCTAACACTAACCCTAACCCTAACCCTAACCCATACCCTACGCCATACCCGAAGCCCTCCCCGAAGCCGTACCCTAAGCCGTACCCTAAGCCTAACCCTAAGCCTAACCCTAACCCTAGGCTACCCTTGACTGCTTCTGCCTCCAATAGATTTCCTAAGCACTAGTGTTTTAAGGAACAGCTTAAAAAGAGAATCCTAATGTGATTTCTTTATAATGTGTGTGTTCCTTATATTACCTTAGTGTCTAAACTCTTCTCCATGGCTGGACCCCCAAATAATGTTCCTTTACGTACTAAGGGGTATCTAGAGAGTGGGATAGGTTTAATAACTACCCTAACCCTAACGAGTACCCTAACCCTAACCCCTACCCTAACCCTAACACGTACCCTAATCCTAACCCGTACCCTAAACCGAGCCCTAACCCTAACACTAACCGTAACCCTAACCCTAACCCATACCCTACGCCATACCCGAAGCCCTCCCCGAACCCGTACCCTAAGCCGTACCCTAAGCCTAACCCTAAGCGTAACCCTAACCCTAGGCTACCCTTGACTGCTTCTGCCTCCAATAGATTTCCTAAGCACTAGTGTTTTAAGGAACAGCTTAAAAAGAGAATCCTAATGTGATTTCTTTATAATGGGTGTGTTCCTTATCTTATCCTAGTGTCTAAACTCTTCTCCATGGCTGGACCCCCAAATAATATTCCTTTACGTGCTAATGGGTAACTAGAGAGTGGGATAGGTTTAATAACTACCCTATCCGTAACACGTAACCTAACCCTCACCCCTACCCTAACCCTAACACGAACCCTAATCCTAACCCGTACCCTAAAATGAGCCGTAACCCTAACACTAAACCTAACCCTAACCCTAACCCATACCCTACGCCGTACCCGAAGCCCTCCCCGAACCCGTACCTTAAGCCGTACCTGAAGCCTAACCCTAAGCCTAACCCTAACCCTAGGCTACCCTTGACTGCTTCTGCCTCCAATAGATTTCCTAAGCACTAGTGTTTTAAGGAACAGCTTAAAAAGAGAATCCTAATGTGATTTCTTTATAATGTGGGTGTTCCTTATCTTATCCTAGTGTCTAAACTCTTCTCCGTGGCTGGACCCCCAAATAATATTCCTTTACGTGCTAAGGGGTAACTAGAGAGTGGGATAGGTTTAATAACTACCCTAACCCTAACGCCTACCCTAACGCTATCCCCTACCCTAACCCTAACAAGTACCCTAATCCTAACCCGTACCCTAACCGAGCCCTAACCCTAACACTAACCCTAACCCTAACCCTAACCCATACCCTACGCCGTGCCCGAAGCCCTCCCCGAACCCGTACCCTAAGCCGTACCCTAAGCCTAACCCTAAGCCTAACCCTAACCCTAGGCTACCCTTGACTTCTGCCTCCAATAGATTTCCTAAGCCCTAGTGTTTTAAGGAACAGCTTAAAAAGAGAATCCTAATGTGATTTCTTTATAATGGGTGTGTTCCTTATCTTATCCTAGTGTCTAAACTCTTCTCCATGGCTGGACCCCCAAATAATATTCCTTTACGTGCTAAGGGGTAACTAGAGAGTGGGATAGGTTTAATAACTACCCTTACCCTAACGCGTACCCTAACCCTAACCCCTACCCTAACCCTAACACGTACCCTAATCCTAACCCGTACCCTAAACCGAGCCCTAACCCTAACACTAACCGTAACCCTAACCCTAACCCATACCCTACGCCGTACCCGAAGCTCTCCCCGAACACGTACCCTAAGCCGTACCCTAAGCCTAACCGTAAGCCTAACCCTAACCCTAGGCTACCCTTGACTGCTTCTGCCTCCAATAGATTTCCTAAGCACTAGTGTTTTAAGGAACAGCTTAAAAAGAGAATCCTAATGTGATTTCTTTATAATGTGTGTGTTCCTTATATTATCTTAGTGTCTAAACTCTTCTCCATGGCTGGACCCCCTAATAATATTCCTTTACGTGCTAAGGGGTATCTAGAGAGTGGGATAGGTTTAATAACTACCCTAACCCTAACGCGTACCCTAACCCTAACCCCTACCCTAACCCTAACACGTACCCTAATCCTAACCCGTACCCTAAACCGAGCCCTAACCCTAACACTAACCCTAACCCTAACCCTAACCCATACCCTACGCCGTACCCGAAGCCCTCCCCGAAGCCGTAACCTAAGCCGTACCCTAAGCCTAACCCTAACCCTAGGCTACCCTTGACTGCTTCTGCCTCCAATAGATTTCCTAAGCACTAGTGTTTTAAGGAACAGCTTAAAAAGAGAATCCTAATGTGATTTCTTTATAATGGGTGTGTTCCTTATCTTATCCTAGTGTCTAAACTCTTCTCCATGGCTGGACCCCCAAATAATATTCCTTTACGTTCTAATGGGTAACTAGAGAGGGGGATAGGTTTAATAACTACCCTATCCGTAACACGTACCCTAACCCTCACCCCTACCCTAACCCTAACACGAACCCTAATCCTAACCCGTACCCTAAAATGAGCCCTAACCCTAACACTAAACCTAACCCTAACCCTAACCCATACCCTACGCCGTACCCGAAGCCCTCCCCGAACCCGTACCCTAAGCCGTACCCGAAGCCTAATCCTAAGCCTAACCCTAACCCTAGGCTACCCTTGACTGCTTCTGCCTCCAATAGATTTCCTAAGCAGTAGTGTTTTAAGGAACAGCTTAAAAAGAGAATCCTAATGTGATTTCTTTATAATGTGGGTGTTCCTTATCTTATCCTAGTGTCTAAACTCTTCTCCGTGGCTGGACCCCCAAATAATATTCCTTTACGTGCTAAGGGGTAACTAGAGAGTGGGATAGGTTTAATAACTACCCTAACCCTAACGCGTACCCTAACGCTAACCCCTACCCTAACCCTAACACGTACCCTAATCCTAACCCGTACCCTAAACCGAGCCCTAACCCTAACACTAACCCTAACCTTAACCCTAACCCATACCCTACGCCGTACCCGAAGCCCTCCCCGAACCCGTACCCTAAGCCGTACCCTAAGCCTACCCCTAAGCCTAACCCTAACCCTAGGCTACCCTTGACTGCTTCTGCCTCCAATAGATTTCCTAAGCACTAGTGTTTTAAGGAACAGCTTAAAAAGAGAATCCTAATGTGATTTCTTTATAATGGGTGTGTTCCTTATCTTATCCTAGTGTCTAAACTCTTCTCCATGGCTGAACCCCAAATAATATTCCTTTACGTGCTAATGGGTAACTAGAGAGTGGGATAGGTTTAATAACTACCCTATCCGTAACACGTACCCTAACCCTCACCCCTACCCTAACCCTAACACGAACCCTAATCCTAACCCGTACCCTAAAACGAGCCCTAACCCTAACACTAAACCTAACCCTAACCCTAACCCATACCCTACGCCGTACCCGAAGCCCTCCCCGAAGCCGTAACCTAAGCCGTACCCTAAGCCTAACCCTAACCCTAGGCTACCCTTGACTGCTTCTGCCTCCAATAGATTTCCTAAGCACTAGTGTTTTAAGGAACAGCTTAAAAAGAGAATCCTAATGTGATTTCTTTATAATGGGTGTGTTCCTTATCTTATCCTAGTGTCTAAACTCTTCTCCATGGCTGGACCCCCAAATAATATTCCTTTACGTTCTAATGGGTAACTAGAGAGGGGGATAGGTTTAATAACTACCCTATCCGTAACACGTACCCTAACCCTCACCCCTACCCTAACCCTAACACGAACCCTAATCCTAACCCGTACCCTAAAACGAGCCCTAACCCTAACACTAAACCTAACCCTAACCCTAACCCATACCCTACGCCGTACCCGAAGCCCTCCCCGAACACGTAACCTAAGCCGTACCCTAAGCCTAACGCTAAGCCTAACCCTAACCCTAGGGTACCCTTGACTGCTTCTGCCTCCAATAGATTTCCTAAGCACTAGTGTTTTAAGGAACATCTTAAAAAAAGAATCCTAATGTGATTTCTTTATAATGGGTGTGTTCCTTATCTAATCCTAGTGTCTAAACTCTTCTCCATGGCTGGACCCCCAAATAATATTCCTTTATGTGCTAAGGGGTATCGAGAGAGTGGGATAGGTTTAATAACTACCCTAACCCTAACGCGTACCCTAACCCTAACCCCTACCCTAACCCTAACACGTACCCTAATCCTAACCCGTACCCTAAACCGAGCCCTAACCCTAACACTAACCCTAACCCTAACCCTAACCCATACCCTACGCCGTACCCGAAGCCCTCCCCAAAGCCGTACCCTAAGCCGTACCCTAAGCCTAACCCTAAGCGTAACCCTAACCCTAGGCTACCCTTGACTGCTTCTGCCTCCAATAGATTTCCTAAGCACTAGTGTTTTAAGGAACAGCTTAAAAAGAGAATCCTAATGTTATTTCTTTATAATGTGTGTGTTCCTTATATTATCTTAGTGTCTAAACTCTTCTCCATGGCTGGACCCCCAAATAATATTCCTTTACGTGCTAAGGGGTATCTAGAGAGTGGGATAGGTTTAATAACTACCCTAACCATAACACGTACCCTAACCCTAACCCCTACCCTAAACCTAACATGTACCATAATCCTAACCTGTACTCTAAACCGAGCCCTAACCCTAACACTAACCCTAACACTAACCGAAACCCATACCCTACGCCGTACCCGAAGCCCTCCCCGAACACGTACCCTAAGCCGTACCCTAAGCCTAACCGTAAGCCTAACCCTAACCCTAGGCTACCCTTGACTGCTTCTGCCTCCAATAGATTTCCTAAGCACTAGTGTTTTAAGGAACAGCTTAAAAAGAGAATCCTAATGTGATTTCTTTATAATGTGTGTGTTCCTTATATTATCTTAGTGTCTAAACTCTTCTCCATGGCTGGACCCCCTAATAATATTCCTTTACGTGCTAAGGGGTATCTAGAGAGTGGGATAGGTTTAATAACTACCCTAACCCTAACGCGTACCCTAACCCTAACCCCTACCCTAACCCTAACACGTACCCTAATCCTAACCCGTACCCTAAACCGAGCCCTAACCCTAACACTAACCCTAACCCTAACCCTAACCCATACCCTACGCCGTACCCGAAGCCCTCCCCGAAGCCGTACCCTAAGCCGTACCCTAAGCCTAACCCTAACCCTAGGCTACCCTTGACTGCTTCTGCCTCCAATAGATTTCCTAAGCACTAGTGTTTTAAGGAACAGCTTAAAAAGAGAATCCTAATGTGATTTCTTTATAATGGGTGTGTTCCTTATCTTATCCTAGTGTCTAAACTCTTCTCCATGGCTGGACCCCCAAATAATATTCCTTTACGTTCTAATGGGTAACTAGAGAGTGGGATAGGTTTAATAACTACCCTATCCGTAACACGTACCCTAACCCTCACCCCTACCCTAACCCTAACACGAACCCTAATCCTAACCCGTACCCTAAAATGAGCCCTAACCCTAACACTAAACCTAACCCTAACCCTAACCCATACCCTACGCCGTACCCGAAGCCCTCCCCGAACCCGTACCCTAAGCCGTACCCGAAGCCTAACCCTAAGCCTAACCCTAACCCTAGGCTACCCTTGACTGCTTCTGCCTCCAATAGATTTCCTAAGCACTAGTGTTTTAAGGAACAGCTTAAAAAGAGAATCCTAATGTGATTTCTTTATAATGTGGGTGTTCCTTATCTTATCCTAGTGTCTAAACTCTTCTCCGTGGCTGGACCCCCAAATAATATTCCTTTACGTGCTAAGGGGTAACTAGAGAGTGGGATAGGTTTAATAACTACCCTAACCCTAACGCGTACCCTAACGCTAACCCCTACCCTAACCCTAACAAGTACCCTAATCCTAACCCGTACCCTAACCGAGCCCTAACCCTAACACTAACCCTAACCCTAACCCTAACCCATACCCTACGCCGTGCCCGAAGCCCTCCCCGAACCCGTACCCTAAGCCGTACCCTAAGACTAACCCTAAGCCTAACCCTAACCCTAGGCTACCCTTGACTGCTTCTGCCTCCAATAGATTTCCTAAGCCCTAGTGTTTTAAGGAACAGCTTAAAAAGAGAATCCTAATGTGATTTCTTTATAATGGGTGTGTTTCTTATCTTATCCTAGTGTCTAAACTCTTCTCCATGGCTGGACCCCCAAATAATATTCCTTTACGTGCTAAGGGGTAACTAGAGAGTGGGATAGGTTTAATAACTACCCTTACCCTAACGCGTACCCTAACGCTAACCCCTACCCTAACCCTAACACGTACCCTAATCCTAACCAATACCCTAAACCGAGCCCTAACCCTAACACTAACCCTAACCTTAACCCTAACCCATACCCTACGCCGTACCCGAAGCCCTCCCCGAACCCGTACCCTAAGCCGTACCCTAAGCCTACCCCTAAGCCTAACCCTAACCCTAGGCTACCCTTGACTGCTTCTGCCTCCAATAGATTTCCTAAGCACTAGTGTTTTAAGGAACAGCTTAAAAACAGAATCCTAATATTATTTCTTTATAATGTGTGTGTTCCTTATATTATCTTAGTGTCTAAACTCTTCTCCATGGCTGGACCCCCAAATAATATTCCTTTACGTGCTAAGGGGTATCTAGAGAGTGGGATAGGTTTAATAACTACCCTAACTGTAACGCGTAACCTAACCCTAACCCCTACCCTAACCCTAACATGTACCCTAATTATAATCCGTACCCTAAACCGAGCCCTAACCCTAACACTAACCCTAACCCTAACCGTAACCCATACCCTACGCCGTACCCGAAGCCCTCCCCGAACACGTACCCTAAGCCGTACCCTAAGCCTAACCCTAAGCCTAACCCTAACCCTAGGCTACCCTTGACTGCTTCTGCCTCCAATAGATTTCCTAAGCACTAGTGTTTTAAGGAACAGCTTAAAAAGAGAATCCTAATGTGATTTCTTTATAATGTGTGTGTTCCTTATATTATCTTAGTGTCTAAACTCTTCTCCATGGCTGGACCCCCTAATAATATTCCTTTACGTGCTAAGGGGTATCTAGAGAGTGGGATAGGTTTAATAACTACCCTAACCCTAACGCGTACCCTAACCCTAACCCCTACCCTAACCCTAACAGGTACCCTAATCCTAACCCGTACCCTAAACCGAGCCCTAACCCTAACACTAACCCTAACCCTAACCCTAACCCATACCCTACGCCGTACCCGAAGCCCTCCCCGAAGCCATACCCTAAGCCGTACCCTAAGCCTAACCCTAAGCCTAACCCTAACCCTAGGCTACCCTTGACTGCTTCTGCCTCCAATAGATTTCCTAAGCACTAGTGTTTTAAGGAACAGCTTAAAAAGAGAATCCTAATGTGATTTCTTTATAATGGGTGTGTTCCTTATCTTATCCTAGTGTCTAAACTCTTCTCCATGGCTGAACCCCAAATAATATTCCTTTACGTGCTAATGGGTAACTAGAGAGTGGGATAGGTTTAATAACTACCCTATCCGTAACACGTACCCTAACCCTCACCCCTACCCTAACCCTAACACGAACCCTAATCCTAACCCGTACCCTAAAACGAGCCCTAACCCTAACACTAAACCTAACCCTAACCCTAACCCTAACCCTAACCCTACCCGAAGCCCTCCCCGAACCCGTACCCTAAGCCGTACCCTAAGCCTAACCCTAAGCCTAACCCTAACCCTAGGCTACCCTTGACTTCTTCTGCCTCCAATAGATTTCCTAAGCCCTAGTGTTTTAAGGAACAGCTTAAAAAGAGAATCCTAATGTGATTTCTTTATAATGGGTGTGTTCCTTATCTTATCCTAGTGTCTAAACTCTTCTCCATGGCTGGACCCCCAAATAATATTCCTTTACGTGCTAAGGGGTAACTAGAGAGTGGGATAGGTTTAATAACTACCCTTACCCTAACGCGTACCCTAACGCTAACCCCTACCCAAACCCTAACACGTACCCTAATCCTAACCCGTACCCTAAACCGAGCCCTAACCCTAACACTAACCCTAACCTTAACCCTAACCCATACCCTACGCCGTACCCGAAGCCCTCCCCGAACCCGTACCCTAAGCCGTACCCTAAGCCTAACCCTAAGCCTAACCCTAACCCTAGGCTACCCTTGACTGCTTCTGCCTCCAATAGATTTCCTAAGCACTAGTGTTTTAAGGAACAGCTTAAAAACAGAATCCTAATATTATTTCTTTATAATGTGTGTGTTCCTTATATTATCTTAGTGTCTAAACTCTTCTCCATGGCTGGACCCCCAAATAATATTCCTTTACGTGCTAAGGGGTATCTAGAGAGTGGGATAGGTTTGAAAACTACCCTAACCATAACGCGTACCCTAACCCTAACCCCTACCCTAACCCTAACATGTACCCTAATTCTAACCCGTACCCTAAACCGAGCCCTAACCCTAACACTAACCCTAACCCTAACCGTAACCCATACCCTACGCCGTACCCGAAGCCCTCCCCGAACACGTACCCTAAGCCGTACCCTAAGCCTAACCGTAAGCCTAACCCTAACCCTAGGCTACCCTTGACTGCTTCTGCCTCCAATAGATTTCCTAAGCACTAGTGTTTTAAGGAACAGCTTAAAAAGAGAATCCTAATGTGATTTCTTTATAATGTGTGTGTTCCTTATATTATCTTAGTGTCTAAACTCTTCTCCATGGCTGGACCCCCTAATAATATTCCTTTACGTGCTAAGGGGTATCTAGAGAGTGGGATAGGTTTAATCACTACCCTAACCCTAACGCGTACCCTAACCCTAACCCCTACCCTTACCCTAACACGTACCCTAATCCTAACCCGTACCCTAAACCGAGCCCTAACCCTAACACTAACCCTAACCCTAACCCTAACCCATACCCTACGCCGTACCCGAAGCCCTCCCCGAACCCGTACCCTAAGCCGTACCCGAAGCCTAACCCTAAGCCTAACCCTAACCCTAGGCTACCCTTGACTGCTTCTGCCTCCAATAGATTTCCGAAGCACTAGTGTTTTAAGGAACAGCTTAAAAAGAGAATCCTAATGTGATTTCTTTATAATGTGTGTGTTCCTTATCTTATCCTAGTGTCTAAACTCTTCTCCATGGCTGAACCCCAAATAATATTCCTTTACGTGCTAATGGGTAACTAGAGAGTGGGATAGGTTTAATAACTACCCTATCCGTAACACGTACCCTAACCCTCACCCCTACCCTAACCCTAACACGAACCCTAATCCTAACCCGTACCCTAAAACGAGCCCTAACCCTAACACTAAACCTAACCCTAACCCTAACCCTAACCCTAACCCTACCCGAAGCCCTCCCCGAACCCGTACCCTAAGCCGTACCCTAAGCCTAACCCTAAGCCTAACCCTAACCCTAGGCTACCCTTGACTTCTTCTGCCTCCAATAGATTTCCTAAGCCCTAGTGTTTTAAGGAACAGCTTAAAAAGAGAATCCTAATGTGATTTCTTTATAATGGGTGTGTTCCTTATCTTATCCTAGTGTCTAAACTCTTCTCCATGGCTGGACCCCCAAATAATATTCCTTTACGTGCTAAGGGGTAACTAGAGAGTGGGATAGGTTTAATAACTACCCTTACCCTAACGCGTACCCTAACGCTAACCCCTACCCAAACCCTAACACGTACCCTAATCCTAACCCGTACCCTAAACCGAGCCCTAACCCTAACACTAACCCTAACCTTAACCCTAACCCATACCCTACGCCGTACCCGAAGCCCTCCCCGAACCCGTACCCTAAGCCGTACCCTAAGCCTAACCCTAAGCCTAACCCTAACCCTAGGCTACCCTTGACTGCTTCTGCCTCCAATAGATTTCCTAAGCACTAGTGTTTTAAGGAACAGCTTAAAAACAGAATCCTAATATTATTTCTTTATAATGTGTGTGTTCCTTATATTATCTTAGTGTCTAAACTCTTCTCCATGGCTGGACCCCCAAATAATATTCCTTTACGTGCTAAGGGGTATCTAGAGAGTGGGATAGGTTTGAAAACTACCCTAACCATAACGCGTACCCTAACCCTAACCCCTACCCTAACCCTAACATGTACCCTAATTCTAACCCGTACCCTAAACCGAGCCCTAACCCTAACACTAACCCTAACCCTAACCGTAACCCATACCCTACGCCGTACCCGAAGCCCTCCCCGAACACGTACCCTAAGCCGTACCCTAAGCCTAACCGTAAGCCTAACCCTAACCCTAGGCTACCCTTGACTGCTTCTGCCTCCAATAGATTTCCTAAGCACTAGTGTTTTAAGGAACAGCTTAAAAAGAGAATCCTAATGTGATTTCTTTATAATGTCTGTGTTCCTTATATTATCTTAGTGTCTAAACTCTTCTCCATGGCTGGACCCCCTAATAATATTCCTTTACGTGCTAAGGGGTATCTAGAGAGTGGGATAGGTTTAATCACTACCCTAACCCTAACGCGTACCCTAACCCTAACCCCTACCCTTACCCTAACACGTACCCTAATCCTAACCCGTACCCTAAACCGAGCCCTAACCCTAACACTAACCCTAACCCTAACCCTAACCCATACCCTACGCCGTACCCGAAGCCCTCCCCGAACCCGTACCCTAAGCCGTACCCGAAGCCTAACCCTAAGCCTAACCCTAACCCTAGGCTACCCTTGACTGCTTCTGCCTCCAATAGATTTCCGAAGCACTAGTGTTTTAAGGAACAGCTTAAAAAGAGAATCCTAATGTGATTTCTTTATAATGTGTGTGTTCCTTATATTACCTTAGTGTCTAAACTCTTCTCCATGGCTGGACCCCCAAATAATGTTCCTTTACGTACTAAGGGGTATCTAGAGAGTGGGATAGGTTTAATAACTACCCTAACCCTAACGCGTACCCTAACCCTAACCCCTACCCTAACCCTAACACGTACCCTAATCCTAACCCGTACCCTAAACCGAGCCCTAACCCTAACACTAACCCTAACCCTAACCCTAACCCATACCCTACGCCGTACCCGAAGCCCTCCCCGAAGCCGTACCCTAAGCCGTACCCTAAGCCTAACCCTAACCCTAGGCTACCCTTGACTGCTTCTGCCTCCAATAGATTTCCTAAGCACTAGTGTTTTAAGGAACAGCTTAAAAAGAGAATCCTAATGTGATTTCTTTATAATGGGTGTGTTCCTTATCTTATCCTAGTGTCTAAACTCTTCTCCATGGCTGGACCCCCAATAATATTCCTTTACGTGCTAATGGGTAACTAGAGAGTGGGATAGGTTTAATAACTACCCTATCCGTAACACGTACCCTAACCCTCACCCCTACCCTAACCCTAACACGAACCCTAATCCTAACACGTACCCTAAAACGAGCCCTAACCCTAACACTAAACCTAACCCTAACCCTAACCCATACCCTACGCCGTACCCGAAGCCCTCCCCGAACACGTACCCTAAGCCGTACCCTAAGCTTAACCCTAAGCCTAACCCTAACCCTAGGCTACCCTTGACTGCTTCTGCCTCCAATAGATTTCCTAAGCACTAGTGTTTTAAGGAACAGCTTAAAAAGAGAATCCTAATGTGATTTCTTTATAATGGGTGTGTTCCTTATCTAATCCTAGTGTCTAAACTCTTCTCCATGGCTGGACCCCCAAATAATATTCCTTTATGTGCTAAGGGGTATCGAGAGAGTGGGATAGGTTTAATCACTACCCTAACCCTAACGCGTACCCTAACCCTAACCCCTACCCTTACCCTAACACGTACCCTAATCCTAACCCGTACCCTAAACCGAGCCCTAACCCTAACACTAACCCTAACCCTAACCCTAACCCATACCTTACGCCGTACCCGAAGCCCTCCCCGAACCCGTACCCTAAGCCGTACCCGAAGCCTAACCCTAAGCCTAACCCTAACCCTAGGCTACCCTTGACTGCTTCTGCCTCCAATAGATTTCCTAAGCACTAGTGTTTTAAGGAACAGCTTAAAAAGAGAATCCTAATGTGATTTCTTTATAATGGGTGTGTTCCTTATATTACCTTAGTGTCTAAACTCTTCTCCATGGCTGGACCCCCAAATAATGTTCCTTTACGTACTAAGGGGTATCTAGAGAGTGGGATAGGTTTAATAACTACCCTAAACCTAACGCGTACCCTAACCCTAACCCCTACCCTAACCCTAACACGTACCCTAATCCTAACCCGTACCCTAAACCGAGCCCTAACCCTAACACTAACCATAACCCTAACCCTAACCCATACCCTACGCCGTACCCGAAGCCCTCCCCGAACCCGTACCCTAAGCCGTACCCGAAGCCTAACCCTAAGCCTAACCCTAACCCTAGGCTACCCTTGACTGCTTCTGCCTCCAATAGATTTCCGAAGCACTAGTGTTTTAAGGAACAGCTTAAAAAGAGAATCCTAATGTGATTTCTTTATAATGTGTGTGTTCCTTATATTACCTTAGTGTCTAAACTCTTCTCCATGGCTGGACCCCCAAATAATGTTCCTTTACGTACTAAGGGGTATCTAGAGAGTGGGATAGGTTTAATAACTACCCTAACCCTAACGCGTACCCTAACCCTAACCCCTACCCTAACCCTAACACGTACCCTAATCCTAACCCGTACCCTAAACCGAGCCCTAACCCTAACACTAACCCTAACCCTAACCCTAACCCATACCCTACGCCGTACCCGAAGCCCTCCCCGAAGCCGTACCCTAAGCCGTACCCTAAGCCTAACCCTAACCCTAGGCTACCCTTGACTGCTTCTGCCTCCAATAGATTTCCTAAGCACTAGTGTTTTAAGGAACAGCTTAAAAAGAGAATCCTAATGTGATTTCTTTATAATGGGTGTGTTCCTTATCTTATCCTAGTGTCTAAACTCTTCTCCATGGCTGGACCCCCAATAATATTCCTTTACGTGCTAATGGGTAACTAGAGAGTGGGATAGGTTTAATAACTACCCTATCCGTAACACGTACCCTAACCCTCACCCCTACCCTAACCCTAACACGAACCCTAATCCTAACACGTACCCTAAAACGAGCCCTAACCCTAACACTAAACCTAACCCTAACCCTAACCCATACCCTACGCCGTACCCGAAGCCCTCCCCGAACACGTACCCTAAGCCGTACCCTAAGCTTAACCCTAAGCCTAACCCTAACCCTAGGCTACCCTTGACTGCTTCTGCCTCCAATAGATTTCCTAAGCACTAGTGTTTTAAGGAACAGCTTAAAAAGAGAATCCTAATGTGATTTCTTTATAATGGGTGTGTTCCTTATCTAATCCTAGTGTCTAAACTCTTCTCCATGGCTGGACCCCCAAATAATATTCCTTTATGTGCTAAGGGGTATCGAGAGAGTGGGATAGGTTTAATCACTACCCTAACCCTAACGCGTACCCTAACCCTAACCCCTACCCTTACCCTAACACGTACCCTAATCCTAACCCGTACCCTAAACCGAGCCCTAACCCTAACACTAACCCTAACCCTAACCCTAACCCATACCTTACGCCGTACCCGAAGCCCTCCCCGAACCCGTACCCTAAGCCGTACCCGAAGCCTAACCCTAAGCCTAACCCTAACCCTAGGCTACCCTTGACTGCTTCTGCCTCCAATAGATTTCCTAAGCACTAGTGTTTTAAGGAACAGCTTAAAAAGAGAATCCTAATGTGATTTCTTTATAATGGGTGTGTTCCTTATATTACCTTAGTGTCTAAACTCTTCTCCATGGCTGGACCCCCAAATAATGTTCCTTTACGTACTAAGGGGTATCTAGAGAGTGGGATAGGTTTAATAACTACCCTAAACCTAACGCGTACCCTAACCCTAACCCCTACCCTAACCCTAACACGTACCCTAATCCTAACCCGTACCCTAAACCGAGCCCTAACCCTAACACTAACCATAACCCTAACCCTAACCCATACCCTACGCCGTACCCGAAGCCCTCCCCGAACCCGTACCCTAAGCCGTACCCGAAGCCTAACCCTAAGCCTAACCCTAACCCTAGGCTACCCTTGACTGCTTCTGCCTCCAATAGATTTCCGAAGCACTAGTGTTTTAAGGAACAGCTTAAAAAGAGAATCCTAATGTGATTTCTTTATAATGTGTGTGTTCCTTATATTACCTTAGTGTCTAAACTCTTCTCCATGGCTGGACCCCCAAATAATGTTCCTTTACGTACTAAGGGGTATCTAGAGAGTGGGATAGGTTTAATAACTACCCTAACCCTAACGCGTACCCTAACCCTAACCCCTACCCTAACCCTAACACGTACCCTAATCCTAACCCGTACCCTAAACCGAGCCCTAACCCTAACACTAACCCTAACCCTAACCCTAACCCATACCCTACGCCGTACCCGAAGCCCTCCCCGAAGCCGTACCCTAAGCCGTACCCTAAGCCTAACCCTAACCCTAGGCTACCCTTGACTGCTTCTGCCTCCAATAGATTTCCTAAGCACTAGTGTTTTAAGGAACAGCTTAAAAAGAGAATCCTAATGTGATTTCTTTATAATGGGTGTGTTCCTTATCTTATCCTAGTGTCTAAACTCTTCTCCATGGCTGGACCCCCAATAATATTCCTTTACGTGCTAATGGGTAACTAGAGAGTGGGATAGGTTTAATAACTACCCTATCCGTAACACGTACCCTAACCCTCACCCCTACCCTAACCCTAACACGAACCCTAATCCTAACACGTACCCTAAAACGAGCCCTAACCCTAACACTAAACCTAACCCTAACCCTAACCCATACCCTACGCCGTACCCGAAGCCCTCCCCGAACACGTACCCTAAGCCGTACCCTAAGCTTAACCCTAAGCCTAACCCTAACCCTAGGCTACCCTTGACTGCTTCTGCCTCCAATAGATTTCCTAAGCACTAGTGTTTTAAGGAACAGCTTAAAAAGAGAATCCTAATGTGATTTCTTTATAATGGGTGTGTTCCTTATCTAATCCTAGTGTCTAAACTCTTCTCCATGGCTGGACCCCCAAATAATATTCCTTTATGTGCTAAGGGGTATCGAGAGAGTGGGATAGGTTTAATCACTACCCTAACCCTAACGCGTACCCTAACCCTAACCCCTACCCTTACCCTAACACGTACCCTAATCCTAACCCGTACCCTAAACCGAGCCCTAACCCTAACACTAACCCTAACCCTAACCCTAACCCATACCTTACGCCGTACCCGAAGCCCTCCCCGAACCCGTACCCTAAGCCGTACCCGAAGCCTAACCCTAAGCCTAACCCTAACCCTAGGCTACCCTTGACTGCTTCTGCCTCCAATAGATTTCCTAAGCACTAGTGTTTTAAGGAACAGCTTAAAAAGAGAATCCTAATGTGATTTCTTTATAATGGGTGTGTTCCTTATATTACCTTAGTGTCTAAACTCTTCTCCATGGCTGGACCCCCAAATAATGTTCCTTTACGTACTAAGGGGTATCTAGAGAGTGGGATAGGTTTAATAACTACCCTAAACCTAACGCGTACCCTAACCCTAACCCCTACCCTAACCCTAACACGTACCCTAATCCTAACCCGTACCCTAAACCGAGCCCTAACCCTAACACTAACCATAACCCTAACCCTAACCCATACCCTACGCCGTACCCGAAGCCCTCCCCGAACCCGTACCCTAAGCCGTACCCGAAGCCTAACCCTAAGCCTAACCCTAACCCTAGGCTACCCTTGACTGCTTCTGCCTCCAATAGATTTCCGAAGCACTAGTGTTTTAAGGAACAGCTTAAAAAGAGAATCCTAATGTGATTTCTTTATAATGTGTGTGTTCCTTATATTACCTTAGTGTCTAAACTCTTCTCCATGGCTGGACCCCCAAATAATGTTCCTTTACGTACTAAGGGGTATCTAGAGAGTGGGATAGGTTTAATAACTACCCTAACCCTAACGCGTACCCTAACCCTAACCCCTACCCTAACCCTAACACGTACCCTAATCCTAACCCGTACCCTAAACCGAGCCCTAACCCTAACACTAACCCTAACCCTAACCCTAACCCATACCCTACGCCGTACCCGAAGCCCTCCCCGAAGCCGTACCCTAAGCCGTACCCTAAGCCTAACCCTAACCCTAGGCTACCCTTGACTGCTTCTGCCTCCAATAGATTTCCTAAGCACTAGTGTTTTAAGGAACAGCTTAAAAACAGAATCCTAATATTATTTCTTTATAATGTGTGTGTTCCTTATATTATCTTAGTATCTAAACTCTTCTCCATGGCTGGACCCCCAAATAATATTCCTTTACGTGCTAAGGGGTATCTAGAGAGTGGGATAGGTTTAATAACTACCCTAACCGTAACGCGTACCCTAACCCTAACCCCTACCCTAACCCTAACATGTACCCTAATTCTAACCCGTACCCTAAACCGAGCCCTAACCCTAACACTAACCCTAACCCTAACCGTAACCCATACCCTACGCCGTACCCGAAGCCCTCCCCGAACACGTACCCTAAGCCGTACCCTAAGCCTAACCGTAAGCCTAACCCTAACCCTAGGCTACCCTTGACTGCTTCTGCCTCCAATAGATTTCCTAAGCACTAGTGTTTTAAGGAACAGCTTAAAAAGAGAATCCTAATGTGATTTCTTTATAATGTGTGTGTTCCTTATATTATCTTAGTGTCTAAACTCTTCTCCATGGCTGGACCCCCTAATAATATTCCTTTACGTGCTAAGGGGTATCTAGAGAGTGGGATAGGTTTAATAACTACCCTAACCCTAACGCGTACCCTAACCCTAACCCCTACCCTAACCCTAACACGTACCCTAATCCTAACCCGTACCCTAAACCGAGCCCTAACCCTAACACTAACCCTAACCCTAACCCTAACCCATACCCTACGCCGTACCCGAAGCCCTCCCTGAACCCGTACCCTAAGCCGTACCCGAAGCCTAACCCTAAGCCTAACCCTAACCCTAGGCTACCCTTGACTGCTTCTGCCTCCAATAGATTTCCTAAGCACTAGTGTTTTAAGGAACAGCTTAAAAAGAGAATCCTAATGTGATTTCTTTATAATGGGTGTGTTCCTTATATTACCTTAGTGTCTAAACTCTTCTCCATGGCTGGACCCCCAAATAATGTTCCTTTACGTACTAAGGGGTATCTAGAGAGTGGGATAGGTTTAATAACTACCCTAACCCTAACGCGTACCCTAACCCTAACCCCTACCCTAACCCTAACACGTACCCTAATCCTAACCCGTACCCTAAACCGAGCCCTAACCCTAACACTAACCCTAACCCTAACCCTAACCCATACCCTACGCCGTACCCGAAGCCCTCCCCGAACCCGTACCCTAAGCCGTACCCTAAGCCTAACCCTAAGCCTAACCCTAACCCTAGGCTACCCTTGACTGCTTCTGCCTCCAGTGAATTGCCTAAGCACTAGTGTTTTAAGGAACAGCTTAAAAAGAGAATCCTAATGTGATTTCTTTATAATGGGTGTGTTCCTTATCTAATCCTAGTGTCTAAACTCTTCTCCATGGCTGGACCCCCAAATAATATTCCTTTACGTGCTAATGGGTAACTAGAGAGTGGGATAGGTTTAATAACTACCCTATCCGTAACACGTACCCTAACCCTCACCCCTACCCTAACCCTAACACGAACCCTAATCCTAACACGTACCCTAAAACGAGCCCTAACCCTAACAATAAACCTAACCCTAACCCTAACCCATACCCTACGCCGTACCCGAAGCCCTCCCCGAACACGTACCCTAAGCCGTACCCTAAGCTTAACCCTAAGCCTAACCCTAACCCTAGGCTACCCTTGACTGCTTCTGCCTCCAATAGATTTCCTAAGCACTAGTGTTTTAAGGAACAGCTTAAAAAGAGAATCCTAATGTGATTTCTTTATAATGGGTGTGTTCCTTATCTAATCCTAGTGTCTAAACTCTTCTCCATGGCTGGACCCCCAAATAATATTCCTTTATGTGCTAAGGGGTATCGAGAGAGTGGGATAGGTTTAATCACTACCCTAACCCTAACGCGTACCCTAACCCTAACCCCTACCCTTACCCTAACACGTACCCTAATCCTAACCCGTAACCTAAACCGAGCCCTAACCCTAACACTAACCCTAACCCTAACCCTAACCCATACCTTACGCCGTACCCGAAGCCCTCCCCGAACCCGTACCCTAAGCCGTACCCGAAGCCTAACCCTAAGCCTAACCCTAACCCTAGGCTACCCTTGACTGCTTCTGCCTCCAATAGATTTCCTAAGCACTAGTGTTTTAAGGAACAGCTTAAAAAGAGAATCCTAATGTGATTTCTTTATAATGGGTGTGTTCCTTATATTACCTTAGTGTCTAAACTCTTCTCCATGGCTGGACCCCCAAATAATGTTCCTTTACGTACTAAGGGGTATCTAGAGAGTGGGATAGGTTTAATAACTACCCTAACCCTAACGCGTACCCTAACCCTAACCCCTACCCTAACCCTAACACGTACCCTAATCCTAACCCGTACCCTAAACCGAGCCCTAACCCTAACACTAACCCTAACCCTAACCCTAACCCATACCCTACGCCGTACCCGAAGCCCTCCCCGAACCCGTACCCTAAGCCGTACCCTAAGCCTAACCCTAAGCCTAACCCTAACCCTAGGCTACCCTTGACTGCTTCTGCCTCCAGTGAATTGCCTAAGCACTAGTGTTTTAAGGAACAGCTTAAAAAGAGAATCCTAATGTGATTTCTTTATAATGGGTGTGTTCCTTATCTAATCCTAGTGTCTAAACTCTTCTCCATGGCTGGACCCCCAAATAATATTCCTTTACGTGCTAATGGGTAACTAGAGAGTGGGATAGGTTTAATAACTACCCTATCCGTAACACGTACCCTAACCCTCACCCCTACCCTAACCCTAACACGAACCCTAATCCTAACACGTACCCTAAAACGAGCCCTAACCCTAACAATAAACCTAACCCTAACCCTAACCCATACCCTACGCCGTACCCGAAGCCCTCCCCGAACACGTACCCTAAGCCGTACCCTAAGCTTAACCCTAAGCCTAACCCTAACCCTAGGCTACCCTTGACTGCTTCTGCCTCCAATAGATTTCCTAAGCACTAGTGTTTTAAGGAACAGCTTAAAAAGAGAATCCTAATGTGATTTCTTTATAATGGGTGTGTTCCTTATCTAATCCTAGTGTCTAAACTCTTCTCCATGGCTGGACCCCCAAATAATATTCCTTTATGTGCTAAGGGGTATCGAGAGAGTGGGATAGGTTTAATCACTACCCTAACCCTAACGCGTACCCTAACCCTAACCCCTACCCTTACCCTAACACGTACCCTAATCCTAACCCGTAACCTAAACCGAGCCCTAACCCTAACACTAACCCTAACCCTAACCCTAACCCATACCTTACGCCGTACCCGAAGCCCTCCCCGAACCCGTACCCTAAGCCGTACCCGAAGCCTAACCCTAAGCCTAACCCTAACCCTAGGCTACCCTTGACTGCTTCTGCCTCCAATAGATTTCCTAAACACTAGTGTTTTAAGGAACAGCTTAAAAAGAGAATCCTAATGTGATTTCTTTATAATGTGTGTGTTCCTTATATTACCTTAGTGTCTAAACTCTTCTCCATGGCTGGACCCCCAAATAATGTTCCTTTACGTACTAAGGGGTATCTAGAGAGTGGGATAGGTTTAATAACTACCCTAACCCTAACGCGTACCCTAACCCTAACCCCTACCCTAACCCTAACACGTACCCTAATCCTAACCCGTACCCTAAACCGAGCCCTAACCCTAACACTAAGCGTAACCCTAACCCTAACCCATACCCTACGCCGTACCCGAAGCCCTCCCCGAACCCGTACCCTAAGCCGTACCCTAAGCCTAACCCTAAGCCTAACCCTAACCCTAGGCTACCCTTGACTGCTTCTGCCTCCAATAGATTTCCTAAGCACTAGTGTTTTAAGGAACAGCTTAAAAAGAGAATCCTAATGTGATTTCTTTATAATGGGTGTGTTCCTTATCTAATCCTAGTGTCTAAACTCTTCTCCATGGCTGGACCCCCAAATAATATTCCTTTATGTGCTAAGGGGTATCGAGAGAGTGGGATAGGTTTAATCACTACCCTAACCCTAACGCGTACCCTAACCCTAACCCCTACCCTTACCCTAACACGTACCCTAATCCTAACCCGTACCCTAAACCGAGCCCTAACCCTAACACTAACCCTAACCCTAACCCTAACCCATACCCTACGCCGTACCCGAAGCCCTCCCCGAACCCGTACCCTAAGCCGTACCCGAAGCCTAACCCTAAGCCTAACCCTAACCCTAGGCTACCCTTGACTGCTTCTGCCTCCAATAGATTTCCTAAGCACTAGTGTTTTAAGGAACAGCTTAAAAAGAGAATCCTAATGTGATTTCTTTATAATGTGTGTGTTCCTTATCTTATCCTAGTGTCTAAACTATTCTCCATGGCTGGACCCCCAAATAATATTCCTTTACGTGCTAAGGGGTAACTAGAGAGTGGGATAAGTTTAATAACTACCCTAACCCTAACGCGTACCCTAACGCTAACCCCTACCCTAACCCTAACACGTACCCTAATCCTAACCCTTACCCTAACCGAGCCCTAACCCTAACACTAACCCTAACCTTAACCCTAACCCATACCCTACGCCGTACCCGAAGCCCTCCCCGAACCCGTACCCTAAGCCGTACCCTAAGCCTAACCCTAAGCCTAACCCTAACCCTAGGCTACCCTTGACTGCTTCTGCCTCCAATAGATTTCCTAAGCACTAGTGTTTTAAGGAACAGCTTAAAAACAGAATCCTAATATTATTTCTTTATAATGTGTGTGTTCCTTATATTATCTTAGTGTCTAAACTCTTCTCCATGGCTGGACCCCCAAATAATATTCCTTTACGTGCTAAGGGGTATCTAGAGAGTGGGATAGGTTTAATAACTACCCTAACCGTAACGCGTACCCTAACCCTAACCCCTACCCTAACCCTAACATGTACCCTAATTCTAACCCGTACCCTAAACCTAGCCCTAACCCTAACACTAACCCTAACCCTAACCGTAACCCATACCCTACGCCGTACCCGAAGCCCTCCCCGAACACGTACCCTAAGCCGTACCCTAAGCCTAACCGTAAGCCTAACCCTAACCCTAGGCTACCCTTGACTGCTTCTGCCTCCAATAGATTTCCTAAGCACTAGTGTTTTAAGGAACAGCTTAAAAAGAGAATCCTAATGTGATTTCTTTATAATGTGTGTGTTCCTTATATTATCTTAGTGTCTAAACTCTTCTCCATGGCTGGACCCCCTAATAATATTCCTTTACGTGCTAAGGGGTATCTAGAGAGTGGGATAGGTTTAATAACTACCCTAACCCTAACGCGTACCCTAACCCTAACCCCTACCCTAACCCTAACACGTACCCTAATCCTAACCCGTACCCTAAACCGAGCCCTAACCCTAACACTAACCCTAACCCTAACCCTAACCCATACCCTACGCCGTACCCGAAGCCCTCCCTGAACCCGTACCCTAAGCCGTACCCGAAGCCTAACCCTAAGCCTAACCCTAACCCTAGGCTACCCTTGACTGCTTCTGCCTCCAATAGATTTCCTAAGCACTAGTGTTTTAAGGAACAGCTTAAAAAGAGAATCCTAATGTGATTTCTTTATAATGGGTGTGTTCCTTATATTACCTTAGTGTCTAAACTCTTCTCCATGGCTGGACCCCCAAATAATGTTCCTTTACGTACTAAGGGGTATCTAGAGAGTGGGATAGGTTTAATAACTACCCTAAACCTAACGCGTACCCTAACCCTAACCCCTACCCTAACCCTAACACGTACCCTAATCCTAACCCGTACCCTAAACCGAGCCCTAACCCTAACACTAACCGTAACCCTAACCTTAACCCATACCCTACGCCGTACCCGAAGCCCTCCCCGAAACCGTACCCTAAGCCGTACCCTAAGCCTAACCCTAAGCCTAACCCTAACCCTAGGCTACCCTTGACTGCTTCTGCCTCCAGTGAATTGCCTAAGCACTAGTGTTTTAAGGAACAGCTTAAAAAGAGAATCCTAATGTGATTTCTTTATAATGGGTGTGTTCCTTATCTAATCCTAGTGTCTAAACTCTTCTCCATGGCTGGACCCCCAAATAATATTCCTTTATGTGCTAAGGGGTATCGAGAGAGTGGGATAGGTTTAATCACTACCCTAACCCTAACGCGTACCCTAACCCTAACCCCTACCCTTACCCTAACACGTACCCTAATCCTAACCCGTACCCTAAACGGAGCCCTAACCCTAACACTAACCCTAACCTTAACCCTAACCCATACCCTATGCCGTACCCGAAGCCCTCCCCGAACCCGTACCCTAAGCCGTACCCGAAGACTAACCCTAAGCCTAACCCTAACCCTAGGCTACCCTTGACTGCTTCTGCCTCCAATAGATTTCCTAAGCACTAGTGTTTTAAGGAACAGCTTAAAAAGAGAATCCTAATGTGATTTCTTTATAATGTGTGTGTTCCTTATCTTATCCTAGTGTCTAAACTCTTCTCCATGGCTGGACCCCCAAATAATATTCCTTTACGTGCTAAGGGGTATCTAGAGAGTGGGATAGGTTTAATAACTACCCTAACCCTAACGCGTACCCTAACCCTAACCCCTACCCTAACCCTAACACGTACCCTAATCCTAACCCGTACCCTAAACCGAGCCCTAACCCTAACACTAACCGTAACCCTAACCCTAACCCATACCCTACGCCGTGCCCGAAGCCCTCCCCGAACCCGTACCCTAAGCCGTACCCTAAGCCTAACCCTAAGCCTAACCCTAAACCTAGGCTACCCTTGACTGCTTCTGCCTCCAATAGATTTCCTAAGCCCTAGTGTTTTAAGGAACAGCTTAAAAAGAGAATCCTAATGTGATTTCTTTATAATGGGTGTGTTCCTTATCTTATCCTAGTGTCTAAACTCTTCTCCATGGCTGGACCCCCAAATAATATTCCTTTACGTGCTAAGGGGTAACTAGAGAGTGGGATAGGTTTAATAACTACCCTTACCCTAACGCGTATCCTAACGCTAACCCCTACCCTAACCCTAACACGTACCCTAATCCTAACCCGTACCCTAAACCGAGCCCTAACCCTAACACTAACCCTAACCTTAACCCTAACCCATACCCTACGCCGTACCCGAAGCCCTCCCCGAACCCGTACCCTAAGCCGTACCCTAAGCCTAACCCTAAGCCTAACCCTAACCCTAGGCTACCCTTGACTGCTTCTGCCTCCAATAGATTTCCTAAGCACTAGTGTTTTAAAGAACAGCTTAAAAAGAGAATCCTAATGTTATTTCTTTATAATGTGTGTGTTCCTTATATTATCTTAGTGTCTAAACTCTTCTCCATGGCTGGACCCCCAAATAATATTCCTTTAAGTGCTAAGGGGTATCTAGAGAGTGGGATAGGTTTAATAACTACCCTAACCATAATGCGTACCCTAACCCTAACCCCTACCCTAACCCTAACATGTACCCTAATCCTAACCCGTACCCTAAACCGAGCCCTAACCCTAACACTAACCCTAACCCTAACCGTAACCCATACCCTACGCCGTACCCGAAGCCCTCCCCGAACACGTAACCTAAGCCGTACCCTAAGCCTAACCGTAAGCCTAACCGTAACCCTAGGCTACCCTTGACTGCTTCTGCCTCCAATAGATTTCCTAAGCACTAGTGTTTTAAGGAACAGCTTAAAAAGAGAATCCTAATGTGATTTCTTTATAATGTGTGTGTTCCTTATATTATCTTAGTGTCTAAACTCTTCTCCATGGCTGGACCCCCTAATAATATTCCTTTACGTGCTAAGGGGTATCTAGAGAGTGGGATAGGTTTAATAACTACCCTAACCCTAATGCGTACACTAACCCTAACCCCTACCCTAACCCTAACACGTACCCTAATCCTAACCCGTACCCTAAACCGAGCCCTAACCCTAACACTAACCCTAACCCTAACCCTAACCCATACCCTACGCCGTACCCGAAGCCCTCCCCGAAGCCGTACCCTAAGCCGTACCCTAAGCCTAACCCTAAGCCTAACCCTACCCCTAGGCTACCCTTGACTGCTTCTGCCTCCAATAGATTTCCTAAGCACTAGTGTTATAAGGAAGAGCTTAAAAAGAGAATCCTAATGTGATTTCTTTATAATGGGTGTGTTCCTTATCTTATCCTAGTGTCTAAACTCTTCTCCATGGCTGGACCCCCAAATAATATTCCTTTACGTGCTAATGGGTAACTAGAGAGTGGGATAGGTTTAATAACTACCCTATCCGTAACACGTACCCTAACCCTCACCCCTACCCTAACCCTAACACGTACACTAATCCTAACCCGTACCCTAAACCGAGCCCTAACCCTAACACTAAGCGTAACCCTAACCCTAACCCATACCCTACGCCGTACCCGAAGCCCTCCCCGAACCCGTACCCTAAGCCGTACCCTAAGCCTAACCCTAAGCCTAACCCTAACCCTAGGCTACCCTTGACTGCTTCTGCCTCCAATGAATTTCCTAAGCACTAGTGTTTTAAGGAACAGCTTAAAAAGAGAATCCTAATGTGATTTCTTTATAATGGGTGTGTTCCTTATCTAATCCTAGTGTCTAAACTCTTCTCCATGGCTGGACCCCCAAATAATATTCCTTTATGTGCTAAGGGGTATCGAGAGAGTGGGATAGGTTTAATCACTACCCTAACCCTAACGCGTACCCTAACCCTAACCCCTACCCTTACCCTAACACGTACCCTAATCCTAACCCGTACCCTAAACCGAGCCCTAACCCTAACACTAACCCTAACCCTAACCCTAACCCATACCCTACGCCGTACCCGAAGCCCTCCCCGAACCCGTACCCTAAGCCGTACCCGAAGCCTAACCCTAAGCCTAACCCTAACCCTAGGCTACCCTTGACTGCTTCTGCCTCCAATAGATTTCCTAAGCACTAGTGTTTTAAGGAACAGCTTAAAAAGAGAATCCTAATGTGATTTCTTTATAATGTGTGTGTTCCTTATCTTATCCTAGTGTCTAAACTCTTCTCCATGGCTGGACCCCCAAATAATATTCCTTTACGTGCTAAGGGGTAACTAGAGAGTGGGATAGGTTTAATAACTACCCTAACCCTAACGCGTACCCTAACGCTAACCCCTACCCTAACCCTAACACGTACCCTAATCCTAACCCTTACCCTAACCGAGCCCTAACCCTAACACTAACCCTAACCCTAACCCTAACCCATACCCTACGCCGTACCAGAAGCCCTCCCCGAACTCGTACCCTAAGCCGTACCCTAAGCCTAACCCTAAGCCTAACCCTAACCCTAGGCTACCCTTGACTGCTTCTGCCTCCAATAGATTTCCTAAGCACTAGTGTTTTAAGGAACAGCTTAAAAAGAGAATCCTAATGTTATTTCTTTATAATGTGTGTGTTCCTTATATTATCTTAGTGTCTAAACTCTTCTTCATGGCTGGACCCCCAAATAATATTCCTTTACGTGGTAAGGGGTATCTAGAGAGTGGGATAGGTTTAATAACTACCCTAACCGTAACGCGTACCCTAACCCTAACCCCTACACTAACCCTAACATGTACCCTAATCCTAACCCGTACCCTAAACCGAGCCCTAACCCTAACATTAACCCTAACCCTAACCGTAACCCATACCCTACGCCGTACCCGAAGCCCTCCCCGAACACGTACCCTAAGCCGTACCCTAAGCCTAACCGTAAGCCTAACCGTAACCCTAGGCTACCCTTGACTGCTTCTGCCTCCAGTAGATTTCCTAAGCACTAATGTTTTAAGGAACAGCTTAAAAAGAGAATCCTGATGTGATTTCTTTATAATGTGTGTGTTCCTTATATTATCTTAGGGTCTAAACTCTTCTCCATGGCTGGACCCCCTAATAATATTCCTTTACGTGCTAAGGGGTATGTAGAGAGTGGGATAGGTTTAATAACTACCCTAACCCTAACGCGTACCCTAACCCTAACCCCTACCCTAACCCTAACACGTACCCTAATCCTAACCCGTACCCTAAACCGAGCCCTAACCCTAACACTAACCCTAACCCTAACCCTAACCCATACCCTACGCCGTACCCGAAGCCCTCCCCGAAGCCGTACCCTAAGCCGTACCCTAAGCCTAACCCTAAGCCTAACCCTAACCCTAGGCTACCCTTGACTGCTTCTGCCTCCAATAGATTTCCTAAGCACTAGTGTTTTAGGGAACAGCTTAAAAAGAGAATCCTAATGTGATTTCTTTATAATGTGTGTGTTCCTTATATTACCTTAGTGTCTAAACTCTTCTCCATGGCTGGACCCCCAAATAATGTTCCTTTACGTACTAAGGGGTATCTAGAGAGTGGGATAGGTTTAATAACTACCCTAACCCTAACGAGTACCCTAACCCTAACCCCTACCCTAACCCTAACACGTACCCTAATCCTAACCCGTACCCTAAACCGAGCCCTAACCCTAACACTAACCGTAACCCTAACCCTAACCCATACCCTACGCCGTACCCGAAGCCCTCCCCGAACCCGTACCCTAAGCCGTACCCTAAGCCTAACCCTAAGCCTAACCCTAACCCTAGGCTACCCTTGACTGCTTCTGCCTCCAATAGATTTCCTAAGCACTAGTGTTTTAAGGAACAGCTTAAAAAGAGAATCCTAATGTTATTTCTTTATAATGTGTGTGTTCCTTATATTATCTTAGTGTCTAAACTCTTCTCCATGGCTGGACCCCCAAATAATATTCCTTTACGTGCTAAGGGGTATCTAGAGAGTGGGATAGGTTTAATAACTACCCTAACCGTAACGCGTACCCTAACCCTAACCCCTACCCTAACCCTAACATGTACCCTAATCCTAACCTGTACTCTAAACCGAGCCCTAACCCTAACACTAACCCTAACCCTAACCGTAACCCATACCCTACGCCGTACCCGAAGCCCTCCCCGAACACGTACCCTAAGCCGTACCCTAAGCCTAACCGTAAGCCTAACCCTAACCCTAGGCTACCCTTGACTGCTTCTGCCTCCAATAGATTTCCTAAGCACTAGTGTTTTAAGGAACAGCTTAAAAAGAGAATCCTAATGTGATTTCTTTATAATGTGTGTGTTCCTTATATTATCTTAGTGTCTAAACTCTTCTCCATGGCTGGACCCCCTAATAATATTCCTTTACGTGCTAAGGCTTATCTAGAGAGTGGGATAGGTTTAATAACTACCCTAACCCTAACGCGTACCCTAACCCTAACCCCTACCCTAACCCTAACACGTACACTAATCCTAACCCGTACCCTAAACCGAGCCCTAACCCTAACACTAACCCTAACCCTAACCCTAACCCATACCCTACGCCGTACCCGAAGCCCTCCCCGAAGCCGTACCCTAAGCCGTACCCTAAGCCTAACCCTAAGCCTAACCCTAACCCTAGGCTACCCTTGACTGCTTCTGCCTCCAATAGATTTCCTAAGCACTAGTGTTTTAAGGAACAGCTTAAAAAGAGAATCCTAATGTTATTTCTTTATAATGTGTGTGTTCCTTATATTATCTTAGTGTCTAAACTCTTCTCCATGGCTGGACCCCCAAATAATATTCCTTTACGTGCTAAGGGGTATCTAGAGAGTGGGATAGGTTTAATAACTACCCTAACCGTAACGCGTACCCTAACCCTAACCCCTACCCTAACCCTAACATGTACCCTAATCCTAACCTGTACTCTAAACCGAGCCCTAACCCTAACACTAACCCTAACCCTAACCGTAACCCATACCCTACGCCGTACCCGAAGCCCTCCCCGAACACGTACCCTAAGCCGTACCCTAAGCCTAACCGTAAGCCTAACCCTAACCCTAGGCTACCCTTGACTGCTTCTGCCTCCAATAGATTTCCTAAGCACTAGTGTTTTAAGGAACAGCTTAAAAAGAGAATCCTAATGTGATTTCTTTATAATGTGTGTGTTCCTTATATTATCTTAGTGTCTAAACTCTTCTCCATGGCTGGACCCCCTAATAATATTCCTTTACGTGCTAAGGGGTATCTAGAGAGTGGGATAGGTTTAATAACTACCCTAACCCTAACGCGTACCCTAACCCTAACCCCTACCCTAACCCTAACACGTACACTAATCCTAACCCGTACCCTAAACCGAGCCCTAACCCTAACACTAACCCTAACCCTAACCCTAACCCATACCCTACGCCGTACCCGAAGCCCTCCCCGAAGCCGTACCCTAAGCCATACCCTAAGCCTAACCCTAAGCCTAACCCTAACCCTAGGCTACCCTTGACTGCTTCTGCCTCCAATAGATTTCCTAAGCACTAGTGTTTTAAGGAACAGCTTAAAAAGAGAATCCTAATGTGATTTCTTTATAATGGGTATGTTCCTTATCTTATCCTAGTGTCTAAACTCTTCTCCATGGCTGGACCCCCAAATAATATTCCTTTACGTTCTAATGGGTAACTAGAGAGTGGGATAGGTTTAATAACTACCCTATCCGTAACACGTACCCTAACCCTCACCCCTACCCTAACCCTAACACGAACCTAATCCTAACCCGTACCCTAAAATGAGCCCTAACCCTAACACTAAACCTAACCCTAACCCTAACCCATACCCTACGCCGTACCCGAAGCCCTCCCCGAACCCGTACCCTAAGCCGTACCCGAAGCCTAACCCTAAGCCTAACCCTAACCCTAGGCTACCCTTGACTGCTTCTGCCTCCAATAGATTTCCTAAGCACTAGTGTTTTAAGGAACAGCTTAAAAAGAGAATCCTAATGTTATTTCTTTATAATGTGTGTGTTCCTTATATTATCTTAGTGTCTAAACTCTTCTCCATGGCTGGACCCCCAAATAATATTCCTTTACGTGGTAAGGGGTATCTAGAGAGTGGGATAGGTTTAATAACTACCCTAACCGTAACGCGTACCCTAACCCTAACCCCTACACTAACCCTAACATGTACCCTAATCCTAACCCGTACCCTAAACCGAGCCCTAACCCTAACATTAACCCTAACCCTAACCGTAACCCATACCCTACGCCGTACCCGAAGCCCTCCCCGAACACGTACCCTAAGCCGTACCCTAAGCCTAACCGTAAGCCTAACCGTAACCCTAGGCTACCCTTGACTGCTTCTGCCTCCAGTAGATTTCCTAAGCACTAGTGTTTTAAGGAACAGCTTAAAAAGAGAATCCTGATGTGATTTCTTTATAATGTGTGTGTTCCTTATATTATCTTAGGGTCTAAACTCTTCTCCATGGCTGGACCCCCTAATAATATTCCTTTACGTGCTAAGGGGTATCTAGAGAGTGGGATAGGTTTAATAACTACCCTAACCCTAACGCGTACCCTAACCCTAACCCCTACCCTAACTCTAACACGTACCCTAATCCTAACCCGTACCCTAAACCGAGCCCTAACCCTAACACTAACCCTAACCCTAACCCTAACCCATACCCTACGCCGTACCCGAAGCCCTCCCCGAACCCGTACCCTAATCCGTACCCGAAGCCTAACCCTAAGCCTAACCCTAACCCTAGGCTACCCTTGACTGCTTCTGCCTCCAATAGATTTCCTAAGCACTAGTGTTTTAAGGAACAGCTTAAAAAGAGAATCCTAATGTGATTTCTTTATAATGTGTGTGTTCCTTATCTTATCCTAGTGTCTAAACTCTTCTCCATGGCTGGACCCCCAAATAATATTCCTTTACGTGCTAAGGGGTAACTAGAGAGTGGGATAGGTTTAATAACTACCCTAACCCTAACGCGTACCCTAACGCTAACCCCTACCCTAACCCTAACACGTACCCTAATCCTAACCCGTACCCTAACAGAGCCCTAACCCTAACACTAACCCTAACCCTAACCCTAACCCATACCCTACGCCGTGCCCGAAGCCCTCCCGAACCCGTACCCTAAGCCGTACCCTAAGCCTAACCCTAAGCATAACCCTAACCCTAGGCTACCCTTGATTGCTTCTGCCTCCAATAGATTTCCTAAGCCCTAGTGTTTTAAGGAACAGCTTAAAAAGAGAATCCTAATGTGATATCTTTATAATGGGTGTGTTCCTTATCTTATCCTAGTGTCTAAACTCTTCTCCATGGCTGGACCTCCAAATAATATTCCTTTATGTGCTAAGGGGTATCGAGAGAGTGGGATAGGTTTAATCACTACCCTAACCCTAACGCGTACCCTAACCCTAACCCCTACCCTTACCCTAACACGTACCCTAATCCTAACCCGTACCCTAAACCGAGCCCTAACCCTAACACTAACCCTAACCCTAACCCTAACCCATACCTTACGCCGTACCCGAAGCCCTCCCCGAACCCGTACCCTAAGCCGTACCCGAAGCCTAACCCTAAGCTTAACCCTAACCCTAGGCTACCCTTGACTGCTTCTGCCTCCAATAGATTTCCTAAACACTAGTGTTTTAAGGAACAGCTTAAAAAGAGAATCCTAATGTGATTTCTTTATAATGTGTGTGTTCCTTATATTACCTTAGTGTCTAAACTCTTCTCCATGGCTGGACCCCCAAATAATGTTCCTTTACCTACTAAGGGGTATCTAGAGAGTGGGATAGGTTTAATAACTACCCTAACCCTAACGCGTACCCTAACCCTAACCCCTACCCTAACCCTAACACGTACCCTAATCCTAACCCGTACCCTAAACCGAGCCCTAACCCTAACACTAACCGTAACCCTAACCCTAACCCATACCCTACGCCGTACCCGAAGCCCTCCCCGAACCCGTACCCTAAGCCGTACCCTAAGCCTAACCCTAAGCCTAACCCTAACCCTAGGCTACCCTTGACTGCTTCTGCCTCCAATGAATTTCCTAAGCACTAGTGTTTTAAGGAACAGCTTAAAAAGAGAATCCTAATGTGATTTCTTTATAATGGGTGTGTTCCTTATCTAATCCTAGTGTCTAAACTCTTCTCCATGGCTGGACCCCCAAATAATATTCCTTTATGTGCTAAGGGGTATCGAGAGAGTGGGATAGGTTTAATCACTACCCTAACCCTAACGCGTACCCTAACCCTAACACCTACCCTTACCCTAACACGTACCCTAATCCTAACCCGTACCCTAAACCGAGCCCTAACCCTAACACTAACCCTAACCCTAACCCTAACCCATATCCTATGCCATACACGAAGCCCTCCCCGAACCCGTACCCTAAGCCGTACCCGAAGCCTAACCCTAAGCCTAACCCTAACCCTAGGCTACCCTTGACTGCTTCTGCCTCCAATAGATTTCCTAAGCACTAGTGTTTTCAGGAACAGCTTAAAAAGAGAATCCTAATGTGATTTCTTTATAATGGGTGTGTTCCTTATCTTATCCTAGTGTCTAAACTCTTCTCCATGGCTGGACCCCCAAATAATATTCCTTTACGTGCTAAGGGGTAACTAGAGAGTGGGATTGGTTTAATAACTACCCTAACCCTAACGCGTACCCTAATGCTAACCCCTACCCTAACCCTAACACGTACCCTAATCCTAACCCGTACCCTAACCGAGCCCTAACCCTAACACTAACCCTAACCCTAACCCTAACCCATACCCTACGCCGTGCCCGAAGCCCTCCCCGAACCCGTACCCTAAGCCGTACCCTAAGCCTAACCCTAAGCCTAACCCTAACCCTAGGCTACCCTTGACTGCTTCTGCCTCCAATAGATTTCCTAAGCCCTAGTGTTTTAAGGAACAGCTTAAAAAGAGAATCCTAATGTGATTTCTTTATAATGGGTGTGTTCCTTATCTTATCCTAGTGTCTAAACTCTTCTCCATGGCTGGACCCCCAAATAATATTCCTTTACGTGCTAAGGGGTAACTAGAGAGTGGGATAGGTTTAATAACTACCCTTACCCTAACGCGTACCCTAACGATAACCCCTACCCTAACCCTAACACGTACCCTAATCCTAACCCGTACCCTAAACCGAGCCCTAACCCTACCACTAACCCTAACACTAACCCTAACCCATACCCTACGCCGTACGCGAAGCCCTCCCCGAACCCGTACCCTAAGCCGTACCCTAAGCCTAACCCTAAGCCTAACCCTAACCCTAGGCTACCCTTGACTGCTTCTGCCTCCAATAGATTTCCTAAGCACTAGTGTTTTAAGGAACAGCTTAAAAAGAGAATCCTAATGTTATTTCTTTATAATGTGTGTGTTCCTTATATTATCTTAGTGTCTAAACTCTTCTCCATGGCTGGACCCCCTAATAATATTCCTTTACGTGCTAAGGGGTATCTAGAGAGTGGGATAGGTTTAATAACTACCCTAAACCTAACGCGTACCCTAACCCTAACCCCTACCCTTACCCTAACACGTACCCTAATCCTAACCCGTACCCTAAACCGAGCCCTAAACCTAACACTAACCCTAACCCTAACCCTAACCCATACCCTACGCCGTACCCGAAGCCCTCCCCGAAGCCGTACCCTAAGCCGTACCCTAAGCCTAACCCTAAGCCTAACCCTAACCCTAGGCTACCCTTGACTGCTTCTGCCTCCAATAGATTTCCTAAGCACTAGTGTTTTAAGGAACAGCTTAAAAAGAGAATCCTAATGTGATTTCTTTATAATGGGTGTGTTCCTTAACTTATCCTAGTGTCTAAACTCTTCTCCATGGCTGGACCCCCAAATAATATTCCTTTACGTGCTAATGGGTAACTAGAGAGTGGGATAGGTTTAATAACTACCCTATCCGTAACACGTACCCTAACCCTCACCCCTACCCTAACCCTAACAGAACCCTAATCCAAACCCGTACCCTAAACCGAGCCCTAACCCTAACACTAACCCTAACCCTAACCCTAACCCATACCCTACGCCGTACCCGAAGCCCTCCCCGAACCCGTACCCTAAGCCGTACCCGAAGCCTAACCCTAAGCCTAACCCTAACCCTAGGCTACCCTTGACTGCTTCTGCCTCCAATAGATTTCCTAAGCACTAGTGTTTTAAGGAACAGCTTAAAAAGAGAATCCTAATGTGATTTCTTTATAATGTGTGTGTTCCTTATCTTATCCTAGCGTCTAAACTCTTCTCCATGGCTGGACCCCCAAATAATATTCCTTTACGTGCTAAGGGGTATCTAGAGAGTGGGATAGGTTTAATAACTACCCTAACCCTAACGCGTACCCTAACGCTAACCCCTACCCTAACCCTAACACGTACCCTAATCCTAACCCGTACCCTAACCGAGCCCTAACCCTAACACTAACCCTAACCCTAACCCTAACCCATACCCTACGCCGTGCCCGAAGCCCTCCCCGAACCCGTACCCTAAGCCATACCCTAAGCCTAACCCTAAGCCTAACCCTAACCCTAGGCTACCCTTGACTGCTTCTGCCTCCAATAGATTTCCTAAGCCCTAGTGTTTTAAGGAACAGCTTAAAAAGAGAATCCTAATGTGATTTCTTTATAATGGGTGTGTTCCTTATCTTATCCTAGTGTCTAAACTCTTCTCCATGGCTGGACCCCCAAATAATATTCCTTTACGTGCTAAGGGGTAACTAGAGAGTGGGATAGGTTTAATAACTACCCTTACCCTAACGCGTACCCTAACGCGAACCCCTACCCTAACCCTAACACGTACCCTAATCCTAACCCGTACCCTACACCGAGCCCTAACCCTAACACTAACCCTAACCTTAACCCTCACCCATACCCTACGCCGTACCCGAAGCCCTCCCCGAACCCGTACCCTAAGCCGTACCCTAAGCCTAACCCTAAGCCTAACCCTAACCCTAGGCTACCCTTGACTGCTTCTGCCTCCAATAGATTTCCTAAGCACTAGTGTTTTAAGGAACAGCTTAAAAAGAGAATCCTAATGTGATTTCTTTATAATGTGTGTGTTCCTTATATTATCTTAGTGTCTAAACTCTTCTCCATGGCTGGACCCCCTAATAATATTCCTTTACGTGCTAAGGGGTATCTAGAGAGTGGGATAGGTTTAATAACTACCCTAACCCTAACGCGTACCCTAACCCTAACCCCTACCCTAACCCTAACACGTACCCTAATCCTAACCCGTACCCTAAACCGAGCCCTAACCCTAACACTAACCGTAACCCTAACCCTAACCCATACCCTACGCCGTACCCGAAGCCCTCCCCGAACACGTACCCTAAGCCGTACCCTAAGCCTAACCCTAAGCCTAACCCTAACCCTAGGCTACCCTTGACTGCTTCTGCCTCCAATGAATTTCCTAAGCACTAGTGTTTTAAGGAACAGCTTAAAAAGAGAATCCTAATGTGATTTCTTTATAATGGGTGTGTTCCTTATCTAATCCTAGTGTCTAAACTCTTCTCCATGGCTGGACCCCCAAATAATATTCCTTTATGTGCTAAGGGGTATCGAGAGAGTGGGATAGGTTTAATCACTACCCTAACCCTAACGCGTACCCTAACCCTAACCCCTACCCTTACCCTAACACGTACCCTAATCCTAACCCGTACCCTAAACCGAGCCCTAACCCTAACACTAACCCTAACCCTAACCCTAACCCATATCCTATGCCGTACCCGAAGCCCTCCCCGAACCCGTACCCTAAGCCGTACCCGAAGCCTAACCCTAAGCCTAACGCTAACCCTAGGCTACCCTTGACTGCTTCTGCCTCCAATAGATTTCCTAAGCACTAGTGTTTTCAGGAACAGCTTAAAAAGAGAATCCTAATGTGATTTCTTTATAATGGGTGTGTTCCTTATCTTATCCTAGTGTCTAAACTCTTCTCCATGGCTGGACCCCCAAATAATATTCCTTTACGTGCTAAGGGGTAACTAGAGAGTGGGATTGGTTTAATAACTACCCTAACCCTAACGCGTACCCTAATGCTAACCCCTACCCTAACACTAACACGTACCCTAATCCTAACCCGTACCCTAACCGAGCCCTAACCCTAACACTAACCCTAACCCTAACCCTAACCCATACCCTACGCCGTGCCCGAAGCCCTCCCCGAACCCGTACCCTAAGCCGTACCCTAAGCCTAACCCTAAGCCTAACCCTAACCCTAGGCTACCCTTGACTGCTTCTGCCTCCAATAGATTTCCTAAGCCCTAGTGTTTTAAGGAACAGCTTAAAAAGAGAATCCTAATGTGATTTCTTTATAATGGGTGTGTTCCTTATCTTATCCTAGTGTCTAAACTCTTCTCCATGGCTGGACCCCCAAATAATATTCCTTTACGTGCTAAGGGGTAACTAGAGAGTGGGATAGGTTTAATAACTACCCTTACCCTAACGCGTACCCTAACGATAACCCCTACCCTAACCCTAACACGTACCCTAATCCTAACCCGTACCCTAAACCGAGCCCTAACCCTAACACTAACCCTAACACTAACCCTAACCCATACCCTACGCCGTACGCGAAGCCCTCCCCGAACCCGTACCCTAAGCCGTACCCTAAGCCTAACCCTAAGCCTAACCCTAACCCTAGGCTACCCTTGACTGCTTCTGCCTCCAATAGATTTCCTAAGCACTAGTGTTTTAAGGAACAGCTTAAAAAGAGAATCCTAATGTTATTTCTTTATAATGTGTGTGTTCCTTATATTATCTTAGTGTCTAAACTCTTCTCCATGGCTGGACCCCCAAATAATATTCCTTTACGTGCTAAGGGGTAACTAGAGAGTGGGATAGGTTTAATCACTACCCTAACCCTAACGCGTACCCTAACCCTAACCCCTACCCTTACCCTAACACGTACCCTAATCCTAACCCTTACCCTAAACCGAGCCCTAACCCTAACACTAACCCTAACCCTAACCCTAACCCATACCCTACGCCGTACCCGAAGCCCTCCCCGAACCCGTACCCTAAGCCGTACCCGAAGCCTAACCCTAAGCCTAACCCTAACCCTAGGCTACCCTTGACTGCTTCTGCCTCCAATAGATTTCCTAAGCACTAGTGTTTTAAGGAACAGCTTAAAAAGAGAATCCTAATGTGATTTCTTTATAATGTGTGTGTTCCTTATATTACCTTAGTGTCTAAACTCTTCTCCATGGCTGGACCACCAAATAATGTTCCTTTACGTACTAAGGGGTATCTAGAGAGTGGGATAGGTTTAATAACTACCCTAACCCTAACGCGTACCCTAACCCTCACCCCTACCCTAACCCTAACACAAACACTAATCCTATCCCGTACCCTAAAACGAGCCCTAACCCTAACACTAAACCTAACCCTAACCCTAACCCATACCCTACGCCGTACCCGAAGCCCTCCCCGAACCCGTACCCTAAGCCGTACCCGAAGCCTAACCCTAAGCCTAACCCTAACCCTAGGCTACCCTTGACTGCTTCTGCCTCCAATAGATTTCCTAAGCACTAGTGTTTTCAGGAACAGCTTAAAAAGAGAATCCTAATGTGATTTCTTTATAATGTGTGTGTTCCTTATCTTATCCTAGTGTCTAACCTCTTCTCCATGGCTGGACCCCCAAATAATATTCCTTTACGTGCTAAGGGGTAACTAGAGAGTGGGATAGGTTTAATAACTACCCTAACCCTAACGCGTACCGTAACGCTAACCCCTACCCTAACCCTAACACGTAACCTAATCCTAACCCGTACCCTAACCGAGCCCTAACCCTAACACTAACCCTAACCCTAACCCTAACCCATACCCTACGCCGTGCCCGAAGCCCTCCCCGAACCCGTACCCTAAGCCGTACCCTAAGCCTAACCCTAAGCCTAACCCTAACCCTAGGCTACCCTTGACTGCTTCTGCCTCCAATAGATTTCCTAAGCCCTAGTGTTTTAAGGAACAGCTTAAAAAGAGAATCCTAATGTGATTTCGTTATAATGCGTGTGTTCCTTATCTTATCCTAGTGTCTAAACTCTTCTCCATGGCTGGACCCCCAAATAATATTCCTTTACGTGCTAAGGGGTAACTAGAGAGTGGGATAGGTTTAATAACTACCCTTACCCTAACGCGTACCCTAACGCTAACCCCTACCCTAACCCTAACACGTACCCTAATCCTAACCCGTACCCTAAACCGAGCCCTAACCCTAACAATAACCCTAACCTTAACCCTAACCCATACCCTACGCCGTACCCGAAGCCCTCCCCGAACCCGTACCCTAAGCCGTACCCTAAGCCTAACCCTAAGCCTAACCCTAACCCTAGGCTACCCTTGACTGCTTCTGCCTCCAATAGATTTCCTAAGCACTAGTGTTTTAAGGAACAGCTTAAAAAGAGAATCCTAATGTTATTTCTTTATAATGTGTGTGTTCCTTATATTATCTTAGTGTCTAAACTCTTCTCCATGGCTGGACCCCCAAATAATATTCCTTTACGTGCTAATGGGTAACTAGAGAGTGGGATAGGTTTAATAACTACCCTATCCGTAACACGTACCCTAACCCTCACCCCTACCCTAACCCTAACAGAACCCTAATCCTAACCCGTACCCTAAACCGAGCCCTAACCCTAACATTAACCCTAACCCTAACCGTAACCCATACCCTACGCCGTACCCGAAGCCCTCCCCGAACACGTACCCTAAGCCGTACCCTAAGCCTAACCGTAAGCCTAACCCTAACCCTAGGCTACCCTTGACTGCTTCTGCCTCCAGTAGATTTCCTAAGCACTAGTGTTTTAAGGAACAGCTTAAAAAGAGAATCCTGATGTGATTTCTTTATAATGTGTGTGTTCCTTATATTATCTTAGGGTCTAAACTCTTCTCCATGGCTGGACCCCCTAATAATATTCCTTTACGTGCTAAGGGGTATCTAGAGAGTGGGATAGGTTTAATAACTACCCTAACCCTAACGCGTACCCTAACCCTAACCCCTACCCTAACCCTAACACGTACCCTAATCCTAACCCGTACCCTAAACCGAGCCCTAACCCTAACACTAACCCTAACCCTAACCCTAACCCATACCCTACGCCGTACCCGAAGCCCTCCCCGAAGCCGTACCCTAAGCCGTACCCTAAGCCTAACCCTAAGCCTAACCCTAACCCTAGGCTACCCTTGACTGCTTCTGCCTCCAATAGATTTCCTAAGCACTAGTGTTTTAAGGAACATCTTAAAATAGAATCCTAATGTGATTTCTTTATAATGTGTGTGTTCCTTATATTACCTTAGTGTCTAAACTCTTCTCCATGGCTGGACCCCCAAATAATGTTCCTTTACGTACTAAGGGGTATCTAGAGAGTGGGATAGGTTTAATAACTACCCTAACCCTAACGCGTACCCTAACCCTCACCCCTACCCTAACCCTAACACAAACACTAATCCTAACCCGTACCCTAAAACGAGCCCTAACCCTAACACTAAACCTAACCCTAACCCTAACCCATACCCTACGCCGTACCCGAAGCCCTCCCCGAACCCGTACCCTAAGCCGTACCCGAAGCCTAACCCTAAGCCTAACCCTAACCCTAGGCTACCCTTGACTGCTTCTGCCTCCAATAGATTTCCTAAGCACTAGTGTTTTCAGGAACAGCTTAAAAAGAGAATCCTAATGTGATTTCTTTATAATGTGTGTGTTCCTTATCTTATCCTAGTGTCTAAACTCTTCTCCATGGCTGGACCCCCAAATAATATTCCGTTACGTGCTAAGGGGTAACTAGAGAGTGGGATAGGTTTAATAACTACCCTAACCCTAACGCGTACCCTAACGCTAACCCCTACCCTAACCCTAACACGTAACCTAATCCTAACCCGTACCCTAACCGAGCCCTAACCCTAACACTAACCCTAACCCTAACCCTAACCCATACCCTACGCCGTGCCCGAAGCCCTCCCCGAACCCGTACCCTAAGCCGTACCCTAAGCCTAACCCTAAGCCTAACCCTAACCCTAGGCTACCCTTGACTGCTTCTGCCTCCAATAGATTTCCTAAGCCCTAGTGTTTTAAGGAACAGCTTAAAAAGAGAATCCTAATGTGATTTCGTTATAATGCGTGTGTTCCTTATCTTATCCTAGTGTCTAAACTCTTCTCCATGGCTGGACCCCCAAATAATATTCCTTTACGTGCTAAGGGGTAACTAGAGAGTGGGATAGGTTTAATAACTACCCTTACCCTAACGCGTACCCTAACGCTAACCCCTACCCTAACCCTAACACGTACCCTAATCCTAACCCGTACCCTAAACCGAGCCCTAACCCTAACACTAACCCTAACCTTAACCCTAACCCATACCCTACGCCGTACCCGAAACCCTCCCCGAACCCGTACCCTAAGCCGTACCCTAAGCCTAACCCTAAGCCTAACCCTAACCCTAGGCTACCCTTGACTGCTTCTGCCTCCAATAGATTTCCTAAGCACTAGTGTTTTAAGGAACAGCTTAAAAAGAGAATCCTAATGTTATTTCTTTATAATGTGTGTGTTCCTTATATTATCTTAGTGTCTAAACTCTTCTCCATGGCTGGACCCCCAAATAATATTCCTTTACGTGCTAAGGGGTATCTAGAGGGTGGGATAGGTTTAATAACTACCCTAACCGTAACGCGTACCCTAACCCTAACCCCTACCCTAAACCTAACACGTACCCTAATCCTAACCCGTACCCTAAACCGAGCCCTAACCCTAACCCTAACCCTAACCGTAACCCATACCCTACGCCGTACCCGAAGCCCTCCCCGAACACGTACCCTAAGCCGTACCCTAAGCCTAACCCTAAGCCTAACCCTAACCCTAGGCTACCCTTGACTGCTTCTGCCTCCAATAGATTTCCTAAGCAATAGTGTTTTAAGGAACAGCTTAAAAAGAGAATCCTGATGTGATTTCTTTATAATGTGTGTGTTCCTTATATTATCTTAGGGTCTAAACTCTTCTCCATGGCTGGACCCCCTAATAATATTCCTTTACGTGCTAAGGGGTATCTAGAGAGTGGGATAGGTTTAATAACTACCCTAACCCTAACGCGTACCCTAACCCTAACCCCTACCCTAACCCTAACACGTACCCTAATCCTAACCCGTACCCTAAACCGAGCCCTAACCCTAACACTAACCCTAACCCTAACCCTAACCCATACCCTACGCCGTACCCGAAGCCCTCCCCGAAGCCGTACCCTAAGCCGTACCCTAAGCCTAACCCTAAGCCTAACCCTAACCCTAGGCTACCCTTGACTGCTTCTGCCTCCAATAGATTTCCTAAGCACTAGTGTTTTAAGGAACATCTTAAAATAGAATCCTAATGTGATTTCTTTATAATGTGTGTGTTCCTTATATTACCTTAGTGTCTAAACTCTTCTCCATGGCTGGACCCCCAAATAATGTTCCTTTACGTACTAAGGGGTATCTAGAGAGTGGGATAGGTTTAATAACTACCCTAACCCTAACGCGTACCCTAACCCTCACCCCTACCCTAACCCTAACACAAACACTAATCCTAACCCGTACCCTAAAACGAGCCCTAACCCTAACACTAAACCTAACCCTAACCCTAACCCATACCCTACGCCGTACCCGAAGCCCTCCCCGAACCCGTACCCTAAGCCGTACCCGAAGCCTAACCCTAAGCCTAACCCTAACCCTAGGCTACCCTTGACTGCTTCTGCCTCCAATAGATTTCCTAAGCACTAGTGTTTTCAGGAACAGCTTAAAAAGAGAATCCTAATGTGATTTCTTTATAATGTGTGTGTTCCTTATCTTATCCTAGTGTCTAAACTCTTCTCCATGGCTGGACCCCCAAATAATATTCCGTTACGTGCTAAGGGGTAACTAGAGAGTGGGATAGGTTTAATAACTACCCTAACCCTAACGCGTACCCTAACGCTAACCCCTACCCTAACCCTAACACGTAACCTAATCCTAACCCGTACCCTAACCGAGCCCTAACCCTAACACTAACCCTAACCCTAACCCTAACCCATACCCTACGCCGTGCCCGAAGCCCTCCCCGAACCCGTACCCTAAGCCGTACCCTAAGCCTAACCCTAAGCCTAACCCTAACCCTAGGCTACCCTTGACTGCTTCTGCCTCCAATAGATTTCCTAAGCCCTAGTGTTTTAAGGAACAGCTTAAAAAGAGAATCCTAATGTGATTTCGTTATAATGCGTGTGTTCCTTATCTTATCCTAGTGTCTAAACTCTTCTCCATGGCTGGACCCCCAAATAATATTCCTTTACGTGCTAAGGGGTAACTAGAGAGTGGGATAGGTTTAATAACTACCCTTACCCTAACGCGTACCCTAACGCTAACCCCTACCCTAACCCTAACACGTACCCTAATCCTAACCCGTACCCTAAACCGAGCCCTAACCCTAACACTAACCCTAACCTTAACCCTAACCCATACCCTACGCCGTACCCGAAACCCTCCCCGAACCCGTAACCTAAGCCGTACCCTAAGCCTAACCCTAAGCCTAACCCTAACCCTAGGCTACCCTTGACTGCTTCTGCCTCCAATAGATTTCCTAAGCACTAGTGTTTTAAGGAACAGCTTAAAAAGAGAATCCTAATGTTATTTCTTTATAATGTGTGTGTTCCTTATATTATCTTAGTGTCTAAACTCTTCTCCATGGCTGGACCCCCAAATAATATTCCTTTACGTGCTAAGGGGTATCTAGAGGGTGGGATAGGTTTAATAACTACCCTAACCGTAACGCGTACCCTAACCCTAACCCCTACCCTAACCCTAACACGTACCCTAATCCTAACCCGTACCCTAAACCGAGCCCTAACCCTAACCCTAACCCTAACCGTAACCCATACCCTACGCCGTACCCGAAGCCCTCCCCGAACACGTACCCTAAGCCGTACCCTAAGCCTAACCCTAAGCCTAACCCTAACCCTAGGCTACCCTTGACTGCTTCTGCCTCCAATAGATTTCCTAAGCAATAGTGTTTTAAGGAACAGCTTAAAAAGAGAATCCTAATGTGATTTCTTTATAATGGGTGTGTTCCTTATCTTATCCTAGTGTCTAAACTCTTCTCCATGGCTGGACCCCCAAATAATATTTCTTTACGTGCTAAGGGGTAACTAGAGAGTGGGATAGGTTTAATAACTACCCTATCCATAACACGTACCCTAACCCTAACCCCTACCCTAACCCTAACACGAACGCTAATCCTAACCCGTACCCTAAACCGAGCCCTAACCCTAACACTAACCCTAACCCTAACCCTAACCCATACCCTACGCCGTACCCGAAGCCCTCCCCGAACCCGTACCCTAAGCCGTACCCTAAGATTAACCCTAAGCCTAACCCTAACCCTAGGCTACCCTTGACTGCTTCTGCCTCCAATAGATTTCCTAAGCACTAGTGTTTTAAGGAACAGCTTATAAATAGAATCCTAATGTGATATCTTTATAATGTGTGTGTTCTTTATCTTATCCTAGTGTCTAAACTCTTCTCCATGGCTGGACCCCCAAATAATATTCCTTTACGTGCTAAGGGGTAACTAGAGAGTGGGATAGGTTTAATAACTACCCTAACCCTAATGCGTAACCTAATGCTAACCCCTACCCTAACCCTAACACGTACCCTTATCCTAACCCGTACCCTAAACCGAGCCCTAACCCTAACACTAACCCTAACCCTAACCCTAACCCATACCCTACGCCGTGCCCGAAGCCCTCCCCGAACCCGTACCCTAAGCCGTACCCTAAGCCTAACCCTAAGCCTAAACCTAACCCTAGGCTACCCTTGACTGCTTCTGCCTCCAATAGATTTCCTAAGCACTAGTGTTTTAAGGAACAGCTTAAAAAGAGAATCCTAATGTGATTTCTTTATAATGGGTGTGTTCCTTATCTTATCCTAGTGTCTAAACTCTTCTCCATGGCTGGACCCCCAAATAATATTCCTTTACGTGCTAAGGGGTAACTAGAGAGTGGGATAGGTTTAATAACTACCCTAACCCTAACGCGTACCCTAACCCTAACCCCTACCCTAACCCTAACACGTACCCTAATCCTAACCCGTACCCTAAACCGAGCCCTAACCCTAACACTAACCGTAACCCTAACCCTAACCCATATCCTACGCCGTACCCGAAGCCCTCCCCGAACCCGTACCCTAAGCCGTACACGAAGCCTAACCCTAAGCCTAACCCTAACCCTAGGCTACCCTTGACTGCTTCTGCCTCCAATAGATTTCCTAAGCCCTAGTGTTTTAAGGAACAGCTTAAAAAGAGAATCCTAATGTGATTTCTTTATAATGGGTGTGTTCCTTATCTTATCCTAGTGTCTAAACTCTTCTCCATGGCTGGACCCCCAAATAATATTCCTTTACGTGCTAAGGGGTAACTAGAGAGTGGGATAGGTTTAATAACTACCCTTACCCTAACGCGTATCCTAACGCTAACCCCTACCCTAACCCTAACACGTACCCTAATCCTAACCCGTACCCTAAACCGAGCCCTAACCCTAACACTAACCCTAACTTTAACCCTAACCCATACCCTACGCCGTACCCGAAGCCCTCCCCGAACCCGTACCCTAAGCCGTACCCTAAGCCTAACCCTAAGCCTAACCCTAACCCTAGGCTACCCTTGACTGCTTCTGCCTCCAATAGATTTCCTAAGCACTAGTGTTTTAAGGAACAGCTTAAAAAGAGAATCCTAATGTTATTTCTTTATAATGTGTGTGTTCCTTATATTATCTTAGTGTCTAAACTCTTCTCCATGGCTGGACCCCCAAATAATATTCCTTTACGTGCTAAGGGGTATCTAGAGAGTGGGATAGGTTTAATAACTACCCTAACCGTAACGCATACCCTAACCCTAACCCCTACCCTAACCCTAACATGTACCCTAATCCTAACCCGTACCCTAAACCGAGCCCTAACCCTAACACTAACCCTAACCCTAACCGTAACCCATACCCTACGCCGTACCCGAAGCCCTCCCCGAACACGTACCCTAAGCCGTACCCTAAGCCTAACCGTAAGCCTAACCCTAACCCTAGGCTACCCTTGACTGCTTCTGCCTCCAATAGATTTCCTAAGCACTAGTGTTTTAAGGAACAGCTTAAAAAGAGAATCCTAATGTGATTTCTTTATAATGTGTGTGTTCCTTATATTATCTTAGTGTCTAAACTCTTCTCCATGGCTGGACCCCCTAATAATATTCCTTTACGTGCTAAGGGGTATCTAGAGAGTGGGATAGGTTTAATAACTACCCTAACCCTAATGCGTACCCTAACCCTAACCCCTACCCTAACCCTAACACGTACCCTAATCCTAACCCGTACCCTAAACCGAGCCCTAACCCTAACACTAACCCTAACCCTAACCCTAACCCATACCCTACGCCGTACCCGAAGCCCTCCCCGAAGCCGTACCCTAAGCCGTACCCTAAGCCTAACCCTAAGCCTAACCCTAACCCTAGGGTACCCTTGACTGCTTCTGCCTCCAATAGATTTCCTAAGCACTAGTGTTTTAAGGAACAGCTTAAAAAGAGAATCCTAATGTGATTTCTTTATAATGGGAGTGTTCCTTATCTTATCCTAGTGTCTAAACTCTTCTCCATGGCTGGACCCCCAAATAATATTCCTTTACGTGCTAAGGGGTAACTAGAGAGTGGGATAGGTTTAATAACTACCCTATCCGTAACACTTACCCTAACCCTCACCCCTACCCTAACCCTAACACGAACCCTAATCCTAACCCGTACCCTAAACCGAGCCCTAACCCTAACACTAACCCTAAACCTAACCCTAACCCATACCCTACGCCGTACCCGAAGCCCTCCCCGAACCCGTACCCTAAGCCGTACCCGAAGCCTAACCCTAAGCCTAACCCTAACCCTAGGCTACCCTTGACTGCTTCTGCCTCCAATAGATTTCCTAAGCACTAGTGTTTTAAGGAACAGCTTAAAAAGAGAATCCTAATGTGATTTCTTTATAATGGGTGTGTTTCTTATCTTATCCTAGTGTCTAAACTCTTCTCCATGGCTGGACCCCCAAATAATATTTCTTTACGTGCTAAGGGGTAACTAGAGAGTGGGATAGGTTTAATAACTACCCTATCCATAACACGTACCCTAACCCTAACCCCTACCCTAACCCTAACACGAACGCTAATCCTAACCCGTACCCTAAACCGAGCCCTAACCCTAACACTAACCCTAACCCTAACCGTAACCAATACCCTACGCCGTACCCGAAGCCCTCCCCGAACCCGTACCCTAAGCCGTACCCGAAGCCTAACCCTAAGCCTAACCCTAACCCTAGGCTACCCTTGACTGCTTCTGCCTCCAATAGATTTCCTAAGCACTAGTGTTTTCAGGAACAGCTTAAAAAGAGAATCCTAATGTGATTTCTTTATAATGGGTGTGTTCCTTATCTTATCCTAGTGTCTAAACTCTTCTCCATGGCTGGACCCCCAAATAATATTCCTTTACGTGCTAAGGGGTAACTAGAGAGTGGGATTGGTTTAATAACTACCCTAACCCTAACGCGTACCCTAATGCTAACCCCTACCCTAACCCTAACACGTACCCTAATCCTAACCCGTACCCTAACCGAGCCCTAACCCTAACACTAACCCTAACCCTAACCCAAACCCATACCCTACGCCGTGCCCGAAGCCCTCCCCGAACCCGTACCCTAAGCCGTACCCTAAGCCTAACCCTAAGCCTAACCCTAACCCTAGGTTACCCTTGACTGCTTCTGCCTCCAATAGATTTCCTAAGCCCTAGTGTTTTAAGGAACAGCTTAAAAAGAGAATCCTAATGTGATTTCTTTATAATGGGTGTGTTCCTTATCTTATCCTAGTGTCTAAACTCTTCTCCATGGCTGGACCCCCAAATAATATTCCTTTACGTGCTAAGGGGTAACTAGAGAGTGGGATAGGTTTAATAACTACCCTTACCCTAACGCGTACCCTAACGATAACCCCTACCCTAACCCTAACACGTACCCTAATCCTAACCCGTACCCTAAACCGAGCCCTAACCCTAACACTAACCCTAACACTAACCCTAACCCATACCCTACGCCGTATGCGAAGCCCTCCCCGAACCCGTACCCTAAGCCGTACCCTAAGCCTAACCCTAAGCCTAACCCTAACCCTAGGCTACCCTTGACTGCTTCTGCCTCCAATAGATTTCCTAAGCAGTAGTGTTTTAAGGAACAGCTTAAAAAGAGAATCCTAATGTTATTTCTTTATAATGTGTGTGTTCCTTATATTATCTTAGTGTCTAAACTCTTCTCCATGGCTGGACCCCCAAATAATATTCCTTTATGTGCTAAGGGGTATCGAGAGAGTGGGATAGGTTTAATCACTACCCTAACCCTAACGCGTACCCTAACCCTAACCCCTACCCTTACCCTAACACGTACCCTAATCCTAACCCGTACCCTAAACCGAGCCCTAACCCTAACACTAACCCTAACCCTAACCCTAAACCATACCCTACGCCGTACCCGAAGCCCTCCCCGAACCCGTACCCTAAGCCGTACCCTAAGCCTAACCCTAAGCCTAACCCTAACCCTAGGCAACCCTTGACTGCTTCTGCCTCCAATAGATTTCCTAAGCACTAGTGTTTTAAGGAACAGCTTAAAAAGAGAATCCTAATGTGATTTCTTTATAATGTGTGTGTTCCTTATATTACCTTAGTGTCTAAACTCTTCTCCATGGCTGGACCACCAAATAATGTTCCTTTACGTACTAAGGGGTATCTAGAGAGTGGGATAGGTTTAATAACTACCCTAACCCTAACGCGTACCCTAACCCTCACCCCTACCCTAACCCAAACACAAACACTAATCCTAACCCGTACCCTAAAACGAGCCCTAACCCTAACACTAAACCTAACCCTAACCCTAACCCATACCCTACGCCGTACCCGAAGCCCTCCCCGAACCCGTACCCTAAGCCGTACCCGAAGCCTAACCCTAAGCCTAACCCTAACCCTAGGCTACCCTTGACTGCTTCTGCGTCCAATAGATTTCCTAAGCACTAGTGTTTTAAGGAACAGCTTAAAAAGAGAATCCTAATGTGATTTCGTTATAATGCGTGTGTTCCTTATCTTATCCTAGTGTCTAAACTCTTCTCCATGGCTGGACCCCCAAATAATATTCCTTTACGTGCTAAGGGGTAACTAGAGAGTGGGATAGGTTTAATAACTACCCTTACCCTAACGCATACCCTAACGCTAACCCCTACCCTAACCCTAACACGTACCCTAATCCTAACCCGTACACTAAACCGAGCCCTAACCCTAACACTAACCCTAACCTTAACCCTAACCCATACCCTACGCCGTACCTGAAGCCCTCCCCGAACCCGTACCCTAAGCCGTACCCTAAGCCTAACCCTAAGCCTAGGCTACCCTTGACTGCTTCTGCCTCCAATAGATTTCCTAAGCACTAGTGTTTTAAGGAACAGCTTAAAAAGAGAATCCTAATGTTATTTCTTTATAATGTGTGTGTTCCTTATATTATCTTAGTGTCTAAACTCTTCTCCATGGCTGGACCCCCAAATAATATTCCTTTACGTGCTAAGGGGTATCTAGAGGGTGGGATAGGTTTAATAACTACCCTAACCGTAACGCGTACCCTAACCCTAACCCCTACCCTAACCCTAACACGTACCCTAATCCTAACCCGTACCCTAAACCGAGCCCTAACCCTAACCCTAAACCTAACCGTAACCCATACCCTACGCCGTACCCGAAGCCCTCCCCGAACACGTACCCTAAGCCGTACCCTAAGCCTAACCCTAAGCCTAACCCTAACCCTAGGCTACCCTTGACTGCTTCTGCCTCCAATAGATTTCCTAAGCAATAGTGTTTTAAGGAACAGCTTAAAAAGAGAATCCTAATGTGATTTCTTTATAATGGGTGTGTTCCTTATCTTATCCTAGTGTCTAAACTCTTCTCCATGGCTGGACCCCCAAATAATATTTCTTTACGTGCTAAGGGGTAACTAGAGAGTGGGATAGGTTTAATAACTACCCTATCCATAACACGTACCCTAACCCTAACCCCTACCCTAACCCTAACACGAACGCTAATCCTAACCCGTACCCTAAACCGAGCCCTAACCCTAACACTAACCCTAACCCTAACCCTAACCCATACCCTACGCCGTACCCGAAGCCCTCCCCGAACCCGTACCCTAAGCCGTACCCTAAGATTAACCCTAAGCCTAACCCTAACCCTAGGCTACCCTTGACTGCTTCTGCCTCCAATAGATTTCCTAAGCACTAGTGTTTTAAGGAACAGCTTAAAAAGAGAATCCTAATGTGATTTCTTTATAATGGGTGTGTTCCTTATCTTATCCTAGTGTCTAAACTCTTCTCCATGGCTGGACCCCCAAATAATATTCCTTTACGTGCTAAGGGGTAACTAGAGAGTGGGATAGGTTTAATAACTACCCTAACCCTAACGCGTACCCTAACCCTAACCCCTACCCTAACCCTAACACGTACCCTAATCCTAACCCGTACCCTAAACCGAGCCCTAACCCTAACACTAACCGTAACCCTAACCCTAACCCATATCCTACGCCGTACCCGAAGCCCTCCCCGAACCCGTACCCTAAGCCGTACACGAAGCCTAACCCTAAGCCTAACCCTAACCCTAGGCTACCCTTGACTGCTTCTGCCTCCAATAGATTTCCTAAGCCCTAGTGTTTTAAGGAACAGCTTAAAAAGAGAATCCTAATGTGATTTCTTTATAATGGGTGTGTTCCTTATCTTATCCTAGTGTCTAAACTCTTCTCCATGGCTGGACCCCCAAATAATATTCCTTTACGTGCTAAGGGGTAACTAGAGAGTGGGATAGGTTTAATAACTACCCTTACCCTAACGCGTATCCTAACGCTAACCCCTACCCTAACCCTAACACGTACCCTAATCCTAACCCGTACCCTAAACCGAGCCCTAACCCTAACACTAACCCTAACTTTAACCCTAACCCATACCCTACGCCGTACCCGAAGCCCTCCCCGAACCCGTACCCTAAGCCGTACCCTAAGCCTAACCCTAAGCCTAACCCTAACCCTAGGCTACCCTTGACTGCTTCTGCCTCCAATAGATTTCCTAAGCACTAGTGTTTTAAGGAACAGCTTAAAAAGAGAATCCTAATGTTATTTCTTTATAATGTGTGTGTTCCTTATATTATCTTAGTGTCTAAACTCTTCTCCATGGCTGGACCCCCAAATAATATTCCTTTACGTGCTAAGGGGTATCTAGAGAGTGGGATAGGTTTAATAACTACCCTAACCGTAACGCATACCCTAACCCTAACCCCTACCCTAACCCTAACATGTACCCTAATCCTAACCCGTACCCTAAACCGAGCCCTAACCCTAACACTAACCCTAACCCTAACCGTAACCCATACCCTACGCCGTACCCGAAGCCCTCCCCGAACACGTACCCTAAGCCGTACCCTAAGCCTAACCGTAAGCCTAACCCTAACCCTAGGCTACCCTTGACTGCTTCTGCCTCCAATAGATTTCCTAAGCACTAGTGTTTTAAGGAACAGCTTAAAAAGAGAATCCTAATGTGATTTCTTTATAATGTGTGTGTTCCTTATATTATCTTAGTGTCTAAACTCTTCTCCATGGCTGGACCCCCTAATAATATTCCTTTACGTGCTAAGGGGTATCTAGAGAGTGGGATAGGTTTAATAACTACCCTAACCCTAATGCGTACCCTAACCCTAACCCCTACCCTAACCCTAACACGTACCCTAATCCTAACCCGTACCCTAAACCGAGCCCTAACCCTAACACTAACCCTAACCCTAACCCTAACCCATACCCTACGCCGTACCCGAAGCCCTCCCCGAAGCCGTACCCTAAGCCGTACCCTAAGCCTAACCCTAAGCCTAACCCTAACCCTAGGGTACCCTTGACTGCTTCTGCCTCCAATAGATTTCCTAAGCACTAGTGTTTTAAGGAACAGCTTAAAAAGAGAATCCTAATGTGATTTCTTTATAATGGGAGTGTTCCTTATCTTATCCTAGTGTCTAAACTCTTCTCCATGGCTGGACCCCCAAATAATATTCCTTTACGTGCTAAGGGGTAACTAGAGAGTGGGATAGGTTTAATAACTACCCTATCCGTAACACTTACCCTAACCCTCACCCCTACCCTAACCCTAACACGAACCCTAATCCTAACCCGTACCCTAAACCGAGCCCTAACCCTAACACTAACCCTAAACCTAACCCTAACCCATACCCTACGCCGTACCCGAAGCCCTCCCCGAACCCGTACCCTAAGCCGTACCCGAAGCCTAACCCTAAGCCTAACCCTAACCCTAGGCTACCCTTGACTGCTTCTGCCTCCAATAGATTTCCTAAGCACTAGTGTTTTAAGGAACAGCTTAAAAAGAGAATCCTAATGTGATTTCTTTATAATGGGTGTGTTCCTTATCTTATCCTAGTGTCTAAACTCTTCTCCATGGCTGGACCCCCAAATAATATTTCTTTACGTGCTAAGGGGTAACTAGAGAGTGGGATAGGTTTAATAACTACCCTATCCATAACACGTACCCTAACCCTAACCCCTACCCTAACCCTAACACGAACGCTAATCCTAACCCGTACCCTAAACCGAGCCCTAACCCTAACACTAACCCTAACCCTAACCGTAACCAATACCCTACGCCGTACCCGAAGCCCTCCCCGAACCCGTACCCTAAGCCGTACCCGAAGCCTAACCCTAAGCCTAACCCTAACCCTAGGCTACCCTTGACTGCTTCTGCCTCCAATAGATTTCCTAAGCACTAGTGTTTTCAGGAACAGCTTAAAAAGAGAATCCTAATGTGATTTCTTTATAATGGGTGTGTTCCTTATCTTATCCTAGTGTCTAAACTCTTCTCCATGGCTGGACCCCCAAATAATATTCCTTTACGTGCTAAGGGGTAACTAGAGAGTGGGATTGGTTTAATAACTACCCTAACCCTAACGCGTACCCTAATGCTAACCCCTACCCTAACCCTAACACGTACCCTAATCCTAACCCGTACCCTAACCGAGCCCTAACCCTAACACTAACCCTAACCCTAACCCAAACCCATACCCTACGCCGTGCCCGAAGCCCTCCCCGAACCCGTACCCTAAGCCGTACCCTAAGCCTAACCCTAAGCCTAACCCTAACCCTAGGTTACCCTTGACTGCTTCTGCCTCCAATAGATTTCCTAAGCCCTAGTGTTTTAAGGAACAGCTTAAAAAGAGAATCCTAATGTGATTTCTTTATAATGGGTGTGTTCCTTATCTTATCCTAGTGTCTAAACTCTTCTCCATGGCTGGACCCCCAAATAATATTCCTTTACGTGCTAAGGGGTAACTAGAGAGTGGGATAGGTTTAATAACTACCCTTACCCTAACGCGTACCCTAACGATAACCCCTACCCTAACCCTAACACGTACCCTAATCCTAACCCGTACCCTAAACCGAGCCCTAACCCTAACACTAACCCTAACACTAACCCTAACCCATACCCTACGCCGTATGCGAAGCCCTCCCCGAACCCGTACCCTAAGCCGTACCCTAAGCCTAACCCTAAGCCTAACCCTAACCCTAGGCTACCCTTGACTGCTTCTGCCTCCAATAGATTTCCTAAGCAGTAGTGTTTTAAGGAACAGCTTAAAAAGAGAATCCTAATGTTATTTCTTTATAATGTGTGTGTTCCTTATATTATCTTAGTGTCTAAACTCTTCTCCATGGCTGGACCCCCAAATAATATTCCTTTATGTGCTAAGGGGTATCGAGAGAGTGGGATAGGTTTAATCACTACCCTAACCCTAACGCGTACCCTAACCCTAACCCCTACCCTTACCCTAACACGTACCCTAATCCTAACCCGTACCCTAAACCGAGCCCTAACCCTAACACTAACCCTAACCCTAACCCTAAACCATACCCTACGCCGTACCCGAAGCCCTCCCCGAACCCGTACCCTAAGCCGTACCCTAAGCCTAACCCTAAGCCTAACCCTAACCCTAGGCTACCCTTGACTGCTTCTGCCTCCAATAGATTTCCTAAGCACTAGTGTTTTAAGGAACAGCTTAAAAAGAGAATCCTAATGTGATTTCTTTATAATGTGTGTGTTCCTTATATTACCTTAGTGTCTAAACTCTTCTCCATGGCTGGACCACCAAATAATGTTCCTTTACGTACTAAGGGGTATCTAGAGAGTGGGATAGGTTTAATAACTACCCTAACCCTAACGCGTACCCTAACCCTCACCCCTACCCTAACCCAAACACAAACACTAATCCTAACCCGTACCCTAAAACGAGCCCTAACCCTAACACTAAACCTAACCCTAACCCTAACCCATACCCTACGCCGTACCCGAAGCCCTCCCCGAACCCGTACCCTAAGCCGTACCCGAAGCCTAACCCTAAGCCTAACCCTAACCCTAGGCTACCCTTGACTGCTTCTGCGTCCAATAGATTTCCTAAGCACTAGTGTTTTAAGGAACAGCTTAAAAAGAGAATCCTATTGTGATTTCGTTATAATGCGTGTGTTCCTTATCTTATCCTAGTGTCTAAACTCTTCTCCATGGCTGGACCCCCAAATAATATTCCTTTACGTGCTAAGGGGTAACTAGAGAGTGGGATAGGTTTAATAACTACCCTTACCCTAACGCATACCCTAACGCTAACCCCTACCCTAACCCTAACACGTACCCTAATCCTAACCCGTACACTAAACCGAGCCCTAACCCTAACACTAACCCTAACCTTAACCCTAACCCATACCCTACGCCGTACCTGAAGCCCTCCCCGAACCCGTACCCTAAGCCGTACCCTAAGCCTAACCCTAAGCCTAACCCTAACCCTAGGCTACCCTTGACTGCTTCTGCCTCCAATGAATTTCCTAAGCACTAGTGTTTTAAGGAACAGCTTAAAAAGAGAATCCTAATGTGATTTCTTTATAATGGGTGTGTTCCTTATCTAATCCTAGTGTCTAAACTCTTCTCCATGGCTGGACCCCCAAATAATATTCCTTTATGTGCTAAGGGGTATCGAGAGAGTGGGATAGGTTTAATCACTACCCTAACCCTAACGCGTACCCTAACCCTAACACCTACCCTTACCCTAACACGTACCCTAATCCTAACCCGTACCCTAAACCGAGCCCTAACCCTAACACTAACCCTAACCCTAACCCTAACCCATACCCTACGCCGTACCCGAAGCCCTCCCCGAACCCGTACCCTAAGCCGTACCCGAAGCCTAACCCTAAGCCTAACCCTAACCCTAGGCTACCCTTGACTGCTTCTGCCTCCAATAGATTTCCTAAGCACTAGTGTTTTAAGGAACAGCTTAAAAAGAGAATCCTAATGTGATTTCTTTATAATGTGTGTGTTCCTTATCTTATCCTAGAGTCTAAACTCTTCTCCATGGCTGGACCCCCAAATAATATTCCTTTACGTGCTAAGGGGTAACTAGAGAGTGGGATAGTTTTAATAACTACCCTAACCCTAACGCGTACCCTAACGCTAACCCCTACCCTAACCCTAACACGTACCCTAATCCTAACCCGTACCCTAACAGAGCCCTAACCCTAACACTAACCCTAACCCTAACCCTAACCCATACCCTACGCCGTGCCCGAAGCCCTCCCGAACCCGTACCCTAAGCCGTACCCTAAGCCTAACCCTAAGCCTAACCCTAACCCTAGGCTACCCTTGATTGCTTCTGCCTCCAATAGATTTCCTAAGCCCTAGTGTTTTAAGGAACAGCTTAAAAAGAGAATCCTAATGTGATTTCTTTATAATGGGTGTGTTCCTTATCTTATCCTAGTGTCTAAACTCTTCTCCATGGCTGGACCCCCAAATAATATTCCTTTAGTGCTAAGGGGTATCGAGAGAGTGGGATAGGTTTAATCACTACCCTAACCCTAACGCGTACCCTAACCCTAACCCCTACCCTTACCCTAACACGTACCCTAATCCTAACCCGTACCCTAAACCGAGCCCTAACCCTAACACTAACCCTAACCCTAACCCTAACCCATACCTTACGCCGTACCCGAAGCCCTCCCCGAACCCGTACCCTAAGCCGTACCCGAAGCCTAACCCTAAGCCTAACCCTAACCCTAGGCTACCCTTGACTGCTTCTGCTTCCAATAGATTTCCTAAACACTAGTGTTTTAAGGAACAGCTTAAAAAGAGAATCCTAATGTGATTTCTTTATAATGTGTGTGTTCCTTATATTACCTTAGTGTCTAAACTCTTCTCCATGGCTGGACCCCCAAATAATGTTCCTTTACGTACTAAGGGGTATCTAGAGAGTGGGATAGGTTTAATAACTACCCTAACCCTAACGCGTACCCTAACCCTAACCCCTACCCTAACCCTAACATGTACCCTAATCCTAACCCGTACCCTAAACCGAGCCCTAACCCTAACACTAAGCGTAACCCTAACCCTAACCCATACCCTACGCCGTACCCGAAGCCCTCCCCGAACCCGTACCCTAAGCCGTACCCTAAGCCTAACCCTAAGCCTAACCCTAACCCTAGGCTACCCTTGACTGCTTCTGCCTCCAATGAATTTCCTAAGCACTAGTGTTTTAAGGAACAGCTTAAAAAGAGAATCCTAATGTGATTTCTTTATAATGGGTGTGTTCCTTATCTAATCCTAGTGTCTAAACTCTTCTCCATGGCTGGACCCCCAAATAATATTCCTTTATGTGCTAAGGGGTATCGAGAGAGTGGGATAGGTTTAATCACTACCCTAACCCTAACGCGTACCCTAACCCTAACCCCTACCCTTACCCTAACACGTATCCTAATCCTAACCCGTACCCTAAACCGAGCCCTAACCCTAACACTAACCCTAACCCTAACCCTAACCCATATCCTATGCCGTACCCGAAGCCCTCCCCGAACCCGTACCCTAAGCCGTACCCGAAGCCTAACCCTAAGCCTAACCCTAACCCTAGGCTACCCTTGACTGCTTCTGCCTCCAATAGATTTCCTAAGCACTAGTGTTTTCAGGAACAGCTTAAAAAGAGAATCCTAATGTGATTTCTTTATAATGGGTGTGTTCCTTATCTTATCCTAGTGTCTAAACTCTTCTCCATGGCTGGACCCCCAAATAATATTCCTTTACGTGCTAAGGGGTAACTAGAGAGTGGGATTGGTTTAATAACTACCCTAACCCTAACGCGTACCCTAAAGCTAACCCCTACCCTAACCCTAACACGTACCCTAATCCTAACCCGTACCCTAACCGAGCCCTAACCCTAACACTAACCCTAACCCTAACCCTAACCCATAACCTACGCCGTGCCCGAAGCCCTCCCCGAACCCGTAGCCTAAGCCGTACCCTAAGCCTAACCCTAAGCCTAACCCTAACCCTAGGCTACCCTTGACTCCTTCTGCCTCCAATAGATTTCCTAAGCCCTAGTGTTTTAAGGAACAGCTTAAAAAGAGAATCCTAATGTTATTTCTTTATAATGTGTGTGTTCCTTATATTATCTTAGTGTCTAAACTCTTCTCCATGGCTGGACCCCCAAATAATATTCCTTTATGTGCTAAGGGGTATCGAGAGAGTGGGATAGGTTTAATCACTACCCTAACCCTAACGCGTACCCTAACCCTAACCCCTACCCTTACCCTAACACGTACCCTAATCCTAACCCGTACCCTAAACCGAGCCCTAACCCTAACACTAACCCTAACCCTAACCCTAAACCATACCCTACGCCGTACCCGAAGCCCTCCCCGAACCCGTACCCTAAGCCGTACCCTAAGCCTAACCCTAAGCCTAACCCTAACCCTAGGCTACCCTTGACTGCTTCTGCCTCCAATAGATTTCCTAAGCACTAGTGTTTTAAGGAACAGCTTAAAAAGAGAATCCTAATGTGATTTCTTTATAATGTGTGTGTTCCTTATATTACCTTAGTGTCTAAACTCTTCTCCATGGCTGGACCACCAAATAATGTTCCTTTACGTACTAAGGGGTATCTAGAGAGTGGGATAGGTTTAATAACTACCCTAACCCTAACGCGTACCCTAACCCTCACCCCTACCCTAACCCAAACACAAACACTAATCCTAACCCGTACCCTAAAACGAGCCCTAACCCTAACACTAAACCTAACCCTAACCCTAACCCATACCCTACGCCGTACCCGAAGCCCTCCCCGAACCCGTACCCTAAGCCGTACCCGAAGCCTAACCCTAAGCCTAACCCTAACCCTAGGCTACCCTTGACTGCTTCTGCGTCCAATAGATTTCCTAAGCACTAGTGTTTTAAGGAACAGCTTAAAAAGAGAATCCTAATGTGATTTCGTTATAATGCGTGTGTTCCTTATCTTATCCTAGTGTCTAAACTCTTCTCCATGGCTGGACCCCCAAATAATATTCCTTTACGTGCTAAGGGGTAACTAGAGAGTGGGATAGGTTTAATAACTACCCTTACCCTAACGCGTACCCTAACGCTAACCCCTACCCTAACCCTAACACGTACCCTAATCCTAACCCGTACACTAAACCGAGCCCTAACCCTAACACTAACCCTAACCTTAACCCTAACCCATACCCTACGCCGTACCCGAAGCCCTCCCCGAACCCGTACCCTAAGCCGTACCCGAAGCCTAACCCTAAGCCTAACCCTAACCCTAGGCTACCCTTGACTGCTTCTGCCTCCAATAGATTTCCTAAGCACTAGTGTTTTAAGGAACAGCTTAAAAAGAGAATCCTAATGTGATTTCTTTATAATGTGTGTGTTCCTTATATTACCTTAGTGTCTAAACTCTTCTCCATGGCTGGACCCCCAAATAATGTTCCTTTACGTACTAAGGGGTATCTAGAGAGTGGGATAGGTTTAATAACTACCCTAACCCTAACGCGTACCCTAACCCTAACCCCTACCCTAACCCTAACACGTACCCTAATCCTAACCCGTACCCTAAACCGAGCCCTAACCCTAACACTAACCGTAACCCTAACCCTAACCCATACCCTACGCCGTACCTGAAGCCCTCCCCGAACCCGTACCCTAAGCCTAACCCTAAGCCTAACCCTAACCCTAGGCTACCCTTGACTGCTTCTGCCTCCAATGAATTTCCTAAGCACTAGTGTTTTAAGGAACAGCTTAAAAAGAGAATCCTAATGTGATTTCTTTATAATGGGTGTGTTCCTTATCTAATCCTAATGTCTAAACTCTTCTCCATGGCTGGACCCCCAAATAATATTCCTTTATGTGCTAAGGGGTATCGAGAGAGTGGGATAGGTTTAGTCACTACCCTAACCCTAACGCGTACCCTAACCCTAACACCTACCCTTACCCTAACACGTACCCTAATCCTAACCCGTACCCTAAACCGAGCCCTAACCCTAACACTAACCCTAACCCTAACCCTAACCCATACCCTACGCCGTACCCGAAGCCCTCCCCGAACCCGTACCCTAAGCCGTACCCGAAGCCTAACCCTAAGCCTAACCCTAACCCTAGGCTACCCTTGACTGCTTCTGCCTCCAATAGATTTCCTAAGCACTAGTGTTTTAAGGAACAGCTTAAAAAGAGAATCCTAATGTGATTTCTTTATAATGTGTGTGTTCCTTATCTTATCCTAGAGTCTAAACTCTTCTCCATGGCTGGACCCCCAAATAATATTCCTTTACGTGCTAAGGGGTAACTAGAGAGTGGGATAGTTTTAATAACTACCCTAACCCTAACGCGTACCCTAACGCTAACCCCTACCCTAACCCTAACACGTACCCTAATCCTAACCCGTACCCTAACAGAGCCCTAACCCTAACACTAACCCTAACCCTAACCCTAACCCATACCCTACGCCGTGCCCGAAGCCCTCCCGAACCCGTACCCTAAGCCGTACCCTAAGCCTAACCCTAAGCCTAACCCTAACCCTAGGCTACCCTTGATTGCTTCTGCCTCCAATAGATTTCCTAAGCCCTAGTGTTTTAAGGAACAGCTTAAAAAGAGAATCCTAATGTGATTTCTTTATAATGGGTGTGTTCCTTATCTTATCCTAGTGTCTAAACTCTTCTCCATGGCTGGACCCCCAAATAATATTCCTTTAGTGCTAAGGGGTATCGAGAGAGTGGGATAGGTTTAATCACTACCCTAACCCTAACGCGTACCCTAACCCTAACCCCTACCCTTACCCTAACACGTACCCTAATCCTAACCCGTACCCTAAACCGAGCCCTAACCCTAACACTAACCCTAACCCTAACCCTAACCCATACCTTACGCCGTACCCGAAGCCCTCCCCGAACCCGTACCCTAAGCCGTACCCGAAGCCTAACCCTAAGCCTAACCCTAACCCTAGGCTACCCTTGACTGCTTCTGCTTCCAATAGATTTCCTAAACACTAGTGTTTTAAGGAACAGCTTAAAAAGAGAATCCTAATGTGATTTCTTTATAATGTGTGTGTTCCTTATATTACCTTAGTGTCTAAACTCTTCTCCATGGCTGGACCCCCAAATAATGTTCCTTTACGTACTAAGGGGTATCTAGAGAGTGGGATAGGTTTAATAACTACCCTAACCCTAACGCGTACCCTAACCCTAACCCCTACCCTAACCCTAACACGTACCCTAATCCTAACCCGTACCCTAAACCGAGCCCTAACCCTAACACTAAGCGTAACCCTAACCCTAACCCATACCCTACGCCGTACCCGAAGCCCTCCCCGAACCCGTACCCTAAGCCGTACCCTAAGCCTAACCCTAAGCCTAACCCTAACCCTAGGCTACCCTTGACTGCTTCTGCCTCCAATGAATTTCCTAAGCACTAGTGTTTTAAGGAACAGCTTAAAAAGAGAATCCTAATGTGATTTCTTTATAATGGGTGTGTTCCTTATCTAATCCTAGTGTCTAAACTCTTCTCCATGGCTGGACCCCCAAATAATATTCCTTTATGTGCTAAGGGGTATCGAGAGAGTGGGATAGGTTTAATCACTACCCTAACCCTAACGCGTACCCTAACCCTAACCCCTACCCTTACCCTAACACGTATCCTAATCCTAACCCGTACCCTAAACCGAGCCCTAACCCTAACACTAACCCTAACCCTAACCCTAACCCATATCCTATGCCGTACCCGAAGCCCTCCCCGAACCCGTACCCTAAGCCGTACCCGAAGCCTAACCCTAAGCCTAACCCTAACCCTAGGCTACCCTTGACTGCTTCTGCCTCCAATAGATTTCCTAAGCACTAGTGTTTTCAGGAACAGCTTAAAAAGAGAATCCTAATGTGATTTCTTTATAATGGGTGTGTTCCTTATCTTATCCTAGTGTCTAAACTCTTCTCCATGGGTGGACCCCCAAATAATATTCCTTTACGTGCTAAGGGGTAACTAGAGAGTGGGATTGGTTTAATAACTACCCTAACCCTAACGCGTACCCTAAAGCTAACCCCTACCCTAACCCTAACACGTACCCTAATCCTAACCCGTACCCTAACCGAGCCCTAACCCTAACACTAACCCTAACCCTAACCCTAACCCATACCCTACGCCGTGCCCGAAGCCCTCCCCGAACCCGTAGCCTAAGCCGTACCCTAAGCCTAACCCTAAGCCTAACCCTAACCCTAGGCTACCCTTGACTCCTTCTGCCTCCAATAGATTTCCTAAGCCCTAGTGTTTTAAGGAACAGCTTAAAAAGAGAATCCTAATGTTATTTCTTTATAATGTGTGTGTTCCTTATATTATCTTAGTGTCTAAACTCTTCTCCATGGCTGGACCCCCAAATAGTATTCCTTTACGTGCTAAGGGGTATCTAGAGAGTGGGATAGGTTTAATAACTACCCTAACCGTAACGCGTACCCTAACCCTAACCCCTACCCTAACCCTAACATGTACCCTAATCCTAACCTGTACTCTAAACCGAGCCCTAACCCTAACACTAACCCTAACCCTAACCGTAACCAATACCCTACGCCGTACCCGAAGCCCTCCCCGAACCCGTACCCTAAGCCGTACCCGAAGCCTAACCCTAAGCCTAACCCTAACCCTAGGCTACCCTTGACTGCTTCTGCCTCCAATAGATTTCCTAAGCACTAGTGTTTTCAGGAACAGCTTAAAAAGAGAATCCTAATGTGATTTCTTTATAATGGGTGTGTTCCTTATCTTATCCTAGTGTCTAAACTCTTCTCCATGGCTGGACCCCCAAATAATATTCCTTTACGTGCTAAGGGGTAACTAGAGAGTGGGATTGCTTTAATAACTACCCTAACCCTAACGCGTACCCTAATGCTAACCCCTACCCTAACCCTAACACGTAACCTAATCCTAACCCGTACCCTAACCGAGCCCTAACCCTAACACTAACCCTAACCCTAACCCTAACCCATACCTTACGCCGTGCCCGAAGCCCTCCCCGAACCCGTACCCTAAGCCGTACCCTAAGCCTAACCCTAAGCCTAACCCTAACCCTAGGCTACCCTTGACTGCTTCTGCCTCCAATAGATTTCCTAAGCCCTAGTGTTTTAAGGAACAGCTTAAAAAGAGAATCCTAATGTGATTTCTTTATAATGGGTGTGTTCCTTATCTTATCCTAGTGTCTAAACTCTTCTCCATGGCTGGACCCCCAAATAATATTCCTTTACGTGCTAAGGGGTAACTAGAGAGTGGGATAGGTTTAATAACTACCCTTACCCTAACGCGTACCCTAACGATAACCCCTACCCTAACCCTAACACGTACCCTAATCCTAACCCGTACCCTAAACCGAGCCCTAACCCTAACACTAACCCTAAAACTAACCCTAACCCATACCCTACGCCGTACGCGAAGCCCTCCCCGAACCCGTACCCTAAGCCGTACCCTAAGCCTAACCCTAAGCCTAACCGTAACCCTAGGCTACCCTTGACTGCTTCTGCCTCCAATAGATTTCCTAAGCACTAGTGTTTTAAGGAACAGCTTAAAAAGAGAATCCTAATGTGATTTCTTTATAATGTGTGTGTTCCTTATATTACCTTAGTGTCTAAACTCTTCTCCATGGCTGGACCACCAAATAATGTTCCTTTACGTACTAAGGGGTATCTAGAGAGTGGGATAGGTTTAATAACTACCCTAACCCTAACGCGTACCCTAACCCTCACCCCTACCCTAAGCCTAACACAAACACTAATCCTAACCCGTACCCTAAAACGAGCCCTAACCCTAACACTAAACCTAACCCTAACCCTAACCCATACCCTACGCCGTACCCGAAGCCCTCCCCAAACCCGTACCCTAAGCCGTACCCGAAGCCTAACCCTAAGCCTAACCCTAACCCTAGGCTACCCTTGACTGCTTCTGCCTCCAATAGATTTCCTAAGCCCTAGTGTTTTAAGGAACAGCTTAAAAAGAGAATCCTAATGTGATTTCGTTATAATGCGTGTGTTCCTTATCTTATCCTAGTTTCTAAACTCTTCTCCATGGCTGGACCCCCAAATAATATTCCTTTACGTGCTAAGGGGTAACTAGAGAGTGGGATAGGTTTAATAACTACCCTTACCCTAACGCGAACCCTAACGCTAACCCCTACCCTAACCCTAACACGTACCCTAATCCTAACCCGTACCCTAAACCGAGCCCTAACCCTAACACTAACCCTAACCTTAACCCTAACCCATACCCTACGCCGTACCCGAAGCCCTCCCCGAACCCGTACCCTAAGCCGTACCCGAAGCCTAACCCTAAGCCTAACCCTAACCCTAGGCTACCCTTGACTGCTTCTGCCTCCAATAGATTTCCTAAGCACTAGTGTTTTAAGGAACAGCTTAAAAAGAGAATCCTAATGTGATTTCTTTATAATGTGTGTGTTCCTTATATTACCTTAGTGTCTAAACTCTTCTCCATGGCTCGACCCTCAAATAATGTTCCTTTACGTACTAAGGGGTATCTAGAGAGTGGGATAGGTTTAATAACTACCCTAACCCTAACGCGTACCCTAACCCTAACCCCTACCCTAACCCTAACACGTACCCTAATCCTAACCCGTACCCTAAACCGAGCCCTAACCCTAACACTAACCGTAACCCTAACCCTAACCCATACCCTACGCCGTACCTGAAGCCCTCCCCGAACCCGTACCCTAAGCCGTACCCTAAGCCTAACCCTAAGCCTAACCCTAACCCTAGGCTACCCTTGACTGCTTCTGCCTCCAATGAATTTCCTAAGCACTAGTGTTTTAAGGAACAGCTTAAAAAGAGAATCCTAATGTGATTTCTTTATAATGGGTGTGTTCCTTATCTAATCCTAGTGTCTAAACTCTTCTCCATGGCTGGACCCCCAAATAATATTCCTTTATGTGCTAAGGGGTATCGAGAGAGTGGGATAGGTTTAATCACTACCCTAACCCTAACGCGTACCCTAACCCTAACACCTACCCTTACCCTAACACGTACCCTAATCCTAACCCGTACCCTAAACCGAGCCCTAACCCTAACACTAACCCTAACCCTAACCCTAACCCATACCCTACGCCGTACCCGAAGCCCTCCCCGAACCCGTACCCTAAGCCGTACCCGAAGCCTAACCCTAAGCCTAACCCTAACCCTAGGCTACCCTTGACTGCTTCTGCCTCCAATAGATTTCCTAAGCACTAGTGTTTTAAGGAACAGCTTAAAAAGAGAATCCTAATGTGATTTCTTTATAATGTGTGTGTTCCTTATCTTATCCTAGTGTCTAAACTCTTCTCCATGGCTGGACCCCCAAATAATATTCCTTTACGTGCTAAGGGGTAACTAGAGAGTGGGATAGGTTTAATAACTACCCTAACCCTAACGCGTACCCTAACGCTAACCCCTACCCTAACCCTAACACGTACCCTAATCCTAACCCGTACCCTAACAGAGCCCTAACCCTAACACTAACCCTAACCCTAACCCTAACCCATACCCTACGCCGTGCCCGAAGCCCTCCCGAACCCGTACCCTAAGCCGTACCCTAAGCCTAACCCTAAGCCTAACCCTAACCCTAGGCTACCCTTGATTGCTTCTGCCTCCAATAGATTTCCTAAGCCCTAGTGTTTTAAGGAACAGCTTAAAAAGAGAATCCTAATGTGATTTCTTTATAATGGGTGTGTTCCTTATCTTATCCTAGTGTCTAAACTCTTCTCCATGGCTGGACCCCCAAATAATATTCCTTTATGTGCTAAGGGGTATCGAGAGAGTGGGATAGGTTTAATCACTACCCTAACCCTAACGCGTACCCTAACCCTAACCCCTACCCTTACCCTAACACGTACCCTAATCCTAACCCGTACCCTAAACCGAGCCCTAACCCTAACACTAACCCTAATCCTAACCCTAACCCATACCCTAGGCCGTACCCGAAGCCCTCCCCGAACCCGTACCCTAAGCCGTACCCGAAGCCTAACCCTAAGCCTAACCCTAACCCTAGGCTACCCTTGACTGCTTCTGCCTCCAATAGATTTCCTAAGCACTAGTGTTTTAAGGAACAGCTTAAAAAGAGAATCCTAATGTGATTTCTTTATAATGTGTGTGTTCCTTATCTTATCCTAGTGTCTAAACTCTTCTCCATGGCTGGACACCCAAATAATATTCCTTTACGTGCTAAGGGGTATCGAGAGAGTGGGATAGGTTTAATCACTACCCTAACCCTAACGCGTACCCTAACCCTAACCCCTACCCTTACCCTAACACGTACCCTAATCCTAACCCGTACCCTAAACCGAGCCCTAACCCTAACACTAACCCTAACCCTAACCCTAACCCATACCTTACTCCGTACCCGAAGCCCTCCCCGAACCCGTACCCTAAGCCGTACCCGAAGCCTAACCCTAAGCCTAACCCTAACCCTAGGCTACCCTTGACTGCTTCTGCCTCCAATAGATTTCCTAAGCACTAGTGTTTTAAGGAACAGCTTAAAAAGAGAATCCTAATGTGATTTCTTTATAATGTGTGTGTTCCTTATATTATCTTAATGTCTAAACTCTTCTCCATGGCTGGACCCCCTAATAATATTCCTTTACGTGCTAAGGGGTATCTAGAGAGTGGGATAGGTTTAATAACTACCCTAACCCTAACGCGTACCCTAACCCTAACCCCTACCCTTACCCTAACACGTACCCTAATCCTAACCCGTACCCTAAACCGAGCCCTAACCCTAACACTAACCCTAACCCTAACCCTAACCCATACCCTACGCCGTACCCGAAGCCCTCCCCGAAGCCGTACCCTAAGCCGTACCCTAAGCCTAACCCTAAGCCTAACCCTAACCCTAGGCTACCCTTGACTGCTTCTGCCTCCAATAGATTTCCTAAGCACTAGTGTTTTAAAGAACAGCTTAAAAAGAGAATCCTAATGTGATTTCTTTATAATGGGTGTGTTCCTTAACTTATCCTAGTGTCTAAACTCTTCTCCATGGCTGGACCCCCAAATAATATTCCTTTACGTGCTAATGGGTAACTAGAGAGTGGGATAGGTTTAATAACTACCCTATCCGTAACACGTACCCTAACCCTCACCCCTACCCTAACCCTAACAGAACCCTAATCCTAACCCGTACCCTAAACCGAGCCCTAAACCTAACACTAACCCTAACCCTAACCCTAACCCATACCCTACGCCGTACCCGAAGCCCTCCCCGAACCCGTACCCTAAGCAGTACCCGAAGCCTAACCCTAAGCCTAACCCTAACCCTAGGCTACCCTTGACTGCTTCTGCCTCCAATGAATTGCCTAAGCACTAGTGTTTTAAGGAACAGCTTAAAAAGAGAATCCTAATGTGATTTCTTTATAATGGGTGTGTTCCTTATCTAATCCTAGTGTCTAAACTCTTCTCCATGGCTGGACCCCCAAATAATATTCCTTTATGTGCTAAGGGGTATCGAGAGAGTGGGATAGGTTTAATCACTACCCTAACCCTAATGCGTACCCTAACCCTAACCCCTACCCTTACCCTAACACGTACCCTAATCCTAACCCGTACCCTAAACCGAGCCCTAACCCTAACACTAACCCTAACCCTAACCCTAACCCATACCCTACGCCGTACCCGAAGCCCTCCCCGAACCCGTACCCTAAGCCGTACCCGAAGCCTAACCCTAAGCCTAACCCTAACCCTAGGCTACCCTTGACTGCTTCTGCCTCCAATAGATTTCCTAAGCACTAGTGTTTTAAGGAACAGCTTAAAAAGAGAATCCTAATGTGATTTCTTTATAATGTGTGTGTTCCTTATCTTATCCTAGCGTCTAAACTCTTCTCCATGGCTGGACCCCCAAATAATATTCCTTTACGTGCTAAGGGGTATCTAGAGAGTGGGATAGGTTTAATAACTACCCTAACCCTAACGCGTACCCTAACGCTAACCCCTACCCTAACCCTAACACGTACCCTAATCCTAACCCGTACCCTAACCGAGCCCTAACCCTAACACTAACCCTAACCCTAACCCTAACCCATACCCTACGCCGTGCCCGAAGCCCTCCCCGAACCCGTACCCTAAGCCATACCCTAAGCCTAACCCTAAGCCTAACCCTAACCCTAGGCTACCCTTGACTGCTTCTGCCTCCAATAGATTTCCTAAGCCCTAGTGTTTTAAGGAACAGCTTAAAAAGAGAATCCTAATGTGATTTCTTTATAATGGGTGTGTTCCTTATCTTATCCTAGTGTCTAAACTCTTCTCCATGGCTGGACCCCCAAATAATATTCCTTTACGTGCTAAGGGGTAACTAGAGAGTGGGATAGGTTTAATAACTACCCTTACCCTAACGCGTACCCTAACGCGAACCCCTACCCTAACCCTAACACGTACCCTAATCCTAACCCGTACCCTACACCGAGCCCTAACCCTAACACTAACCCAAACCTTAACCCTAACCCATACCCTACGCCGTACCCGAAGCCCTCCCCGAACCCGTACCCTAAGCCATACCCTAAGCCTAACCCTAAGCCTAACCCTAACCCTAGGCTACCCTTGACTGCTTCTACCTCCAATAGATTTCCTAAGCACTAGTGTTTTAAGGAACAGCTTAAAAAGAGAATCCTAATGTGATTTCTTTATAATGTGTGTGTTCCTTATATTATCTTAGTGTCTAAACTCTTCTCCATGGCTGGACCCCCTAATAATATTCCTTTACGTGCTAAGGGGTATCTAGAGAGTGGGATAGGTTTAATAACTACCCTAACCCTAACGCGTACCCTAACCCTAACCCCTACCCTAACCCTAACACGTACCCTAATCCTAACCCGTACCCTAAACCGAGCCCTAACCCTAACACTAACCGTAACCCTAACCCTAACCCATACCCTACGCCGTACCCGAAGCCCTCCCCGAACCCGTACCCTAAGCCGTACCCTAAGCCTAACCCTAAGCCTAACCCTAACCCTAGGCTACCCTTGACTGCTTCTGCCTCCAATGAATTTCCTAAGCACTAGTGTTTTAAGGAACAGCTTAAAAAGAGAATCCTAATGTGATTTCTTTATAATGGGTGTGTTCCTTATCTAATCCTAGTGTCTAAACTCTTCTCCATGGCTGGACCCCCAAATAATATTCCTTTATGTGCTAAGGGGTATCGAGAGAGTGGGATAGGTTTAATCACTACCCTAACCCTAACGCGTACCCTAACCCTAACCCCTACCCTTACCCTAACACGTACCCTAATCCTAACCCGTACCCTAAACCGAGCCCTAACCCTAACACTAACCCTAACCCTAACCCTAACCCATATCCTATGCCGTACCCGAAGCCCTCCCCGAACCCGTACCATAAGCCGTACCCGAAGCCTAACCCTAAGCCTAACCCTAACCCTAGGCTACCCTTGAGTGCTTCTGCCTCCAATAGATTTCCTAAGCACTAGTGTTTTCAGGAACAGCTTAAAAAGAGAATCCTAATGTGATTTCTTTATAATGGGTGTGTTCCTTATCTTATCCTAGTGTCTAAACTCTTCTCCATGGCTGGACCCCCAAATAATATTCCTTTACGTGCTAAGGGGTAACTAGAGAGTGGGATTGGTTTAATAACTACCCTAACCCTAACGCGTACCCTAATGCTAACCCCTACCCTAACACTAACACGTACCCTAATCCTAACCCGTACCCTAACCGAGCCCTAACCCTAACACTAACCCTAACCCTAACCCTAACCCATACCCTACGCCGTGCCCGAAGCCCTCCCCGAACCCGTACCCTAAGCCGTACCCTAAGCCTAACCCTAAGCCTAACCCTAACCCTAGGCTACCCTTGACTGCTTCTGCCTCCAATAGATTTCCTAAGCCCTAGTGTTTTAAGGAACAGCTTAAAAAGAGAATCCTAATGTGATTTCTTTATAATGGGTGTGTTCCTTATCTTATCCTAGTGTCTAAACTCTTCTCCATGGCTGGACCACCAAATAATGTTCCTTTACGTACTAAGGGGTATCTAGAGAGTGGGATAGGTTTAATAACTACCCTAACCCTAACGCGTACCCTAACCCTCACCCCTACCCTAAGCCTAACACAAACACTAATCCTAACCCGTACCCTAAAACGAGCCCTAACCCTAACACTAAACCTAACCCTAACCCTAACCCATACCCTACGCCGTACCCGAAGCCCTCCCCGAACCCGTACCCTAAGCCGTACCCGAAGCCTAACCCTAAGCCTAACCCTAACCCTAGGCTACCCTTGACTGCTTCTGCCTCCAATAGATTTCCTAAGCACTAGTGTTTTAAGGAACAGCTTAAAAAGAGAATCCTAATGTGATTTCTTTATAATGTGTGTGTTCCTTATCTTATCCTAGTGTCTAAACTCTTCTCCATGGCTGGACCCCCAAATAATATTCCTTTACGTGCTAAGGGGTAACTAGAGAGTGGGATAGGTTTAATAACTACCCTAACCCTAACGCGTACCCTAACGCTAACCCCTACCCTAACCCTAACACGTAACCTAATCCTAACCCGTACCCTAACCGAGCCCTAACCCTAACACTAACCCTAACCCTAACCCTAACCCATACCCTACGCCGTACCCGAAGCCCTCCCCGATCCCGTACCCTAAGCCGTACCCTAAGCCTAACCCTAAGCCTAACCCTAACCCTAGGCTACCCTTGACTGCTTCTGCCTCCAATAGATTTCCTAAGCCCTAGTGTTTTAAGGAACAGCTTAAAAAGAGAATCCTAATGTGATTTCGTTATAATGCGTGTGTTCCTTATCTTATCCTAGTTTCTAAACTCTTCTCCATGGCTGGACCCCCAAATAATATTCCTTTACGTGCTAAGGGGTAACTAGAGAGTGGGATAGGTTTAATAACTACCCTTACCCTAACGCGAACCCTAACGCTAACCCCTACCCTAACCCTAACACGTACCCTAATCCTAACCCGTACCCTAAACCGAGCCCTAACCCTAACACTAACCCTAACCTTAACCCTAACCCATACCCTACGCCGTACCCGAAGCCCTCCCCGAACCCGTACCCTAAGCCGTACCCGAAGCCTAACCCTAAGCCTAACCCTAACCCTAGGCTACCCTTGACTGCTTCTGCCTCCAATAGATTTCCTAAGCACTAGTGTTTTAAGGAACAGCTTAAAAAGAGAATCCTAATGTGATTTCTTTATAATGTGTGTGTTCCTTATATTACCTTAGTGTCTAAACTCTTCTCCATGGCTCGACCCCCAAATAATGTTCCTTTACGTACTAAGGGGTATCTAGAGAGTGGGATAGGTTTAATAACTACCCTAACCCTAACGCGTACCCTAACCCTAACCCCTACCCTAACCCTAACACGTACCCTAATCCTAACCCGTACCCTAAACCGAGCCCTAACCCTAACACTAACCGTAACCCTAACCCTAACCCATACCCTACGCCGTACCTGAAGCCCTCCCCGAACCCGTACCCTAAGCCGTACCCTAAGCCTAACCCTAAGCCTAACCCTAACCCTAGGCTACCCTTGACTGCTTCTGCCTCCAATGAATTTCCTAAGCACTAGTGTTTTAAGGAACAGCTTAAAAAGAGAATCCTAATGTGATTTCTTTATAATGGGTGTGTTCCTTATCTAATCCTAGTGTCTAAACTCTTCTCCATGGCTGGACCCCCAAATAATATTCCTTTATGTGCTAAGGGGTATCGAGAGAGTGGGATAGGTTTCATCACTACCCTAACCCTAACGCGTACCCTAACCCTAACACCTACCCTTACCCTAACACGTACCCTAATCCTAACCCGTACCCTAAACCGAGCCCTAACCCTAACACTAACCCTAACCCTAACCCTAACCCATACCCTACGCCGTACCCGAAGCCCTCCCCGAACCCGTACCCTAAGCCGTACCCGAAGCCTAACCCTAAGCCTAACCCTAACCCTAGGCTACCCTTGACTGCTTCTGCCTCCAATAGATTTCCTAAGCACTAGTGTTTTAAGGAACAGCTTAAAAAGAGAATCCTAATGTGATTTCTTTATAATGTGTGTGTTCCTTATCTTATCCTAGTGTCTAAACTCTTCTCCATGGCTGGACCCCCAAATAATATTCCTTTACGTGCTAAGGGGTAACTAGAGAGTGGGATAGGTTTAATAACTACCCTAACCCTAAAGCGTACCCTAACGCTAACCCCTACCCTAACCCTAACACGTACCCTAATCCTAACCCGTACCCTAACAGAGCCCTAACCCTAACACTAACCCTAACCCTAACCCTAACCCATACCCTACGCCGTGCCCGAAGCCCTCCCGAACCCGTACCCTAAGCCGTACCCTAAGCCTAACCCTAAGCCTAACCCTAACCCTAGGCTACCCTTGATTGCTTCTGCCTCCAATAGATTTCCTAAGCCCTAGTGTTTTAAGGAACAGCTTAAAAAGAGAATCCTAATGTGATTTCTTTATAATGGGTGTGTTCCTTATCTTATCCTAGTGTCTAAACTCTTCTCCATGGCTGGACCCCCAAATAATATTCCTTTATGTGCTAAGGGGTATCGAGAGAGTGGGATAGGTTTAATCACTACCCTAACCCTAACGCGTACCCTAACCCTAACCCCTACCCTTACCCTAACACGTACCCTAATCCTAACCCGTACCCTAAACCGAGCCCTAACCCTAACACTAACCCTAATCCTAACCCTAACCCATACCCTAGGCCGTACCCGAAGCCCTCCCCGAACCCGTACCCTAAGCCGTACCCGAAGCCTAACCCTAAGCCTAACCCTAACCCTAGGCTACCCTTGACTGCTTCTGCCTCCAATAGATTTCCTAAGCACTAGTGTTTTAAGGAACAGCTTAAAAAGAGAATCCTAATGTGATTTCTTTATAATGTGTGTGTTCCTTATCTTATCCTAGTGTCTAAACTCTTCTCCATGGCTGGACACCCAAATAATATTCCTTTACATGCTAAGGGGTATCGAGAGAGTGGGATAGGTTTAATCACTACCCTAACCCTAACGCGTACCCTAACCCTAACCCCTACCCTTACCCTAACACGTACCCTAATCCTAACCCGTACCCTAAACCGAGCCCTAACCCTAACACTAACCCTAACCCTAACCCTAACCCATACCCTACGCCGTACCCGAAGCCCTCCCCGAAGCCGTACCCTAAGCCGTACCCTAAGCCTAACCCTAACCCTAGGCTACCCTTGACTGCTTCTGCCTCCAATAGATTTCCTAAGCACTAGTGTTTTAAGGAACAGCTTAAAAACAGAATCCTAATATTATTTCTTTATAATGTGTGTGTTCCTTATATTATCTTAGTATCTAAACTCTTCTCCATGGCTGGACCCCCAAATAATATTCCTTTACGTGCTAAGGGGTATCTAGAGAGTGGGATAGGTTTAATAACTACCCTAACCGTAACGCGTACCCTAACCCTAACCCCTACCCTAACCCTAACATGTACCCTAATTCTAACCCGTACCCTAAACCGAGCCCTAACCCTAACACTAACCCTAACCCTAACCGTAACCCATACCCTACGCCGTACCCGAAGCCCTCCCCGAACACGTACCCTAAGCCGTACCCTAAGCCTAACCGTAAGCCTAACCCTAACCCTAGGCTACCCTTGACTGCTTCTGCCTCCAATAGATTTCCTAAGCACTAGTGTTTTAAGGAACAGCTTAAAAAGAGAATCCTAATGTGATTTCTTTATAATGTGTGTGTTCCTTATATTATCTTAGTGTCTAAACTCTTCTCCATGGCTGGACCCCCTAATAATATTCCTTTACGTGCTAAGGGGTATCTAGAGAGTGGGATAGGTTTAATAACTACCCTAACCCTAACGCGTACCCTAACCCTAACCCCTACCCTAACCCTAACACGTACCCTAATCCTAACCCGTACCCTAAACCGAGCCCTAACCCTAACACTAACCCTAACCCTAACCCTAACCCATACCCTACGCCGTACCCGAAGCCCTCCCTGAACCCGTACCCTAAGCCGTACCCGAAGCCTAACCCTAAGCCTAACCCTAACCCTAGGCTACCCTTGACTGCTTCTGCCTCCAATAGATTTCCTAAGCACTAGTGTTTTAAGGAACAGCTTAAAAAGAGAATCCTAATGTGATTTCTTTATAATGGGTGTGTTCCTTATATTACCTTAGTGTCTAAACTCTTCTCCATGGCTGGACCCCCAAATAATGTTCCTTTACGTACTAAGGGGTATCTAGAGAGTGGGATAGGTTTAATAACTACCCTAACCCTAACGCGTACCCTAACCCTAACCCCTACCCTAACCCTAACACGTACCCTAATCCTAACCCGTACCCTAAACCGAGCCCTAACCCTAACACTAACCCTAACCCTAACCCTAACCCATACCCTACGCCGTACCCGAAGCCCTCCCCGAACCCGTACCCTAAGCCGTACCCTAAGCCTAACCCTAAGCCTAACCCTAACCCTAGGCTACCCTTGACTGCTTCTGCCTCCAGTGAATTGCCTAAGCACTAGTGTTTTAAGGAACAGCTTAAAAAGAGAATCCTAATGTGATTTCTTTATAATGGGTGTGTTCCTTATCTAATCCTAGTGTCTAAACTCTTCTCCATGGCTGGACCCCCAAATAATATTCCTTTACGTGCTAATGGGTAACTAGAGAGTGGGATAGGTTTAATAACTACCCTATCCGTAACACGTACCCTAACCCTCACCCCTACCCTAACCCTAACACGAACCCTAATCCTAACACGTACCCTAAAACGAGCCCTAACCCTAACAATAAACCTAACCCTAACCCTAACCCATACCCTACGCCGTACCCGAAGCCCTCCCCGAACACGTACCCTAAGCCGTACCCTAAGCTTAACCCTAAGCCTAACCCTAACCCTAGGCTACCCTTGACTGCTTCTGCCTCCAATAGATTTCCTAAGCACTAGTGTTTTAAGGAACAGCTTAAAAAGAGAATCCTAATGTGATTTCTTTATAATGGGTGTGTTCCTTATCTAATCCTAGTGTCTAAACTCTTCTCCATGGCTGGACCCCCAAATAATATTCCTTTATGTGCTAAGGGGTATCGAGAGAGTGGGATAGGTTTAATCACTACCCTAACCCTAACGCGTACCCTAACCCTAACCCCTACCCTTACCCTAACACGTACCCTAATCCTAACCCGTAACCTAAACCGAGCCCTAACCCTAACACTAACCCTAACCCTAACCCTAACCCATACCTTACGCCGTACCCGAAGCCCTCCCCGAACCCGTACCCTAAGCCGTACCCGAAGCCTAACCCTAAGCCTAACCCTAACCCTAGGCTACCCTTGACTGCTTCTGCCTCCAATAGATTTCCTAAACACTAGTGTTTTAAGGAACAGCTTAAAAAGAGAATCCTAATGTGATTTCTTTATAATGTGTGTGTTCCTTATATTACCTTAGTGTCTAAACTCTTCTCCATGGCTGGACCCCCAAATAATGTTCCTTTACGTACTAAGGGGTATCTAGAGAGTGGGATAGGTTTAATAACTACCCTAACCCTAACGCGTACCCTAACCCTAACCCCTACCCTAACCCTAACACGTACCCTAATCCTAACCCGTACCCTAAACCGAGCCCTAACCCTAACACTAAGCGTAACCCTAACCCTAACCCATACCCTACGCCGTACCCGAAGCCCTCCCCGAACCCGTACCCTAAGCCGTACCCTAAGCCTAACCCTAAGCCTAACCCTAACCCTAGGCTACCCTTGACTGCTTCTGCCTCCAATAGATTTCCTAAGCACTAGTGTTTTAAGGAACAGCTTAAAAAGAGAATCCTAATGTGATTTCTTTATAATGGGTGTGTTCCTTATCTAATCCTAGTGTCTAAACTCTTCTCCATGGCTGGACCCCCAAATAATATTCCTTTATGTGCTAAGGGGTATCGAGAGAGTGGGATAGGTTTAATCACTACCCTAACCCTAACGCGTACCCTAACCCTAACCCCTACCCTTACCCTAACACGTACCCTAATCCTAACCCGTACCCTAAACCGAGCCCTAACCCTAACACTAACCCTAACCCTAACCCTAACCCATACCCTACGCCGTACCCGAAGCCCTCCCCGAACCCGTACCCTAAGCCGTACCCGAAGCCTAACCCTAAGCCTAACCCTAACCCTAGGCTACCCTTGACTGCTTCTGCCTCCAATAGATTTCCTAAGCACTAGTGTTTTAAGGAACAGCTTAAAAAGAGAATCCTAATGTGATTTCTTTATAATGTGTGTGTTCCTTATCTTATCCTAGTGTCTAAACTATTCTCCATGGCTGGACCCCCAAATAATATTCCTTTACGTGCTAAGGGGTAACTAGAGAGTGGGATAAGTTTAATAACTACCCTAACCCTAACGCGTACCCTAACGCTAACCCCTACCCTAACCCTAACACGTACCCTAATCCTAACCCTTACCCTAACCGAGCCCTAACCCTAACACTAACCCTAACCTTAACCCTAACCCATACCCTACGCCGTACCCGAAGCCCTCCCCGAACCCGTACCCTAAGCCGTACCCTAAGCCTAACCCTAAGCCTAACCCTAACCCTAGGCTACCCTTGACTGCTTCTGCCTCCAATAGATTTCCTAAGCACTAGTGTTTTAAGGAACAGCTTAAAAACAGAATCCTAATATTATTTCTTTATAATGTGTGTGTTCCTTATATTATCTTAGTGTCTAAACTCTTCTCCATGGCTGGACCCCCAAATAATATTCCTTTACGTGCTAAGGGGTATCTAGAGAGTGGGATAGGTTTAATAACTACCCTAACCGTAACGCGTACCCTAACCCTAACCCCTACCCTAACCCTAACATGTACCCTAATTCTAACCCGTACCCTAAACCTAGCCCTAACCCTAACACTAACCCTAACCCTAACCGTAACCCATACCCTACGCCGTACCCGAAGCCCTCCCCGAACACGTACCCTAAGCCGTACCCTAAGCCTAACCGTAAGCCTAACCCTAACCCTAGGCTACCCTTGACTGCTTCTGCCTCCAATAGATTTCCTAAGCACTAGTGTTTTAAGGAACAGCTTAAAAAGAGAATCCTAATGTGATTTCTTTATAATGTGTGTGTTCCTTATATTATCTTAGTGTCTAAACTCTTCTCCATGGCTGGACCCCCTAATAATATTCCTTTACGTGCTAAGGGGTATCTAGAGAGTGGGATAGGTTTAATAACTACCCTAACCCTAACGCGTACCCTAACCCTAACCCCTACCCTAACCCTAACACGTACCCTAATCCTAACCCGTACCCTAAACCGAGCCCTAACCCTAACACTAACCCTAACCCTAACCCTAACCCATACCCTACGCCGTACCCGAAGCCCTCCCTGAACCCGTACCCTAAGCCGTACCCGAAGCCTAACCCTAAGCCTAACCCTAACCCTAGGCTACCCTTGACTGCTTCTGCCTCCAATAGATTTCCTAAGCACTAGTGTTTTAAGGAACAGCTTAAAAAGAGAATCCTAATGTGATTTCTTTATAATGGGTGTGTTCCTTATATTACCTTAGTGTCTAAACTCTTCTCCATGGCTGGACCCCCAAATAATGTTCCTTTACGTACTAAGGGGTATCTAGAGAGTGGGATAGGTTTAATAACTACCCTAAACCTAACGCGTACCCTAACCCTAACCCCTACCCTAACCCTAACACGTACCCTAATCCTAACCCGTACCCTAAACCGAGCCCTAACCCTAACACTAACCGTAACCCTAACCTTAACCCATACCCTACGCCGTACCCGAAGCCCTCCCCGAACCCGTACCCTAAGCCGTACCCTAAGCCTAACCCTAAGCCTAACCCTAACCCTAGGCTACCCTTGACTGCTTCTGCCTCCAGTGAATTGCCTAAGCACTAGTGTTTTAAGGAACAGCTTAAAAAGAGAATCCTAATGTGATTTCTTTATAATGGGTGTGTTCCTTATCTAATCCTAGTGTCTAAACTCTTCTCCATGGCTGGACCCCCAAATAATATTCCTTTATGTGCTAAGGGGTATCGAGAGAGTGGGATAGGTTTAATCACTACCCTAACCCTAACGCGTACCCTAACCCTAACCCCTACCCTTACCCTAACACGTACCCTAATCCTAACCCGTACCCTAAACGGAGCCCTAACCCTAACACTAACCCTAACCTTAACCCTAACCCATACCCTATGCCGTACCCGAAGCCCTCCCCGAACCCGTACCCTAAGCCGTACCCGAAGACTAACCCTAAGCCTAACCCTAACCCTAGGCTACCCTTGACTGCTTCTGCCTCCAATAGATTTCCTAAGCACTAGTGTTTTAAGGAACAGCTTAAAAAGAGAATCCTAATGTGATTTCTTTATAATGTGTGTGTTCCTTATCTTATCCTAGTGTCTAAACTCTTCTCCATGGCTGGACCCCCAAATAATATTCCTTTACGTGCTAAGGGGTATCTAGAGAGTGGGATAGGTTTAATAACTACCCTAACCCTAACGCGTACCCTAACCCTAACCCCTACCCTAACCCTAACACGTACCCTAATCCTAACCCGTACCCTAAACCGAGCCCTAACCCTAACACTAACCGTAACCCTAACCCTAACCCATACCCTACGCCGTGCCCGAAGCCCTCCCCGAACCCGTACCCTAAGCCGTACCCTAAGCCTAACCCTAAGCCTAACCCTAAACCTAGGCTACCCTTGACTGCTTCTGCCTCCAATAGATTTCCTAAGCCCTAGTGTTTTAAGGAACAGCTTAAAAAGAGAATCCTAATGTGATTTCTTTATAATGGGTGTGTTCCTTATCTTATCCTAGTGTCTAAACTCTTCTCCATGGCTGGACCCCCAAATAATATTCCTTTACGTGCTAAGGGGTAACTAGAGAGTGGGATAGGTTTAATAACTACCCTTACCCTAACGCGTATCCTAACGCTAACCCCTACCCTAACCCTAACACGTACCCTAATCCTAACCCGTACCCTAAACCGAGCCCTAACCCTAACACTAACCCTAACCTTAACCCTAACCCATACCCTACGCCGTACCCGAAGCCCTCCCCGAACCCGTACCCTAAGCCGTACCCTAAGCCTAACCCTAAGCCTAACCCTAACCCTAGGCTACCCTTGACTGCTTCTGCCTCCAATAGATTTCCTAAGCACTAGTGTTTTAAAGAACAGCTTAAAAAGAGAATCCTAATGTTATTTCTTTATAATGTGTGTGTTCCTTATATTATCTTAGTGTCTAAACTCTTCTCCATGGCTGGACCCCCAAATAATATTCCTTTAAGTGCTAAGGGGTATCTAGAGAGTGGGATAGGTTTAATAACTACCCTAACCATAATGCGTACCCTAACCCTAACCCCTACCCTAACCCTAACATGTACCCTAATCCTAACCCGTACCCTAAACCGAGCCCTAACCCTAACACTAACCCTAACCCTAACCGTAACCCATACCCTACGCCGTACCCGAAGCCCTCCCCGAACACGTAACCTAAGCCGTACCCTAAGCCTAACCGTAAGCCTAACCGTAACCCTAGGCTACCCTTGACTGCTTCTGCCTCCAATAGATTTCCTAAGCACTAGTGTTTTAAGGAACAGCTTAAAAAGAGAATCCTAATGTGATTTCTTTATAATGTGTGTGTTCCTTATATTATCTTAGTGTCTAAACTCTTCTCCATGGCTGGACCCCCTAATAATATTCCTTTACGTGCTAAGGGGTATCTAGAGAGTGGGATAGGTTTAATAACTACCCTAACCCTAATGCGTACACTAACCCTAACCCCTACCCTAACCCTAACACGTACCCTAATCCTAACCCGTACCCTAAACCGAGCCCTAACCCTAACACTAACCCTAACCCTAACCCTAACCCATACCCTACGCCGTACCCGAAGCCCTCCCCGAAGCCGTACCCTAAGCCGTACCCTAAGCCTAACCCTAAGCCTAACCCTACCCCTAGGCTACCCTTGACTGCTTCTGCCTCCAATAGATTTCCTAAGCACTAGTGTTATAAGGAAGAGCTTAAAAAGAGAATCCTAATGTGATTTCTTTATAATGGGTGTGTTCCTTATCTTATCCTAGTGTCTAAACTCTTCTCCATGGCTGGACCCCCAAATAATATTCCTTTACGTGCTAATGGGTAACTAGAGAGTGGGATAGGTTTAATAACTACCCTATCCGTAACACGTACCCTAACCCTCACCCCTACCCTAACCCTAACACGTACACTAATCCTAACCCGTACCCTAAACCGAGCCCTAACCCTAACACTAAGCGTAACCCTAACCCTAACCCATACCCTACGCCGTACCCGAAGCCCTCCCCGAACCCGTACCCTAAGCCGTACCCTAAGCCTAACCCTAAGCCTAACCCTAACCCTAGGCTACCCTTGACTGCTTCTGCCTCCAATGAATTTCCTAAGCACTAGTGTTTTAAGGAACAGCTTAAAAAGAGAATCCTAATGTGATTTCTTTATAATGGGTGTGTTCCTTATCTAATCCTAGTGTCTAAACTCTTCTCCATGGCTGGACCCCCAAATAATATTCCTTTATGTGCTAAGGGGTATCGAGAGAGTGGGATAGGTTTAATCACTACCCTAACCCTAACGCGTACCCTAACCCTAACCCCTACCCTTACCCTAACACGTACCCTAATCCTAACCCGTACCCTAAACCGAGCCCTAACCCTAACACTAACCCTAACCCTAACCCTAACCCATACCCTACGCCGTACCCGAAGCCCTCCCCGAACCCGTACCCTAAGCCGTACCCGAAGCCTAACCCTAAGCCTAACCCTAACCCTAGGCTACCCTTGACTGCTTCTGCCTCCAATAGATTTCCTAAGCACTAGTGTTTTAAGGAACAGCTTAAAAAGAGAATCCTAATGTGATTTCTTTATAATGTGTGTGTTCCTTATCTTATCCTAGTGTCTAAACTCTTCTCCATGGCTGGACCCCCAAATAATATTCCTTTACGTGCTAAGGGGTAACTAGAGAGTGGGATAGGTTTAATAACTACCCTAACCCTAACGCGTACCCTAACGCTAACCCCTACCCTAACCCTAACACGTACCCTAATCCTAACCCTTACCCTAACCGAGCCCTAACCCTAACACTAACCCTAACCCTAACCCTAACCCATACCCTACGCCGTACCAGAAGCCCTCCCCGAACTCGTACCCTAAGCCGTACCCTAAGCCTAACCCTAAGCCTAACCCTAACCCTAGGCTACCCTTGACTGCTTCTGCCTCCAATAGATTTCCTAAGCACTAGTGTTTTAAGGAACAGCTTAAAAAGAGAATCCTAATGTTATTTCTTTATAATGTGTGTGTTCCTTATATTATCTTAGTGTCTAAACTCTTCTTCATGGCTGGACCCCCAAATAATATTCCTTTACGTGGTAAGGGGTATCTAGAGAGTGGGATAGGTTTAATAACTACCCTAACCGTAACGCGTACCCTAACCCTAACCCCTACACTAACCCTAACATGTACCCTAATCCTAACCCGTACCCTAAACCGAGCCCTAACCCTAACATTAACCCTAACCCTAACCGTAACCCATACCCTACGCCGTACCCGAAGCCCTCCCCGAACACGTACCCTAAGCCGTACCCTAAGCCTAACCGTAAGCCTAACCGTAACCCTAGGCTACCCTTGACTGCTTCTGCCTCCAGTAGATTTCCTAAGCACTAATGTTTTAAGGAACAGCTTAAAAAGAGAATCCTGATGTGATTTCTTTATAATGTGTGTGTTCCTTATATTATCTTAGGGTCTAAACTCTTCTCCATGGCTGGACCCCCTAATAATATTCCTTTACGTGCTAAGGGGTATGTAGAGAGTGGGATAGGTTTAATAACTACCCTAACCCTAACGCGTACCCTAACCCTAACCCCTACCCTAACCCTAACACGTACCCTAATCCTAACCCGTACCCTAAACCGAGCCCTAACCCTAACACTAACCCTAACCCTAACCCTAACCCATACCCTACGCCGTACCCGAAGCCCTCCCCGAAGCCGTACCCTAAGCCGTACCCTAAGCCTAACCCTAAGCCTAACCCTAACCCTAGGCTACCCTTGACTGCTTCTGCCTCCAATAGATTTCCTAAGCACTAGTGTTTTAGGGAACAGCTTAAAAAGAGAATCCTAATGTGATTTCTTTATAATGTGTGTGTTCCTTATATTACCTTAGTGTCTAAACTCTTCTCCATGGCTGGACCCCCAAATAATGTTCCTTTACGTACTAAGGGGTATCTAGAGAGTGGGATAGGTTTAATAACTACCCTAACCCTAACGAGTACCCTAACCCTAACCCCTACCCTAACCCTAACACGTACCCTAATCCTAACCCGTACCCTAAACCGAGCCCTAACCCTAACACTAACCGTAACCCTAACCCTAACCCATACCCTACGCCGTACCCGAAGCCCTCCCCGAACCCGTACCCTAAGCCGTACCCTAAGCCTAACCCTAAGCCTAACCCTAACCCTAGGCTACCCTTGACTGCTTCTGCCTCCAATAGATTTCCTAAGCACTAGTGTTTTAAGGAACAGCTTAAAAAGAGAATCCTAATGTTATTTCTTTATAATGTGTGTGTTCCTTATATTATCTTAGTGTCTAAACTCTTCTCCATGGCTGGACCCCCAAATAATATTCCTTTACGTGCTAAGGGGTATCTAGAGAGTGGGATAGGTTTAATAACTACCCTAACCGTAACGCGTACCCTAACCCTAACCCCTACCCTAACCCTAACATGTACCCTAATCCTAACCTGTACTCTAAACCGAGCCCTAACCCTAACACTAACCCTAACCCTAACCGTAACCCATACCCTACGCCGTACCCGAAGCCCTCCCCGAACACGTACCCTAAGCCGTACCCTAAGCCTAACCGTAAGCCTAACCCTAACCCTAGGCTACCCTTGACTGCTTCTGCCTCCAATAGATTTCCTAAGCACTAGTGTTTTAAGGAACAGCTTAAAAAGAGAATCCTAATGTGATTTCTTTATAATGTGTGTGTTCCTTATATTATCTTAGTGTCTAAACTCTTCTCCATGGCTGGACCCCCTAATAATATTCCTTTACGTGCTAAGGCTTATCTAGAGAGTGGGATAGGTTTAATAACTACCCTAACCCTAACGCGTACCCTAACCCTAACCCCTACCCTAACCCTAACACGTACACTAATCCTAACCCGTACCCTAAACCGAGCCCTAACCCTAACACTAACCCTAACCCTAACCCTAACCCATACCCTACGCCGTACCCGAAGCCCTCCCCGAAGCCGTACCCTAAGCCGTACCCTAAGCCTAACCCTAAGCCTAACCCTAACCCTAGGCTACCCTTGACTGCTTCTGCCTCCAATAGATTTCCTAAGCACTAGTGTTTTAAGGAACAGCTTAAAAAGAGAATCCTAATGTTATTTCTTTATAATGTGTGTGTTCCTTATATTATCTTAGTGTCTAAACTCTTCTCCATGGCTGGACCCCCAAATAATATTCCTTTACGTGCTAAGGGGTATCTAGAGAGTGGGATAGGTTTAATAACTACCCTAACCGTAACGCGTACCCTAACCCTAACCCCTACCCTAACCCTAACATGTACCCTAATCCTAACCTGTACTCTAAACCGAGCCCTAACCCTAACACTAACCCTAACCCTAACCGTAACCCATACCCTACGCCGTACCCGAAGCCCTCCCCGAACACGTACCCTAAGCCGTACCCTAAGCCTAACCGTAAGCCTAACCCTAACCCTAGGCTACCCTTGACTGCTTCTGCCTCCAATAGATTTCCTAAGCACTAGTGTTTTAAGGAACAGCTTAAAAAGAGAATCCTAATGTGATTTCTTTATAATGTGTGTGTTCCTTATATTATCTTAGTGTCTAAACTCTTCTCCATGGCTGGACCCCCTAATAATATTCCTTTACGTGCTAAGGGGTATCTAGAGAGTGGGATAGGTTTAATAACTACCCTAACCCTAACGCGTACCCTAACCCTAACCCCTACCCTAACCCTAACACGTACACTAATCCTAACCCGTACCCTAAACCGAGCCCTAACCCTAACACTAACCCTAACCCTAACCCTAACCCATACCCTACGCCGTACCCGAAGCCCTCCCCGAAGCCGTACCCTAAGCCATACCCTAAGCCTAACCCTAAGCCTAACCCTAACCCTAGGCTACCCTTGACTGCTTCTGCCTCCAATAGATTTCCTAAGCACTAGTGTTTTAAGGAACAGCTTAAAAAGAGAATCCTAATGTGATTTCTTTATAATGGGTATGTTCCTTATCTTATCCTAGTGTCTAAACTCTTCTCCATGGCTGGACCCCCAAATAATATTCCTTTACGTTCTAATGGGTAACTAGAGAGTGGGATAGGTTTAATAACTACCCTATCCGTAACACGTACCCTAACCCTCACCCCTACCCTAACCCTAACACGAACCTAATCCTAACCCGTACCCTAAAATGAGCCCTAACCCTAACACTAAACCTAACCCTAACCCTAACCCATACCCTACGCCGTACCCGAAGCCCTCCCCGAACCCGTACCCTAAGCCGTACCCGAAGCCTAACCCTAAGCCTAACCCTAACCCTAGGCTACCCTTGACTGCTTCTGCCTCCAATAGATTTCCTAAGCACTAGTGTTTTAAGGAACAGCTTAAAAAGAGAATCCTAATGTTATTTCTTTATAATGTGTGTGTTCCTTATATTATCTTAGTGTCTAAACTCTTCTCCATGGCTGGACCCCCAAATAATATTCCTTTACGTGGTAAGGGGTATCTAGAGAGTGGGATAGGTTTAATAACTACCCTAACCGTAACGCGTACCCTAACCCTAACCCCTACACTAACCCTAACATGTACCCTAATCCTAACCCGTACCCTAAACCGAGCCCTAACCCTAACATTAACCCTAACCCTAACCGTAACCCATACCCTACGCCGTACCCGAAGCCCTCCCCGAACACGTACCCTAAGCCGTACCCTAAGCCTAACCGTAAGCCTAACCGTAACCCTAGGCTACCCTTGACTGCTTCTGCCTCCAGTAGATTTCCTAAGCACTAGTGTTTTAAGGAACAGCTTAAAAAGAGAATCCTGATGTGATTTCTTTATAATGTGTGTGTTCCTTATATTATCTTAGGGTCTAAACTCTTCTCCATGGCTGGACCCCCTAATAATATTCCTTTACGTGCTAAGGGGTATCTAGAGAGTGGGATAGGTTTAATAACTACCCTAACCCTAACGCGTACCCTAACCCTAACCCCTACCCTAACTCTAACACGTACCCTAATCCTAACCCGTACCCTAAACCGAGCCCTAACCCTAACACTAACCCTAACCCTAACCCTAACCCATACCCTACGCCGTACCCGAAGCCCTCCCCGAACCCGTACCCTAATCCGTACCCGAAGCCTAACCCTAAGCCTAACCCTAACCCTAGGCTACCCTTGACTGCTTCTGCCTCCAATAGATTTCCTAAGCACTAGTGTTTTAAGGAACAGCTTAAAAAGAGAATCCTAATGTGATTTCTTTATAATGTGTGTGTTCCTTATCTTATCCTAGTGTCTAAACTCTTCTCCATGGCTGGACCCCCAAATAATATTCCTTTACGTGCTAAGGGGTAACTAGAGAGTGGGATAGGTTTAATAACTACCCTAACCCTAACGCGTACCCTAACGCTAACCCCTACCCTAACCCTAACACGTACCCTAATCCTAACCCGTACCCTAACAGAGCCCTAACCCTAACACTAACCCTAACCCTAACCCTAACCCATACCCTACGCCGTGCCCGAAGCCCTCCCGAACCCGTACCCTAAGCCGTACCCTAAGCCTAACCCTAAGCATAACCCTAACCCTAGGCTACCCTTGATTGCTTCTGCCTCCAATAGATTTCCTAAGCCCTAGTGTTTTAAGGAACAGCTTCAAAAGAGAATCCTAATGTGATTTCTTTATAATGGGTGTGTTCCTTATCTTATCCTAGTGTCTAAACTCTTCTCCATGGCTGGACCCCCAAATAATATTCCTTTACGTGCTAAGGGGTAACTAGAGAGTGGGATAGGTTTAATAACTACCCTTACCCTAACGCGTACCCTAACGATAACCCCTACCCTAACCCTAACACGTACCCTAATCCTAACCCGTACCCTAAACCGAGCCCTAACCCTACCACTAACCCTAACACTAACCCTAACCCATACCCTACGCCGTACGCGAAGCCCTCCCCGAACCCGTACCCTAAGCCGTACCCTAAGCCTAACCCTAAGCCTAACCCTAACCCTAGGCTACCCTTGACTGCTTCTGCCTCCAATAGATTTCCTAAGCACTAGTGTTTTAAGGAACAGCTTAAAAAGAGAATCCTAATGTTATTTCTTTATAATGTGTGTGTTCCTTATATTATCTTAGTGTCTAAACTCTTCTCCATGGCTGGACCCCCTAATAATATTCCTTTACGTGCTAAGGGGTATCTAGAGAGTGGGATAGGTTTAATAACTACCCTAAACCTAACGCGTACCCTAACCCTAACCCCTACCCTTACCCTAACACGTACCCTAATCCTAACCCGTACCCTAAACCGAGCCCTAAACCTAACACTAACCCTAACCCTAACCCTAACCCATACCCTACGCCGTACCCGAAGCCCTCCCCGAAGCCGTACCCTAAGCCGTACCCTAAGCCTAACCCTAAGCCTAACCCTAACCCTAGGCTACCCTTGACTGCTTCTGCCTCCAATAGATTTCCTAAGCACTAGTGTTTTAAGGAACAGCTTAAAAAGAGAATCCTAATGTGATTTCTTTATAATGGGTGTGTTCCTTAACTTATCCTAGTGTCTAAACTCTTCTCCATGGCTGGACCCCCAAATAATATTCCTTTACGTGCTAATGGGTAACTAGAGAGTGGGATAGGTTTAATAACTACCCTATCCGTAACACGTACCCTAACCCTCACCCCTACCCTAACCCTAACAGAACCCTAATCCAAACCCGTACCCTAAACCGAGCCCTAACCCTAACACTAACCCTAACCCTAACCCTAACCCATACCCTACGCCGTACCCGAAGCCCTCCCCGAACCCGTACCCTAAGCCGTACCCGAAGCCTAACCCTAAGCCTAACCCTAACCCTAGGCTACCCTTGACTGCTTCTGCCTCCAATAGATTTCCTAAGCACTAGTGTTTTAAGGAACAGCTTAAAAAGAGAATCCTAATGTGATTTCTTTATAATGTGTGTGTTCCTTATCTTATCCTAGCGTCTAAACTCTTCTCCATGGCTGGACCCCCAAATAATATTCCTTTACGTGCTAAGGGGTATCTAGAGAGTGGGATAGGTTTAATAACTACCCTAACCCTAACGCGTACCCTAACGCTAACCCCTACCCTAACCCTAACACGTACCCTAATCCTAACCCGTACCCTAACCGAGCCCTAACCCTAACACTAACCCTAACCCTAACCCTAACCCATACCCTACGCCGTGCCCGAAGCCCTCCCCGAACCCGTACCCTAAGCCATACCCTAAGCCTAACCCTAAGCCTAACCCTAACCCTAGGCTACCCTTGACTGCTTCTGCCTCCAATAGATTTCCTAAGCCCTAGTGTTTTAAGGAACAGCTTAAAAAGAGAATCCTAATGTGATTTCTTTATAATGGGTGTGTTCCTTATCTTATCCTAGTGTCTAAACTCTTCTCCATGGCTGGACCCCCAAATAATATTCCTTTACGTGCTAAGGGGTAACTAGAGAGTGGGATAGGTTTAATAACTACCCTTACCCTAACGCGTACCCTAACGCGAACCCCTACCCTAACCCTAACACGTACCCTAATCCTAACCCGTACCCTACACCGAGCCCTAACCCTAACACTAACCCTAACCTTAACCCTCACCCATACCCTACGCCGTACCCGAAGCCCTCCCCGAACCCGTACCCTAAGCCGTACCCTAAGCCTAACCCTAAGCCTAACCCTAACCCTAGGCTACCCTTGACTGCTTCTGCCTCCAATAGATTTCCTAAGCACTAGTGTTTTAAGGAACAGCTTAAAAAGAGAATCCTAATGTGATTTCTTTATAATGTGTGTGTTCCTTATATTATCTTAGTGTCTAAACTCTTCTCCATGGCTGGACCCCCTAATAATATTCCTTTACGTGCTAAGGGGTATCTAGAGAGTGGGATAGGTTTAATAACTACCCTAACCCTAACGCGTACCCTAACCCTAACCCCTACCCTAACCCTAACACGTACCCTAATCCTAACCCGTACCCTAAACCGAGCCCTAACCCTAACACTAACCGTAACCCTAACCCTAACCCATACCCTACGCCGTACCCGAAGCCCTCCCCGAACACGTACCCTAAGCCGTACCCTAAGCCTAACCCTAAGCCTAACCCTAACCCTAGGCTACCCTTGACTGCTTCTGCCTCCAATGAATTTCCTAAGCACTAGTGTTTTAAGGAACAGCTTAAAAAGAGAATCCTAATGTGATTTCTTTATAATGGGTGTGTTCCTTATCTAATCCTAGTGTCTAAACTCTTCTCCATGGCTGGACCCCCAAATAATATTCCTTTATGTGCTAAGGGGTATCGAGAGAGTGGGATAGGTTTAATCACTACCCTAACCCTAACGCGTACCCTAACCCTAACCCCTACCCTTACCCTAACACGTACCCTAATCCTAACCCGTACCCTAAACCGAGCCCTAACCCTAACACTAACCCTAACCCTAACCCTAACCCATATCCTATGCCGTACCCGAAGCCCTCCCCGAACCCGTACCCTAAGCCGTACCCGAAGCCTAACCCTAAGCCTAACGCTAACCCTAGGCTACCCTTGACTGCTTCTGCCTCCAATAGATTTCCTAAGCACTAGTGTTTTCAGGAACAGCTTAAAAAGAGAATCCTAATGTGATTTCTTTATAATGGGTGTGTTCCTTATCTTATCCTAGTGTCTAAACTCTTCTCCATGGCTGGACCCCCAAATAATATTCCTTTACGTGCTAAGGGGTAACTAGAGAGTGGGATTGGTTTAATAACTACCCTAACCCTAACGCGTACCCTAATGCTAACCCCTACCCTAACACTAACACGTACCCTAATCCTAACCCGTACCCTAACCGAGCCCTAACCCTAACACTAACCCTAACCCTAACCCTAACCCATACCCTACGCCGTGCCCGAAGCCCTCCCCGAACCCGTACCCTAAGCCGTACCCTAAGCCTAACCCTAAGCCTAACCCTAACCCTAGGCTACCCTTGACTGCTTCTGCCTCCAATAGATTTCCTAAGCCCTAGTGTTTTAAGGAACAGCTTAAAAAGAGAATCCTAATGTGATTTCTTTATAATGGGTGTGTTCCTTATCTTATCCTAGTGTCTAAACTCTTCTCCATGGCTGGACCCCCAAATAATATTCCTTTACGTGCTAAGGGGTAACTAGAGAGTGGGATAGGTTTAATAACTACCCTTACCCTAACGCGTACCCTAACGATAACCCCTACCCTAACCCTAACACGTACCCTAATCCTAACCCGTACCCTAAACCGAGCCCTAACCCTAACACTAACCCTAACACTAACCCTAACCCATACCCTACGCCGTACGCGAAGCCCTCCCCGAACCCGTACCCTAAGCCGTACCCTAAGCCTAACCCTAAGCCTAACCCTAACCCTAGGCTACCCTTGACTGCTTCTGCCTCCAATAGATTTCCTAAGCACTAGTGTTTTAAGGAACAGCTTAAAAAGAGAATCCTAATGTTATTTCTTTATAATGTGTGTGTTCCTTATATTATCTTAGTGTCTAAACTCTTCTCCATGGCTGGACCCCCAAATAATATTCCTTTACGTGCTAAGGGGTAACTAGAGAGTGGGATAGGTTTAATCACTACCCTAACCCTAACGCGTACCCTAACCCTAACCCCTACCCTTACCCTAACACGTACCCTAATCCTAACCCTTACCCTAAACCGAGCCCTAACCCTAACACTAACCCTAACCCTAACCCTAACCCATACCCTACGCCGTACCCGAAGCCCTCCCCGAACCCGTACCCTAAGCCGTACCCGAAGCCTAACCCTAAGCCTAACCCTAACCCTAGGCTACCCTTGACTGCTTCTGCCTCCAATAGATTTCCTAAGCACTAGTGTTTTAAGGAACAGCTTAAAAAGAGAATCCTAATGTGATTTCTTTATAATGTGTGTGTTCCTTATATTACCTTAGTGTCTAAACTCTTCTCCATGGCTGGACCACCAAATAATGTTCCTTTACGTACTAAGGGGTATCTAGAGAGTGGGATAGGTTTAATAACTACCCTAACCCTAACGCGTACCCTAACCCTCACCCCTACCCTAACCCTAACACAAACACTAATCCTATCCCGTACCCTAAAACGAGCCCTAACCCTAACACTAAACCTAACCCTAACCCTAACCCATACCCTACGCCGTACCCGAAGCCCTCCCCGAACCCGTACCCTAAGCCGTACCCGAAGCCTAACCCTAAGCCTAACCCTAACCCTAGGCTACCCTTGACTGCTTCTGCCTCCAATAGATTTCCTAAGCACTAGTGTTTTCAGGAACAGCTTAAAAAGAGAATCCTAATGTGATTTCTTTATAATGTGTGTGTTCCTTATCTTATCCTAGTGTCTAACCTCTTCTCCATGGCTGGACCCCCAAATAATATTCCTTTACGTGCTAAGGGGTAACTAGAGAGTGGGATAGGTTTAATAACTACCCTAACCCTAACGCGTACCGTAACGCTAACCCCTACCCTAACCCTAACACGTAACCTAATCCTAACCCGTACCCTAACCGAGCCCTAACCCTAACACTAACCCTAACCCTAACCCTAACCCATACCCTACGCCGTGCCCGAAGCCCTCCCCGAACCCGTACCCTAAGCCGTACCCTAAGCCTAACCCTAAGCCTAACCCTAACCCTAGGCTACCCTTGACTGCTTCTGCCTCCAATAGATTTCCTAAGCCCTAGTGTTTTAAGGAACAGCTTAAAAAGAGAATCCTAATGTGATTTCGTTATAATGCGTGTGTTCCTTATCTTATCCTAGTGTCTAAACTCTTCTCCATGGCTGGACCCCCAAATAATATTCCTTTACGTGCTAAGGGGTAACTAGAGAGTGGGATAGGTTTAATAACTACCCTTACCCTAACGCGTACCCTAACGCTAACCCCTACCCTAACCCTAACACGTACCCTAATCCTAACCCGTACCCTAAACCGAGCCCTAACCCTAACAATAACCCTAACCTTAACCCTAACCCATACCCTACGCCGTACCCGAAGCCCTCCCCGAACCCGTACCCTAAGCCGTACCCTAAGCCTAACCCTAAGCCTAACCCTAACCCTAGGCTACCCTTGACTGCTTCTGCCTCCAATAGATTTCCTAAGCACTAGTGTTTTAAGGAACAGCTTAAAAAGAGAATCCTAATGTTATTTCTTTATAATGTGTGTGTTCCTTATATTATCTTAGTGTCTAAACTCTTCTCCATGGCTGGACCCCCAAATAATATTCCTTTACGTGCTAATGGGTAACTAGAGAGTGGGATAGGTTTAATAACTACCCTATCCGTAACACGTACCCTAACCCTCACCCCTACCCTAACCCTAACAGAACCCTAATCCTAACCCGTACCCTAAACCGAGCCCTAACCCTAACATTAACCCTAACCCTAACCGTAACCCATACCCTACGCCGTACCCGAAGCCCTCCCCGAACACGTACCCTAAGCCGTACCCTAAGCCTAACCGTAAGCCTAACCCTAACCCTAGGCTACCCTTGACTGCTTCTGCCTCCAGTAGATTTCCTAAGCACTAGTGTTTTAAGGAACAGCTTAAAAAGAGAATCCTGATGTGATTTCTTTATAATGTGTGTGTTCCTTATATTATCTTAGGGTCTAAACTCTTCTCCATGGCTGGACCCCCTAATAATATTCCTTTACGTGCTAAGGGGTATCTAGAGAGTGGGATAGGTTTAATAACTACCCTAACCCTAACGCGTACCCTAACCCTAACCCCTACCCTAACCCTAACACGTACCCTAATCCTAACCCGTACCCTAAACCGAGCCCTAACCCTAACACTAACCCTAACCCTAACCCTAACCCATACCCTACGCCGTACCCGAAGCCCTCCCCGAAGCCGTACCCTAAGCCGTACCCTAAGCCTAACCCTAAGCCTAACCCTAACCCTAGGCTACCCTTGACTGCTTCTGCCTCCAATAGATTTCCTAAGCACTAGTGTTTTAAGGAACATCTTAAAATAGAATCCTAATGTGATTTCTTTATAATGTGTGTGTTCCTTATATTACCTTAGTGTCTAAACTCTTCTCCATGGCTGGACCCCCAAATAATGTTCCTTTACGTACTAAGGGGTATCTAGAGAGTGGGATAGGTTTAATAACTACCCTAACCCTAACGCGTACCCTAACCCTCACCCCTACCCTAACCCTAACACAAACACTAATCCTAACCCGTACCCTAAAACGAGCCCTAACCCTAACACTAAACCTAACCCTAACCCTAACCCATACCCTACGCCGTACCCGAAGCCCTCCCCGAACCCGTACCCTAAGCCGTACCCGAAGCCTAACCCTAAGCCTAACCCTAACCCTAGGCTACCCTTGACTGCTTCTGCCTCCAATAGATTTCCTAAGCACTAGTGTTTTCAGGAACAGCTTAAAAAGAGAATCCTAATGTGATTTCTTTATAATGTGTGTGTTCCTTATCTTATCCTAGTGTCTAAACTCTTCTCCATGGCTGGACCCCCAAATAATATTCCGTTACGTGCTAAGGGGTAACTAGAGAGTGGGATAGGTTTAATAACTACCCTAACCCTAACGCGTACCCTAACGCTAACCCCTACCCTAACCCTAACACGTAACCTAATCCTAACCCGTACCCTAACCGAGCCCTAACCCTAACACTAACCCTAACCCTAACCCTAACCCATACCCTACGCCGTGCCCGAAGCCCTCCCCGAACCCGTACCCTAAGCCGTACCCTAAGCCTAACCCTAAGCCTAACCCTAACCCTAGGCTACCCTTGACTGCTTCTGCCTCCAATAGATTTCCTAAGCCCTAGTGTTTTAAGGAACAGCTTAAAAAGAGAATCCTAATGTGATTTCGTTATAATGCGTGTGTTCCTTATCTTATCCTAGTGTCTAAACTCTTCTCCATGGCTGGACCCCCAAATAATATTCCTTTACGTGCTAAGGGGTAACTAGAGAGTGGGATAGGTTTAATAACTACCCTTACCCTAACGCGTACCCTAACGCTAACCCCTACCCTAACCCTAACACGTACCCTAATCCTAACCCGTACCCTAAACCGAGCCCTAACCCTAACACTAACCCTAACCTTAACCCTAACCCATACCCTACGCCGTACCCGAAACCCTCCCCGAACCCGTACCCTAAGCCGTACCCTAAGCCTAACCCTAAGCCTAACCCTAACCCTAGGCTACCCTTGACTGCTTCTGCCTCCAATAGATTTCCTAAGCACTAGTGTTTTAAGGAACAGCTTAAAAAGAGAATCCTAATGTTATTTCTTTATAATGTGTGTGTTCCTTATATTATCTTAGTGTCTAAACTCTTCTCCATGGCTGGACCCCCAAATAATATTCCTTTACGTGCTAAGGGGTATCTAGAGGGTGGGATAGGTTTAATAACTACCCTAACCGTAACGCGTACCCTAACCCTAACCCCTACCCTAAACCTAACACGTACCCTAATCCTAACCCGTACCCTAAACCGAGCCCTAACCCTAACCCTAACCCTAACCGTAACCCATACCCTACGCCGTACCCGAAGCCCTCCCCGAACACGTACCCTAAGCCGTACCCTAAGCCTAACCCTAAGCCTAACCCTAACCCTAGGCTACCCTTGACTGCTTCTGCCTCCAATAGATTTCCTAAGCAATAGTGTTTTAAGGAACAGCTTAAAAAGAGAATCCTGATGTGATTTCTTTATAATGTGTGTGTTCCTTATATTATCTTAGGGTCTAAACTCTTCTCCATGGCTGGACCCCCTAATAATATTCCTTTACGTGCTAAGGGGTATCTAGAGAGTGGGATAGGTTTAATAACTACCCTAACCCTAACGCGTACCCTAACCCTAACCCCTACCCTAACCCTAACACGTACCCTAATCCTAACCCGTACCCTAAACCGAGCCCTAACCCTAACACTAACCCTAACCCTAACCCTAACCCATACCCTACGCCGTACCCGAAGCCCTCCCCGAAGCCGTACCCTAAGCCGTACCCTAAGCCTAACCCTAAGCCTAACCCTAACCCTAGGCTACCCTTGACTGCTTCTGCCTCCAATAGATTTCCTAAGCACTAGTGTTTTAAGGAACATCTTAAAATAGAATCCTAATGTGATTTCTTTATAATGTGTGTGTTCCTTATATTACCTTAGTGTCTAAACTCTTCTCCATGGCTGGACCCCCAAATAATGTTCCTTTACGTACTAAGGGGTATCTAGAGAGTGGGATAGGTTTAATAACTACCCTAACCCTAACGCGTACCCTAACCCTCACCCCTACCCTAACCCTAACACAAACACTAATCCTAACCCGTACCCTAAAACGAGCCCTAACCCTAACACTAAACCTAACCCTAACCCTAACCCATACCCTACGCCGTACCCGAAGCCCTCCCCGAACCCGTACCCTAAGCCGTACCCGAAGCCTAACCCTAAGCCTAACCCTAACCCTAGGCTACCCTTGACTGCTTCTGCCTCCAATAGATTTCCTAAGCACTAGTGTTTTCAGGAACAGCTTAAAAAGAGAATCCTAATGTGATTTCTTTATAATGTGTGTGTTCCTTATCTTATCCTAGTGTCTAAACTCTTCTCCATGGCTGGACCCCCAAATAATATTCCGTTACGTGCTAAGGGGTAACTAGAGAGTGGGATAGGTTTAATAACTACCCTAACCCTAACGCGTACCCTAACGCTAACCCCTACCCTAACCCTAACACGTAACCTAATCCTAACCCGTACCCTAACCGAGCCCTAACCCTAACACTAACCCTAACCCTAACCCTAACCCATACCCTACGCCGTGCCCGAAGCCCTCCCCGAACCCGTACCCTAAGCCGTACCCTAAGCCTAACCCTAAGCCTAACCCTAACCCTAGGCTACCCTTGACTGCTTCTGCCTCCAATAGATTTCCTAAGCCCTAGTGTTTTAAGGAACAGCTTAAAAAGAGAATCCTAATGTGATTTCGTTATAATGCGTGTGTTCCTTATCTTATCCTAGTGTCTAAACGCTTCTCCATGGCTGGACCCCCAAATAATATTCCTTTACGTGCTAAGGGGTAACTAGAGAGTGGGATAGGTTTAATAACTACCCTTACCCTAACGCGTACCCTAACGCTAACCCCTACCCTAACCCTAACACGTACCCTAATCCTAACCCGTACCCTAAACCGAGCCCTAACCCTAACACTAACCCTAACCTTAACCCTAACCCATACCCTACGCCGTACCCGAAACCCTCCCCGAACCCGTACCCTAAGCCGTACCCTAAGCCTAACCCTAAGCCTAACCCTAACCCTAGGCTACCCTTGACTGCTTCTGCCTCCAATAGATTTCCTAAGCACTAGTGTTTTAAGGAACAGCTTAAAAAGAGAATCCTAATGTTATTTCTTTATAATGTGTGTGTTCCTTATATTATCTTAGTGTCTAAACTCTTCTCCATGGCTGGACCCCCAAATAATATTCCTTTACGTGCTAAGGGGTATCTAGAGGGTGGGATAGGTTTAATAACTACCCTAACCGTAACGCGTACCCTAACCCTAACCCCTACCCTAACCCTAACACGTACCCTAATCCTAACCCGTACCCTAAACCGAGCCCTAACCCTAACCCTAACCCTAACCGTAACCCATACCCTACGCCGTACCCGAAGCCCTCCCCGAACACGTACCCTAAGCCGTACCCTAAGCCTAACCCTAAGCCTAACCCTAACCCTAGGCTACCCTTGACTGCTTCTGCCTCCAATAGATTTCCTAAGCAATAGTGTTTTAAGGAACAGCTTAAAAAGAGAATCCTAATGTGATTTCTTTATAATGGGTGTGTTCCTTATCTTATCCTAGTGTCTAAACTCTTCTCCATGGCTGGACCCCCAAATAATATTTCTTTACGTGCTAAGGGGTAACTAGAGAGTGGGATAGGTTTAATAACTACCCTATCCATAACACGTACCCTAACCCTAACCCCTACCCTAACCCTAACACGAACGCTAATCCTAACCCGTACCCTAAACCGAGCCCTAACCCTAACACTAACCCTAACCCTAACCCTAACCCATACCCTACGCCGTACCCGAAGCCCTCCCCGAACCCGTACCCTAAGCCGTACCCTAAGATTAACCCTAAGCCTAACCCTAACCCTAGGCTACCCTTGACTGCTTCTGCCTCCAATAGATTTCCTAAGCACTAGTGTTTTAAGGAACAGCTTATAAATAGAATCCTAATGTGATATCTTTATAATGTGTGTGTTCTTTATCTTATCCTAGTGTCTAAACTCTTCTCCATGGCTGGACCCCCAAATAATATTCCTTTACGTGCTAAGGGGTAACTAGAGAGTGGGATAGGTTTAATAACTACCCTAACCCTAATGCGTAACCTAATGCTAACCCCTACCCTAACCCTAACACGTACCCTTATCCTAACCCGTACCCTAAACCGAGCCCTAACCCTAACACTAACCCTAACCCTAACCCTAACCCATACCCTACGCCGTGCCCGAAGCCCTCCCCGAACCCGTACCCTAAGCCGTACCCTAAGCCTAACCCTAAGCCTAAACCTAACCCTAGGCTACCCTTGACTGCTTCTGCCTCCAATAGATTTCCTAAGCACTAGTGTTTTAAGGAACAGCTTAAAAAGAGAATCCTAATGTGATTTCTTTATAATGGGTGTGTTCCTTATCTTATCCTAGTGTCTAAACTCTTCTCCATGGCTGGACCCCCAAATAATATTCCTTTACGTGCTAAGGGGTAACTAGAGAGTGGGATAGGTTTAATAACTACCCTAACCCTAACGCGTACCCTAACCCTAACCCCTACCCTAACCCTAACACGTACCCTAATCCTAACCCGTACCCTAAACCGAGCCCTAACCCTAACACTAACCGTAACCCTAACCCTAACCCATATCCTACGCCGTACCCGAAGCCCTCCCCGAACCCGTACCCTAAGCCGTACACGAAGCCTAACCCTAAGCCTAACCCTAACCCTAGGCTACCCTTGACTGCTTCTGCCTCCAATAGATTTCCTAAGCCCTAGTGTTTTAAGGAACAGCTTAAAAAGAGAATCCTAATGTGATTTCTTTATAATGGGTGTGTTCCTTATCTTATCCTAGTGTCTAAACTCTTCTCCATGGCTGGACCCCCAAATAATATTCCTTTACGTGCTAAGGGGTAACTAGAGAGTGGGATAGGTTTAATAACTACCCTTACCCTAACGCGTATCCTAACGCTAACCCCTACCCTAACCCTAACACGTACCCTAATCCTAACCCGTACCCTAAACCGAGCCCTAACCCTAACACTAACCCTAACTTTAACCCTAACCCATACCCTACGCCGTACCCGAAGCCCTCCCCGAACCCGTACCCTAAGCCGTACCCTAAGCCTAACCCTAAGCCTAACCCTAACCCTAGGCTACCCTTGACTGCTTCTGCCTCCAATAGATTTCCTAAGCACTAGTGTTTTAAGGAACAGCTTAAAAAGAGAATCCTAATGTTATTTCTTTATAATGTGTGTGTTCCTTATATTATCTTAGTGTCTAAACTCTTCTCCATGGCTGGACCCCCAAATAATATTCCTTTACGTGCTAAGGGGTATCTAGAGAGTGGGATAGGTTTAATAACTACCCTAACCGTAACGCATACCCTAACCCTAACCCCTACCCTAACCCTAACATGTACCCTAATCCTAACCCGTACCCTAAACCGAGCCCTAACCCTAACACTAACCCTAACCCTAACCGTAACCCATACCCTACGCCGTACCCGAAGCCCTCCCCGAACACGTACCCTAAGCCGTACCCTAAGCCTAACCGTAAGCCTAACCCTAACCCTAGGCTACCCTTGACTGCTTCTGCCTCCAATAGATTTCCTAAGCACTAGTGTTTTAAGGAACAGCTTAAAAAGAGAATCCTAATGTGATTTCTTTATAATGTGTGTGTTCCTTATATTATCTTAGTGTCTAAACTCTTCTCCATGGCTGGACCCCCTAATAATATTCCTTTACGTGCTAAGGGGTATCTAGAGAGTGGGATAGGTTTAATAACTACCCTAACCCTAATGCGTACCCTAACCCTAACCCCTACCCTAACCCTAACACGTACCCTAATCCTAACCCGTACCCTAAACCGAGCCCTAACCCTAACACTAACCCTAACCCTAACCCTAACCCATACCCTACGCCGTACCCGAAGCCCTCCCCGAAGCCGTACCCTAAGCCGTACCCTAAGCCTAACCCTAAGCCTAACCCTAACCCTAGGGTACCCTTGACTGCTTCTGCCTCCAATAGATTTCCTAAGCACTAGTGTTTTAAGGAACAGCTTAAAAAGAGAATCCTAATGTGATTTCTTTATAATGGGAGTGTTCCTTATCTTATCCTAGTGTCTAAACTCTTCTCCATGGCTGGACCCCCAAATAATATTCCTTTACGTGCTAAGGGGTAACTAGAGAGTGGGATAGGTTTAATAACTACCCTATCCGTAACACTTACCCTAACCCTCACCCCTACCCTAACCCTAACACGAACCCTAATCCTAACCCGTACCCTAAACCGAGCCCTAACCCTAACACTAACCCTAAACCTAACCCTAACCCATACCCTACGCCGTACCCGAAGCCCTCCCCGAACCCGTACCCTAAGCCGTACCCGAAGCCTAACCCTAAGCCTAACCCTAACCCTAGGCTACCCTTGACTGCTTCTGCCTCCAATAGATTTCCTAAGCACTAGTGTTTTAAGGAACAGCTTAAAAAGAGAATCCTAATGTGATTTCTTTATAATGGGTGTGTTTCTTATCTTATCCTAGTGTCTAAACTCTTCTCCATGGCTGGACCCCCAAATAATATTTCTTTACGTGCTAAGGGGTAACTAGAGAGTGGGATAGGTTTAATAACTACCCTATCCATAACACGTACCCTAACCCTAACCCCTACCCTAACCCTAACACGAACGCTAATCCTAACCCGTACCCTAAACCGAGCCCTAACCCTAACACTAACCCTAACCCTAACCGTAACCAATACCCTACGCCGTACCCGAAGCCCTCCCCGAACCCGTACCCTAAGCCGTACCCGAAGCCTAACCCTAAGCCTAACCCTAACCCTAGGCTACCCTTGACTGCTTCTGCCTCCAATAGATTTCCTAAGCACTAGTGTTTTCAGGAACAGCTTAAAAAGAGAATCCTAATGTGATTTCTTTATAATGGGTGTGTTCCTTATCTTATCCTAGTGTCTAAACTCTTCTCCATGGCTGGACCCCCAAATAATATTCCTTTACGTGCTAAGGGGTAACTAGAGAGTGGGATTGGTTTAATAACTACCCTAACCCTAACGCGTACCCTAATGCTAACCCCTACCCTAACCCTAACACGTACCCTAATCCTAACCCGTACCCTAACCGAGCCCTAACCCTAACACTAACCCTAACCCTAACCCAAACCCATACCCTACGCCGTGCCCGAAGCCCTCCCCGAACCCGTACCCTAAGCCGTACCCTAAGCCTAACCCTAAGCCTAACCCTAACCCTAGGTTACCCTTGACTGCTTCTGCCTCCAATAGATTTCCTAAGCCCTAGTGTTTTAAGGAACAGCTTAAAAAGAGAATCCTAATGTGATTTCTTTATAATGGGTGTGTTCCTTATCTTATCCTAGTGTCTAAACTCTTCTCCATGGCTGGACCCCCAAATAATATTCCTTTACGTGCTAAGGGGTAACTAGAGAGTGGGATAGGTTTAATAACTACCCTTACCCTAACGCGTACCCTAACGATAACCCCTACCCTAACCCTAACACGTACCCTAATCCTAACCCGTACCCTAAACCGAGCCCTAACCCTAACACTAACCCTAACACTAACCCTAACCCATACCCTACGCCGTATGCGAAGCCCTCCCCGAACCCGTACCCTAAGCCGTACCCTAAGCCTAACCCTAAGCCTAACCCTAACCCTAGGCTACCCTTGACTGCTTCTGCCTCCAATAGATTTCCTAAGCAGTAGTGTTTTAAGGAACAGCTTAAAAAGAGAATCCTAATGTTATTTCTTTATAATGTGTGTGTTCCTTATATTATCTTAGTGTCTAAACTCTTCTCCATGGCTGGACCCCCAAATAATATTCCTTTATGTGCTAAGGGGTATCGAGAGAGTGGGATAGGTTTAATCACTACCCTAACCCTAACGCGTACCCTAACCCTAACCCCTACCCTTACCCTAACACGTACCCTAATCCTAACCCGTACCCTAAACCGAGCCCTAACCCTAACACTAACCCTAACCCTAACCCTAAACCATACCCTACGCCGTACCCGAAGCCCTCCCCGAACCCGTACCCTAAGCCGTACCCTAAGCCTAACCCTAAGCCTAACCCTAACCCTAGGCAACCCTTGACTGCTTCTGCCTCCAATAGATTTCCTAAGCACTAGTGTTTTAAGGAACAGCTTAAAAAGAGAATCCTAATGTGATTTCTTTATAATGTGTGTGTTCCTTATATTACCTTAGTGTCTAAACTCTTCTCCATGGCTGGACCACCAAATAATGTTCCTTTACGTACTAAGGGGTATCTAGAGAGTGGGATAGGTTTAATAACTACCCTAACCCTAACGCGTACCCTAACCCTCACCCCTACCCTAACCCAAACACAAACACTAATCCTAACCCGTACCCTAAAACGAGCCCTAACCCTAACACTAAACCTAACCCTAACCCTAACCCATACCCTACGCCGTACCCGAAGCCCTCCCCGAACCCGTACCCTAAGCCGTACCCGAAGCCTAACCCTAAGCCTAACCCTAACCCTAGGCTACCCTTGACTGCTTCTGCGTCCAATAGATTTCCTAAGCACTAGTGTTTTAAGGAACAGCTTAAAAAGAGAATCCTAATGTGATTTCGTTATAATGCGTGTGTTCCTTATCTTATCCTAGTGTCTAAACTCTTCTCCATGGCTGGACCCCCAAATAATATTCCTTTACGTGCTAAGGGGTAACTAGAGAGTGGGATAGGTTTAATAACTACCCTTACCCTAACGCATACCCTAACGCTAACCCCTACCCTAACCCTAACACGTACCCTAATCCTAACCCGTACACTAAACCGAGCCCTAACCCTAACACTAACCCTAACCTTAACCCTAACCCATACCCTACGCCGTACCTGAAGCCCTCCCCGAACCCGTACCCTAAGCCGTACCCTAAGCCTAACCCTAAGCCTAGGCTACCCTTGACTGCTTCTGCCTCCAATAGATTTCCTAAGCACTAGTGTTTTAAGGAACAGCTTAAAAAGAGAATCCTAATGTTATTTCTTTATAATGTGTGTGTTCCTTATATTATCTTAGTGTCTAAACTCTTCTCCATGGCTGGACCCCCAAATAATATTCCTTTACGTGCTAAGGGGTATCTAGAGGGTGGGATAGGTTTAATAACTACCCTAACCGTAACGCGTACCCTAACCCTAACCCCTACCCTAACCCTAACACGTACCCTAATCCTAACCCGTACCCTAAACCGAGCCCTAACCCTAACCCTAAACCTAACCGTAACCCATACCCTACGCCGTACCCGAAGCCCTCCCCGAACACGTACCCTAAGCCGTACCCTAAGCCTAACCCTAAGCCTAACCCTAACCCTAGGCTACCCTTGACTGCTTCTGCCTCCAATAGATTTCCTAAGCAATAGTGTTTTAAGGAACAGCTTAAAAAGAGAATCCTAATGTGATTTCTTTATAATGGGTGTGTTCCTTATCTTATCCTAGTGTCTAAACTCTTCTCCATGGCTGGACCCCCAAATAATATTTCTTTACGTGCTAAGGGGTAACTAGAGAGTGGGATAGGTTTAATAACTACCCTATCCATAACACGTACCCTAACCCTAACCCCTACCCTAACCCTAACACGAACGCTAATCCTAACCCGTACCCTAAACCGAGCCCTAACCCTAACACTAACCCTAACCCTAACCCTAACCCATACCCTACGCCGTACCCGAAGCCCTCCCCGAACCCGTACCCTAAGCCGTACCCTAAGATTAACCCTAAGCCTAACCCTAACCCTAGGCTACCCTTGACTGCTTCTGCCTCCAATAGATTTCCTAAGCACTAGTGTTTTAAGGAACAGCTTAAAAAGAGAATCCTAATGTGATTTCTTTATAATGGGTGTGTTCCTTATCTTATCCTAGTGTCTAAACTCTTCTCCATGGCTGGACCCCCAAATAATATTCCTTTACGTGCTAAGGGGTAACTAGAGAGTGGGATAGGTTTAATAACTACCCTAACCCTAACGCGTACCCTAACCCTAACCCCTACCCTAACCCTAACACGTACCCTAATCCTAACCCGTACCCTAAACCGAGCCCTAACCCTAACACTAACCGTAACCCTAACCCTAACCCATATCCTACGCCGTACCCGAAGCCCTCCCCGAACCCGTACCCTAAGCCGTACACGAAGCCTAACCCTAAGCCTAACCCTAACCCTAGGCTACCCTTGACTGCTTCTGCCTCCAATAGATTTCCTAAGCCCTAGTGTTTTAAGGAACAGCTTAAAAAGAGAATCCTAATGTGATTTCTTTATAATGGGTGTGTTCCTTATCTTATCCTAGTGTCTAAACTCTTCTCCATGGCTGGACCCCCAAATAATATTCCTTTACGTGCTAAGGGGTAACTAGAGAGTGGGATAGGTTTAATAACTACCCTTACCCTAACGCGTATCCTAACGCTAACCCCTACCCTAACCCTAACACGTACCCTAATCCTAACCCGTACCCTAAACCGAGCCCTAACCCTAACACTAACCCTAACTTTAACCCTAACCCATACCCTACGCCGTACCCGAAGCCCTCCCCGAACCCGTACCCTAAGCCGTACCCTAAGCCTAACCCTAAGCCTAACCCTAACCCTAGGCTACCCTTGACTGCTTCTGCCTCCAATAGATTTCCTAAGCACTAGTGTTTTAAGGAACAGCTTAAAAAGAGAATCCTAATGTTATTTCTTTATAATGTGTGTGTTCCTTATATTATCTTAGTGTCTAAACTCTTCTCCATGGCTGGACCCCCAAATAATATTCCTTTACGTGCTAAGGGGTATCTAGAGAGTGGGATAGGTTTAATAACTACCCTAACCGTAACGCATACCCTAACCCTAACCCCTACCCTAACCCTAACATGTACCCTAATCCTAACCCGTACCCTAAACCGAGCCCTAACCCTAACACTAACCCTAACCCTAACCGTAACCCATACCCTACGCCGTACCCGAAGCCCTCCCCGAACACGTACCCTAAGCCGTACCCTAAGCCTAACCGTAAGCCTAACCCTAACCCTAGGCTACCCTTGACTGCTTCTGCCTCCAATAGATTTCCTAAGCACTAGTGTTTTAAGGAACAGCTTAAAAAGAGAATCCTAATGTGATTTCTTTATAATGTGTGTGTTCCTTATATTATCTTAGTGTCTAAACTCTTCTCCATGGCTGGACCCCCTAATAATATTCCTTTACGTGCTAAGGGGTATCTAGAGAGTGGGATAGGTTTAATAACTACCCTAACCCTAATGCGTACCCTAACCCTAACCCCTACCCTAACCCTAACACGTACCCTAATCCTAACCCGTACCCTAAACCGAGCCCTAACCCTAACACTAACCCTAACCCTAACCCTAACCCATACCCTACGCCGTACCCGAAGCCCTCCCCGAAGCCGTACCCTAAGCCGTACCCTAAGCCTAACCCTAAGCCTAACCCTAACCCTAGGGTACCCTTGACTGCTTCTGCCTCCAATAGATTTCCTAAGCACTAGTGTTTTAAGGAACAGCTTAAAAAGAGAATCCTAATGTGATTTCTTTATAATGGGAGTGTTCCTTATCTTATCCTAGTGTCTAAACTCTTCTCCATGGCTGGACCCCCAAATAATATTCCTTTACGTGCTAAGGGGTAACTAGAGAGTGGGATAGGTTTAATAACTACCCTATCCGTAACACTTACCCTAACCCTCACCCCTACCCTAACCCTAACACGAACCCTAATCCTAACCCGTACCCTAAACCGAGCCCTAACCCTAACACTAACCCTAAACCTAACCCTAACCCATACCCTACGCCGTACCCGAAGCCCTCCCCGAACCCGTACCCTAAGCCGTACCCGAAGCCTAACCCTAAGCCTAACCCTAACCCTAGGCTACCCTTGACTGCTTCTGCCTCCAATAGATTTCCTAAGCACTAGTGTTTTAAGGAACAGCTTAAAAAGAGAATCCTAATGTGATTTCTTTATAATGGGTGTGTTCCTTATCTTATCCTAGTGTCTAAACTCTTCTCCATGGCTGGACCCCCAAATAATATTTCTTTACGTGCTAAGGGGTAACTAGAGAGTGGGATAGGTTTAATAACTACCCTATCCATAACACGTACCCTAACCCTAACCCCTACCCTAACCCTAACACGAACGCTAATCCTAACCCGTACCCTAAACCGAGCCCTAACCCTAACACTAACCCTAACCCTAACCGTAACCAATACCCTACGCCGTACCCGAAGCCCTCCCCGAACCCGTACCCTAAGCCGTACCCGAAGCCTAACCCTAAGCCTAACCCTAACCCTAGGCTACCCTTGACTGCTTCTGCCTCCAATAGATTTCCTAAGCACTAGTGTTTTCAGGAACAGCTTAAAAAGAGAATCCTAATGTGATTTCTTTATAATGGGTGTGTTCCTTATCTTATCCTAGTGTCTAAACTCTTCTCCATGGCTGGACCCCCAAATAATATTCCTTTACGTGCTAAGGGGTAACTAGAGAGTGGGATTGGTTTAATAACTACCCTAACCCTAACGCGTACCCTAATGCTAACCCCTACCCTAACCCTAACACGTACCCTAATCCTAACCCGTACCCTAACCGAGCCCTAACCCTAACACTAACCCTAACCCTAACCCAAACCCATACCCTACGCCGTGCCCGAAGCCCTCCCCGAACCCGTACCCTAAGCCGTACCCTAAGCCTAACCCTAAGCCTAACCCTAACCCTAGGTTACCCTTGACTGCTTCTGCCTCCAATAGATTTCCTAAGCCCTAGTGTTTTAAGGAACAGCTTAAAAAGAGAATCCTAATGTGATTTCTTTATAATGGGTGTGTTCCTTATCTTATCCTAGTGTCTAAACTCTTCTCCATGGCTGGACCCCCAAATAATATTCCTTTACGTGCTAAGGGGTAACTAGAGAGTGGGATAGGTTTAATAACTACCCTTACCCTAACGCGTACCCTAACGATAACCCCTACCCTAACCCTAACACGTACCCTAATCCTAACCCGTACCCTAAACCGAGCCCTAACCCTAACACTAACCCTAACACTAACCCTAACCCATACCCTACGCCGTACGCGAAGCCCTCCCCGAACCCGTACCCTAAGCCGTACCCTAAGCCTAACCCTAAGCCTAACCCTAACCCTAGGCTACCCTTGACTGCTTCTGCCTCCAATAGATTTCCTAAGCAGTAGTGTTTTAAGGAACAGCTTAAAAAGAGAATCCTAATGTTATTTCTTTATAATGTGTGTGTTCCTTATATTATCTTAGTGTCTAAACTCTTCTCCATGGCTGGACCCCCAAATAATATTCCTTTATGTGCTAAGGGGTATCGAGAGAGTGGGATAGGTTTAATCACTACCCTAACCCTAACGCGTACCCTAACCCTAACCCCTACCCTTACCCTAACACGTACCCTAATCCTAACCCGTACCCTAAACCGAGCCCTAACCCTAACACTAACCCTAACCCTAACCCTAAACCATACCCTACGCCGTACCCGAAGCCCTCCCCGAACCCGTACCCTAAGCCGTACCCTAAGCCTAACCCTAAGCCTAACCCTAACCCTAGGCTACCCTTGACTGCTTCTGCCTCCAATAGATTTCCTAAGCACTAGTGTTTTAAGGAACAGCTTAAAAAGAGAATCCTAATGTGATTTCTTTATAATGTGTGTGTTCCTTATATTACCTTAGTGTCTAAACTCTTCTCCATGGCTGGACCACCAAATAATGTTCCTTTACGTACTAAGGGGTATCTAGAGAGTGGGATAGGTTTAATAACTACCCTAACCCTAACGCGTACCCTAACCCTCACCCCTACCCTAACCCAAACACAAACACTAATCCTAACCCGTACCCTAAAACGAGCCCTAACCCTAACACTAAACCTAACCCTAACCCTAACCCATACCCTACGCCGTACCCGAAGCCCTCCCCGAACCCGTACCCTAAGCCGTACCCGAAGCCTAACCCTAAGCCTAACCCTAACCCTAGGCTACCCTTGACTGCTTCTGCGTCCAATAGATTTCCTAAGCACTAGTGTTTTAAGGAACAGCTTAAAAAGAGAATCCTAATGTGATTTCGTTATAATGCGTGTGTTCCTTATCTTATCCTAGTGTCTAAACTCTTCTCCATGGCTGGACCCCCAAATAATATTCCTTTACGTGCTAAGGGGTAACTAGAGAGTGGGATAGGTTTAATAACTACCCTTACCCTAACGCATACCCTAACGCTAACCCCTACCCTAACCCTAACACGTACCCTAATCCTAACCCGTACACTAAACCGAGCCCTAACCCTAACACTAACCCTAACCTTAACCCTAACCCATACCCTACGCCGTACCTGAAGCCCTCCACGAACCCGTACCCTAAGCCGTACCCTAAGCCTAACCCTAAGCCTAACCCTAACCCTAGGCTACCCTTGACTGCTTCTGCCTCCAATGAATTTCCTAAGCACTAGTGTTTTAAGGAACAGCTTAAAAAGAGAATCCTAATGTGATTTCTTTATAATGGGTGTGTTCCTTATCTTATCCTAGTGTCTAAACTCTTCTCCATGGCTGGACCCCCAAATAATATTCCTTTAGTGCTAAGGGGTATCGAGAGAGTGGGATAGGTTTAATCACTACCCTAACCCTAACGCGTACCCTAACCCTAACCCCTACCCTTACCCTAACACGTACCCTAATCCTAACCCGTACCCTAAACCGAGCCCTAACCCTAACACTAACCCTAACCCTAACCCTAACCCATACCTTACGCCGTACCCGAAGCCCTCCCCGAACCCGTACCCTAAGCCGTACCCGAAGCCTAACCCTAAGCCTAACCCTAACCCTAGGCTACCCTTGACTGCTTCTGCTTCCAATAGATTTCCTAAACACTAGTGTTTTAAGGAACAGCTTAAAAAGAGAATCCTAATGTGATTTCTTTATAATGTGTGTGTTCCTTATATTACCTTAGTGTCTAAACTCTTCTCCATGGCTGGACCCCCAAATAATGTTCCTTTACGTACTAAGGGGTATCTAGAGAGTGGGATAGGTTTAATAACTACCCTAACCCTAACGCGTACCCTAACCCTAACCCCTACCCTAACCCTAACATGTACCCTAATCCTAACCCGTACCCTAAACCGAGCCCTAACCCTAACACTAAGCGTAACCCTAACCCTAACCCATACCCTACGCCGTACCCGAAGCCCTCCCCGAACCCGTACCCTAAGCCGTACCCTAAGCCTAACCCTAAGCCTAACCCTAACCCTAGGCTACCCTTGACTGCTTCTGCCTCCAATGAATTTCCTAAGCACTAGTGTTTTAAGGAACAGCTTAAAAAGAGAATCCTAATGTGATTTCTTTATAATGGGTGTGTTCCTTATCTAATCCTAGTGTCTAAACTCTTCTCCATGGCTGGACCCCCAAATAATATTCCTTTATGTGCTAAGGGGTATCGAGAGAGTGGGATAGGTTTAATCACTACCCTAACCCTAACGCGTACCCTAACCCTAACCCCTACCCTTACCCTAACACGTATCCTAATCCTAACCCGTACCCTAAACCGAGCCCTAACCCTAACACTAACCCTAACCCTAACCCTAACCCATATCCTATGCCGTACCCGAAGCCCTCCCCGAACCCGTACCCTAAGCCGTACCCGAAGCCTAACCCTAAGCCTAACCCTAACCCTAGGCTACCCTTGACTGCTTCTGCCTCCAATAGATTTCCTAAGCACTAGTGTTTTCAGGAACAGCTTAAAAAGAGAATCCTAATGTGATTTCTTTATAATGGGTGTGTTCCTTATCTTATCCTAGTGTCTAAACTCTTCTCCATGGCTGGACCCCCAAATAATATTCCTTTACGTGCTAAGGGGTAACTAGAGAGTGGGATTGGTTTAATAACTACCCTAACCCTAACGCGTACCCTAAAGCTAACCCCTACCCTAACCCTAACACGTACCCTAATCCTAACCCGTACCCTAACCGAGCCCTAACCCTAACACTAACCCTAACCCTAACCCTAACCCATAACCTACGCCGTGCCCGAAGCCCTCCCCGAACCCGTAGCCTAAGCCGTACCCTAAGCCTAACCCTAAGCCTAACCCTAACCCTAGGCTACCCTTGACTCCTTCTGCCTCCAATAGATTTCCTAAGCCCTAGTGTTTTAAGGAACAGCTTAAAAAGAGAATCCTAATGTTATTTCTTTATAATGTGTGTGTTCCTTATATTATCTTAGTGTCTAAACTCTTCTCCATGGCTGGACCCCCAAATAATATTCCTTTATGTGCTAAGGGGTATCGAGAGAGTGGGATAGGTTTAATCACTACCCTAACCCTAACGCGTACCCTAACCCTAACCCCTACCCTTACCCTAACACGTACCCTAATCCTAACCCGTACCCTAAACCGAGCCCTAACCCTAACACTAACCCTAACCCTAACCCTAAACCATACCCTACGCCGTACCCGAAGCCCTCCCCGAACCCGTACCCTAAGCCGTACCCTAAGCCTAACCCTAAGCCTAACCCTAACCCTAGGCTACCCTTGACTGCTTCTGCCTCCAATAGATTTCCTAAGCACTAGTGTTTTAAGGAACAGCTTAAAAAGAGAATCCTAATGTGATTTCTTTATAATGTGTGTGTTCCTTATATTACCTTAGTGTCTAAACTCTTCTCCATGGCTGGACCACCAAATAATGTTCCTTTACGTACTAAGGGGTATCTAGAGAGTGGGATAGGTTTAATAACTACCCTAACCCTAACGCGTACCCTAACCCTCACCCCTACCCTAACCCAAACACAAACACTAATCCTAACCCGTACCCTAAAACGAGCCCTAACCCTAACACTAAACCTAACCCTAACCCTAACCCATACCCTACGCCGTACCCGAAGCCCTCCCCGAACCCGTACCCTAAGCCGTACCCGAAGCCTAACCCTAAGCCTAACCCTAACCCTAGGCTACCCTTGACTGCTTCTGCGTCCAATAGATTTCCTAAGCACTAGTGTTTTAAGGAACAGCTTAAAAAGAGAATCCTAATGTGATTTCGTTATAATGCGTGTGTTCCTTATCTTATCCTAGTGTCTAAACTCTTCTCCATGGCTGGACCCCCAAATAATATTCCTTTACGTGCTAAGGGGTAACTAGAGAGTGGGATAGGTTTAATAACTACCCTTACCCTAACGCGTACCCTAACGCTAACCCCTACCCTAACCCTAACACGTACCCTAATCCTAACCCGTACACTAAACCGAGCCCTAACCCTAACACTAACCCTAACCTTAACCCTAACCCATACCCTACGCCGTACCCGAAGCCCTCCCCGAACCCGTACCCTAAGCCGTACCCGAAGCCTAACCCTAAGCCTAACCCTAACCCTAGGCTACCCTTGACTGCTTCTGCCTCCAATAGATTTCCTAAGCACTAGTGTTTTAAGGAACAGCTTAAAAAGAGAATCCTAATGTGATTTCTTTATAATGTGTGTGTTCCTTATATTACCTTAGTGTCTAAACTCTTCTCCATGGCTGGACCCCCAAATAATGTTCCTTTACGTACTAAGGGGTATCTAGAGAGTGGGATAGGTTTAATAACTACCCTAACCCTAACGCGTACCCTAACCCTAACCCCTACCCTAACCCTAACACGTACCCTAATCCTAACCCGTACCCTAAACCGAGCCCTAACCCTAACACTAACCGTAACCCTAACCCTAACCCATACCCTACGCCGTACCTGAAGCCCTCCCCGAACCCGTACCCTAAGCCGTACCCTAAGCCTAACCCTAAGCCTAACCCTAACCCTAGGCTACCCTTGACTGCTTCTGCCTCCAATGAATTTCCTAAGCACTAGTGTTTTAAGGAACAGCTTAAAAAGAGAATCCTAATGTGATTTCTTTATAATGGGTGTGTTCCTTATCTAATCCTAATGTCTAAACTCTTCTCCATGGCTGGACCCCCAAATAATATTCCTTTATGTGCTAAGGGGTATCGAGAGAGTGGGATAGGTTTAGTCACTACCCTAACCCTAACGCGTACCCTAACCCTAACACCTACCCTTACCCTAACACGTACCCTAATCCTAACCCGTACCCTAAACCGAGCCCTAACCCTAACACTAACCCTAACCCTAACCCTAACCCATACCCTACGCCGTACCCGAAGCCCTCCCCGAACCCGTACCCTAAGCCGTACCCGAAGCCTAACCCTAAGCCTAACCCTAACCCTAGGCTACCCTTGACTGCTTCTGCCTCCAATAGATTTCCTAAGCACTAGTGTTTTAAGGAACAGCTTAAAAAGAGAATCCTAATGTGATTTCTTTATAATGTGTGTGTTCCTTATCTTATCCTAGAGTCTAAACTCTTCTCCATGGCTGGACCCCCAAATAATATTCCTTTACGTGCTAAGGGGTAACTAGAGAGTGGGATAGTTTTAATAACTACCCTAACCCTAACGCGTACCCTAACGCTAACCCCTACCCTAACCCTAACACGTACCCTAATCCTAACCCGTACCCTAACAGAGCCCTAACCCTAACACTAACCCTAACCCTAACCCTAACCCATACCCTACGCCGTGCCCGAAGCCCTCCCGAACCCGTACCCTAAGCCGTACCCTAAGCCTAACCCTAAGCCTAACCCTAACCCTAGGCTACCCTTGATTGCTTCTGCCTCCAATAGATTTCCTAAGCCCTAGTGTTTTAAGGAACAGCTTAAAAAGAGAATCCTAATGTGATTTCTTTATAATGGGTGTGTTCCTTATCTTATCCTAGTGTCTAAACTCTTCTCCATGGCTGGACCCCCAAATAATATTCCTTTAGTGCTAAGGGGTATCGAGAGAGTGGGATAGGTTTAATCACTACCCTAACCCTAACGCGTACCCTAACCCTAACCCCTACCCTTACCCTAACACGTACCCTAATCCTAACCCGTACCCTAAACCGAGCCCTAACCCTAACACTAACCCTAACCCTAACCCTAACCCATACCTTACGCCGTACCCGAAGCCCTCCCCGAACCCGTACCCTAAGCCGTACCCGAAGCCTAACCCTAAGCCTAACCCTAACCCTAGGCTACCCTTGACTGCTTCTGCTTCCAATAGATTTCCTAAACACTAGTGTTTTAAGGAACAGCTTAAAAAGAGAATCCTAATGTGATTTCTTTATAATGTGTGTGTTCCTTATATTACCTTAGTGTCTAAACTCTTCTCCATGGCTGGACCCCCAAATAATGTTCCTTTACGTACTAAGGGGTATCTAGAGAGTGGGATAGGTTTAATAACTACCCTAACCCTAACGCGTACCCTAACCCTAACCCCTACCCTAACCCTAACACGTACCCTAATCCTAACCCGTACCCTAAACCGAGCCCTAACCCTAACACTAAGCGTAACCCTAACCCTAACCCATACCCTACGCCGTACCCGAAGCCCTCCCCGAACCCGTACCCTAAGCCGTACCCTAAGCCTAACCCTAAGCCTAACCCTAACCCTAGGCTACCCTTGACTGCTTCTGCCTCCAATGAATTTCCTAAGCACTAGTGTTTTAAGGAACAGCTTAAAAAGAGAATCCTAATGTGATTTCTTTATAATGGGTGTGTTCCTTATCTAATCCTAGTGTCTAAACTCTTCTCCATGGCTGGACCCCCAAATAATATTCCTTTATGTGCTAAGGGGTATCGAGAGAGTGGGATAGGTTTAATCACTACCCTAACCCTAACGCGTACCCTAACCCTAACCCCTACCCTTACCCTAACACGTATCCTAATCCTAACCCGTACCCTAAACCGAGCCCTAACCCTAACACTAACCCTAACCCTAACCCTAACCCATATCCTATGCCGTACCCGAAGCCCTCCCCGAACCCGTACCCTAAGCCGTACCCGAAGCCTAACCCTAAGCCTAACCCTAACCCTAGGCTACCCTTGACTGCTTCTGCCTCCAATAGATTTCCTAAGCACTAGTGTTTTCAGGAACAGCTTAAAAAGAGAATCCTAATGTGATTTCTTTATAATGGGTGTGTTCCTTATCTTATCCTAGTGTCTAAACTCTTCTCCATGGGTGGACCCCCAAATAATATTCCTTTACGTGCTAAGGGGTAACTAGAGAGTGGGATTGGTTTAATAACTACCCTAACCCTAACGCGTACCCTAAAGCTAACCCCTACCCTAACCCTAACACGTACCCTAATCCTAACCCGTACCCTAACCGAGCCCTAACCCTAACACTAACCCTAACCCTAACCCTAACCCATACCCTACGCCGTGCCCGAAGCCCTCCCCGAACCCGTAGCCTAAGCCGTACCCTAAGCCTAACCCTAAGCCTAACCCTAACCCTAGGCTACCCTTGACTCCTTCTGCCTCCAATAGATTTCCTAAGCCCTAGTGTTTTAAGGAACAGCTTAAAAAGAGAATCCTAATGTTATTTCTTTATAATGTGTGTATTCCTTATATTATCTTAGTGTCTAAACTCTTCTCCATGGCTGGACCCCCAAATAGTATTCCTTTACGTGCTAAGGGGTATCTAGAGAGTGGGATAGGTTTAATAACTACCCTAACCGTAACGCGTACCCTAACCCTAACCCCTACCCTAACCCTAACATGTACCCTAATCCTAACCTGTACTCTAAACCGAGCCCTAACCCTAACACTAACCCTAACCCTAACCGTAACCAATACCCTACGCCGTACCCGAAGCCCTCCCCGAACCCGTACCCTAAGCCGTACCCGAAGCCTAACCCTAAGCCTAACCCTAACCCTAGGCTACCCTTGACTGCTTCTGCCTCCAATAGATTTCCTAAGCACTAGTGTTTTCAGGAACAGCTTAAAAAGAGAATCCTAATGTGATTTCTTTATAATGGGTGTGTTCCTTATCTTATCCTAGTGTCTAAACTCTTCTCCATGGCTGGACCCCCAAATAATATTCCTTTACGTGCTAAGGGGTAACTAGAGAGTGGGATTGCTTTAATAACTACCCTAACCCTAACGCGTACCCTAATGCTAACCCCTACCCTAACCCTAACACGTAACCTAATCCTAACCCGTACCCTAACCGAGCCCTAACCCTAACACTAACCCTAACCCTAACCCTAACCCATACCTTACGCCGTGCCCGAAGCCCTCCCCGAACCCGTACCCTAAGCCGTACCCTAAGCCTAACCCTAAGCCTAACCCTAACCCTAGGCTACCCTTGACTGCTTCTGCCTCCAATAGATTTCCTAAGCCCTAGTGTTTTAAGGAACAGCTTAAAAAGAGAATCCTAATGTGATTTCTTTATAATGGGTGTGTTCCTTATCTTATCCTAGTGTCTAAACTCTTCTCCATGGCTGGACCCCCAAATAATATTCCTTTACGTGCTAAGGGGTAACTAGAGAGTGGGATAGGTTTAATAACTACCCTTACCCTAACGCGTACCCTAACGATAACCCCTACCCTAACCCTAACACGTACCCTAATCCTAACCCGTACCCTAAACCGAGCCCTAACCCTAACACTAACCCTAAAACTAACCCTAACCCATACCCTACGCCGTACGCGAAGCCCTCCCCGAACCCGTACCCTAAGCCGTACCCTAAGCCTAACCCTAAGCCTAACCGTAACCCTAGGCTACCCTTGACTGCTTCTGCCTCCAATAGATTTCCTAAGCACTAGTGTTTTAAGGAACAGCTTAAAAAGAGAATCCTAATGTGATTTCTTTATAATGTGTGTGTTCCTTATATTACCTTAGTGTCTAAACTCTTCTCCATGGCTGGACCACCAAATAATGTTCCTTTACGTACTAAGGGGTATCTAGAGAGTGGGATAGGTTTAATAACTACCCTAACCCTAACGCGTACCCTAACCCTCACCCCTACCCTAAGCCTAACACAAACACTAATCCTAACCCGTACCCTAAAACGAGCCCTAACCCTAACACTAAACCTAACCCTAACCCTAACCCATACCCTACGCCGTACCCGAAGCCCTCCCCAAACCCGTACCCTAAGCCGTACCCGAAGCCTAACCCTAAGCCTAACCCTAACCCTAGGCTACCCTTGACTGCTTCTGCCTCCAATAGATTTCCTAAGCCCTAGTGTTTTAAGGAACAGCTTAAAAAGAGAATCCTAATGTGATTTCGTTATAATGCGTGTGTTCCTTATCTTATCCTAGTTTCTAAACTCTTCTCCATGGCTGGACCCCCAAATAATATTCCTTTACGTGCTAAGGGGTAACTAGAGAGTGGGATAGGTTTAATAACTACCCTTACCCTAACGCGAACCCTAACGCTAACCCCTACCCTAACCCTAACACGTACCCTAATCCTAACCCGTACCCTAAACCGAGCCCTAACCCTAACACTAACCCTAACCTTAACCCTAACCCATACCCTACGCCGTACCCGAAGCCCTCCCCGAACCCGTACCCTAAGCCGTACCCGAAGCCTAACCCTAAGCCTAACCCTAACCCTAGGCTACCCTTGACTGCTTCTGCCTCCAATAGATTTCCTAAGCACTAGTGTTTTAAGGAACAGCTTAAAAAGAGAATCCTAATGTGATTTCTTTATAATGTGTGTGTTCCTTATATTACCTTAGTGTCTAAACTCTTCTCCATGGCTCGACCCTCAAATAATGTTCCTTTACGTACTAAGGGGTATCTAGAGAGTGGGATAGGTTTAATAACTACCCTAACCCTAACGCGTACCCTAACCCTAACCCCTACCCTAACCCTAACACGTACCCTAATCCTAACCCGTACCCTAAACCGAGCCCTAACCCTAACACTAACCGTAACCCTAACCCTAACCCATACCCTACGCCGTACCTGAAGCCCTCCCCGAACCCGTACCCTAAGCCGTACCCTAAGCCTAACCCTAAGCCTAACCCTAACCCTAGGCTACCCTTGACTGCTTCTGCCTCCAATGAATTTCCTAAGCACTAGTGTTTTAAGGAACAGCTTAAAAAGAGAATCCTAATGTGATTTCTTTATAATGGGTGTGTTCCTTATCTAATCCTAGTGTCTAAACTCTTCTCCATGGCTGGACCCCCAAATAATATTCCTTTATGTGCTAAGGGGTATCGAGAGAGTGGGATAGGTTTAATCACTACCCTAACCCTAACGCGTACCCTAACCCTAACACCTACCCTTACCCTAACACGTACCCTAATCCTAACCCGTACCCTAAACCGAGCCCTAACCCTAACACTAACCCTAACCCTAACCCTAACCCATACCCTACGCCGTACCCGAAGCCCTCCCCGAACCCGTACCCTAAGCCGTACCCGAAGCCTAACCCTAAGCCTAACCCTAACCCTAGGCTACCCTTGACTGCTTCTGCCTCCAATAGATTTCCTAAGCACTAGTGTTTTAAGGAACAGCTTAAAAAGAGAATCCTAATGTGATTTCTTTATAATGTGTGTGTTCCTTATCTTATCCTAGTGTCTAAACTCTTCTCCATGGCTGGACCCCCAAATAATATTCCTTTACGTGCTAAGGGGTAACTAGAGAGTGGGATAGGTTTAATAACTACCCTAACCCTAACGCGTACCCTAACGCTAACCCCTACCCTAACCCTAACACGTACCCTAATCCTAACCCGTACCCTAACAGAGCCCTAACCCTAACACTAACCCTAACCCTAACCCTAACCCATACCCTACGCCGTGCCCGAAGCCCTCCCGAACCCGTACCCTAAGCCGTACCCTAAGCCTAACCCTAAGCCTAACCCTAACCCTAGGCTACCCTTGATTGCTTCTGCCTCCAATAGATTTCCTAAGCCCTAGTGTTTTAAGGAACAGCTTAAAAAGAGAATCCTAATGTGATTTCTTTATAATGGGTGTGTTCCTTATCTTATCCTAGTGTCTAAACTCTTCTCCATGGCTGGACCCCCAAATAATATTCCTTTATGTGCTAAGGGGTATCGAGAGAGTGGGATAGGTTTAATCACTACCCTAACCCTAACGCGTACCCTAACCCTAACCCCTACCCTTACCCTAACACGTACCCTAATCCTAACCCGTACCCTAAACCGAGCCCTAACCCTAACACTAACCCTAATCCTAACCCTAACCCATACCCTAGGCCGTACCCGAAGCCCTCCCCGAACCCGTACCCTAAGCCGTACCCGAAGCCTAACCCTAAGCCTAACCCTAACCCTAGGCTACCCTTGACTGCTTCTGCCTCCAATAGATTTCCTAAGCACTAGTGTTTTAAGGAACAGCTTAAAAAGAGAATCCTAATGTGATTTCTTTATAATGTGTGTGTTCCTTATCTTATCCTAGTGTCTAAACTCTTCTCCATGGCTGGACACCCAAATAATATTCCTTTACGTGCTAAGGGGTATCGAGAGAGTGGGATAGGTTTAATCACTACCCTAACCCTAACGCGTACCCTAACCCTAACCCCTACCCTTACCCTAACACGTACCCTAATCCTAACCCGTACCCTAAACCGAGCCCTAACCCTAACACTAACCCTAACCCTAACCCTAACCCATACCTTACTCCGTACCCGAAGCCCTCCCCGAACCCGTACCCTAAGCCGTACCCGAAGCCTAACCCTAAGCCTAACCCTAACCCTAGGCTACCCTTGACTGCTTCTGCCTCCAATAGATTTCCTAAGCACTAGTGTTTTAAGGAACAGCTTAAAAAGAGAATCCTAATGTGATTTCTTTATAATGTGTGTGTTCCTTATATTATCTTAATGTCTAAACTCTTCTCCATGGCTGGACCCCCTAATAATATTCCTTTACGTGCTAAGGGGTATCTAGAGAGTGGGATAGGTTTAATAACTACCCTAACCCTAACGCGTACCCTAACCCTAACCCCTACCCTTACCCTAACACGTACCCTAATCCTAACCCGTACCCTAAACCGAGCCCTAACCCTAACACTAACCCTAACCCTAACCCTAACCCATACCCTACGCCGTACCCGAAGCCCTCCCCGAAGCCGTACCCTAAGCCGTACCCTAAGCCTAACCCTAAGCCTAACCCTAACCCTAGGCTACCCTTGACTGCTTCTGCCTCCAATAGATTTCCTAAGCACTAGTGTTTTAAGGAACAGCTTAAAAAGAGAATCCTAATGTGATTTCTTTATAATGGGTGTGTTCCTTAACTTATCCTAGTGTCTAAACTCTTCTCCATGGCTGGACCCCCAAATAATATTCCTTTACGTGCTAATGGGTAACTAGAGAGTGGGATAGGTTTAATAACTACCCTATCCGTAACACGTACCCTAACCCTCACCCCTACCCTAACCCTAACAGAACCCTAATCCTAACCCGTACCCTAAACCGAGCCCTAAACCTAACACTAACCCTAACCCTAACCCTAACCCATACCCTACGCCGTACCCGAAGCCCTCCCCGAACCCGTACCCTAAGCAGTACCCGAAGCCTAACCCTAAGCCTAACCCTAACCCTAGGCTACCCTTGACTGCTTCTGCCTCCAATGAATTGCCTAAGCACTAGTGTTTTAAGGAACAGCTTAAAAAGAGAATCCTAATGTGATTTCTTTATAATGGGTGTGTTCCTTATCTAATCCTAGTGTCTAAACTCTTCTCCATGGCTGGACCCCCAAATAATATTCCTTTATGTGCTAAGGGGTATCGAGAGAGTGGGATAGGTTTAATCACTACCCTAACCCTAATGCGTACCCTAACCCTAACCCCTACCCTTACCCTAACACGTACCCTAATCCTAACCCGTACCCTAAACCGAGCCCTAACCCTAACACTAACCCTAACCCTAACCCTAACCCATACCCTACGCCGTACCCGAAGCCCTCCCCGAACCCGTACCCTAAGCCGTACCCGAAGCCTAACCCTAAGCCTAACCCTAACCCTAGGCTACCCTTGACTGCTTCTGCCTCCAATAGATTTCCTAAGCACTAGTGTTTTAAGGAACAGCTTAAAAAGAGAATCCTAATGTGATTTCTTTATAATGTGTGTGTTCCTTATCTTATCCTAGCGTCTAAACTCTTCTCCATGGCTGGACCCCCAAATAATATTCCTTTACGTGCTAAGGGGTATCTAGAGAGTGGGATAGGTTTAATAACTACCCTAACCCTAACGCGTACCCTAACGCTAACCCCTACCCTAACCCTAACACGTACCCTAATCCTAACCCGTACCCTAACCGAGCCCTAACCCTAACACTAACCCTAACCCTAACCCTAACCCATACCCTACGCCGTGCCCGAAGCCCTCCCCGAACCCGTACCCTAAGCCATACCCTAAGCCTAACCCTAAGCCTAACCCTAACCCTAGGCTACCCTTGACTGCTTCTGCCTCCAATAGATTTCCTAAGCCCTAGTGTTTTAAGGAACAGCTTAAAAAGAGAATCCTAATGTGATTTCTTTATAATGGGTGTGTTCCTTATCTTATCCTAGTGTCTAAACTCTTCTCCATGGCTGGACCCCCAAATAATATTCCTTTACGTGCTAAGGGGTAACTAGAGAGTGGGATAGGTTTAATAACTACCCTTACCCTAACGCGTACCCTAACGCGAACCCCTACCCTAACCCTAACACGTACCCTAATCCTAACCCGTACCCTACACCGAGCCCTAACCCTAACACTAACCCAAACCTTAACCCTAACCCATACCCTACGCCGTACCCGAAGCCCTCCCCGAACCCGTACCCTAAGCCATACCCTAAGCCTAACCCTAAGCCTAACCCTAACCCTAGGCTACCCTTGACTGCTTCTACCTCCAATAGATTTCCTAAGCACTAGTGTTTTAAGGAACAGCTTAAAAAGAGAATCCTAATGTGATTTCTTTATAATGTGTGTGTTCCTTATATTATCTTAGTGTCTAAACTCTTCTCCATGGCTGGACCCCCTAATAATATTCCTTTACGTGCTAAGGGGTATCTAGAGAGTGGGATAGGTTTAATAACTACCCTAACCCTAACGCGTACCCTAACCCTAACCCCTACCCTAACCCTAACACGTACCCTAATCCTAACCCGTACCCTAAACCGAGCCCTAACCCTAACACTAACCGTAACCCTAACCCTAACCCATACCCTACGCCGTACCCGAAGCCCTCCCCGAACCCGTACCCTAAGCCGTACCCTAAGCCTAACCCTAAGCCTAACCCTAACCCTAGGCTACCCTTGACTGCTTCTGCCTCCAATGAATTTCCTAAGCACTAGTGTTTTAAGGAACAGCTTAAAAAGAGAATCCTAATGTGATTTCTTTATAATGGGTGTGTTCCTTATCTAATCCTAGTGTCTAAACTCTTCTCCATGGCTGGACCCCCAAATAATATTCCTTTATGTGCTAAGGGGTATCGAGAGAGTGGGATAGGTTTAATCACTACCCTAACCCTAACGCGTACCCTAACCCTAACCCCTACCCTTACCCTAACACGTACCCTAATCCTAACCCGTACCCTAAACCGAGCCCTAACCCTAACACTAACCCTAACCCTAACCCTAACCCATATCCTATGCCGTACCCGAAGCCCTCCCCGAACCCGTACCATAAGCCGTACCCGAAGCCTAACCCTAAGCCTAACCCTAACCCTAGGCTACCCTTGAGTGCTTCTGCCTCCAATAGATTTCCTAAGCACTAGTGTTTTCAGGAACAGCTTAAAAAGAGAATCCTAATGTGATTTCTTTATAATGGGTGTGTTCCTTATCTTATCCTAGTGTCTAAACTCTTCTCCATGGCTGGACCCCCAAATAATATTCCTTTACGTGCTAAGGGGTAACTAGAGAGTGGGATTGGTTTAATAACTACCCTAACCCTAACGCGTACCCTAATGCTAACCCCTACCCTAACACTAACACGTACCCTAATCCTAACCCGTACCCTAACCGAGCCCTAACCCTAACACTAACCCTAACCCTAACCCTAACCCATACCCTACGCCGTGCCCGAAGCCCTCCCCGAACCCGTACCCTAAGCCGTACCCTAAGCCTAACCCTAAGCCTAACCCTAACCCTAGGCTACCCTTGACTGCTTCTGCCTCCAATAGATTTCCTAAGCCCTAGTGTTTTAAGGAACAGCTTAAAAAGAGAATCCTAATGTGATTTCTTTATAATGGGTGTGTTCCTTATCTTATCCTAGTGTCTAAACTCTTCTCCATGGCTGGACCACCAAATAATGTTCCTTTACGTACTAAGGGGTATCTAGAGAGTGGGATAGGTTTAATAACTACCCTAACCCTAACGCGTACCCTAACCCTCACCCCTACCCTAAGCCTAACACAAACACTAATCCTAACCCGTACCCTAAAACGAGCCCTAACCCTAACACTAAACCTAACCCTAACCCTAACCCATACCCTACGCCGTACCCGAAGCCCTCCCCGAACCCGTACCCTAAGCCGTACCCGAAGCCTAACCCTAAGCCTAACCCTAACCCTAGGCTACCCTTGACTGCTTCTGCCTCCAATAGATTTCCTAAGCACTAGTGTTTTAAGGAACAGCTTAAAAAGAGAATCCTAATGTGATTTCTTTATAATGTGTGTGTTCCTTATCTTATCCTAGTGTCTAAACTCTTCTCCATGGCTGGACCCCCAAATAATATTCCTTTACGTGCTAAGGGGTAACTAGAGAGTGGGATAGGTTTAATAACTACCCTAACCCTAACGCGTACCCTAACGCTAACCCCTACCCTAACCCTAACACGTAACCTAATCCTAACCCGTACCCTAACCGAGCCCTAACCCTAACACTAACCCTAACCCTAACCCTAACCCATACCCTACGCCGTACCCGAAGCCCTCCCCGATCCCGTACCCTAAGCCGTACCCTAAGCCTAACCCTAAGCCTAACCCTAACCCTAGGCTACCCTTGACTGCTTCTGCCTCCAATAGATTTCCTAAGCCCTAGTGTTTTAAGGAACAGCTTAAAAAGAGAATCCTAATGTGATTTCGTTATAATGCGTGTGTTCCTTATCTTATCCTAGTTTCTAAACTCTTCTCCATGGCTGGACCCCCAAATAATATTCCTTTACGTGCTAAGGGGTAACTAGAGAGTGGGATAGGTTTAATAACTACCCTTACCCTAACGCGAACCCTAACGCTAACCCCTACCCTAACCCTAACACGTACCCTAATCCTAACCCGTACCCTAAACCGAGCCCTAACCCTAACACTAACCCTAACCTTAACCCTAACCCATACCCTACGCCGTACCCGAAGCCCTCCCCGAACCCGTACCCTAAGCCGTACCCGAAGCCTAACCCTAAGCCTAACCCTAACCCTAGGCTACCCTTGACTGCTTCTGCCTCCAATAGATTTCCTAAGCACTAGTGTTTTAAGGAACAGCTTAAAAAGAGAATCCTAATGTGATTTCTTTATAATGTGTGTGTTCCTTATATTACCTTAGTGTCTAAACTCTTCTCCATGGCTCGACCCCCAAATAATGTTCCTTTACGTACTAAGGGGTATCTAGAGAGTGGGATAGGTTTAATAACTACCCTAACCCTAACGCGTACCCTAACCCTAACCCCTACCCTAACCCTAACACGTACCCTAATCCTAACCCGTACCCTAAACCGAGCCCTAACCCTAACACTAACCGTAACCCTAACCCTAACCCATACCCTACGCCGTACCTGAAGCCCTCCCCGAACCCGTACCCTAAGCCGTACCCTAAGCCTAACCCTAAGCCTAACCCTAACCCTAGGCTACCCTTGACTGCTTCTGCCTCCAATGAATTTCCTAAGCACTAGTGTTTTAAGGAACAGCTTAAAAAGAGAATCCTAATGTGATTTCTTTATAATGGGTGTGTTCCTTATCTAATCCTAGTGTCTAAACTCTTCTCCATGGCTGGACCCCCAAATAATATTCCTTTATGTGCTAAGGGGTATCGAGAGAGTGGGATAGGTTTAATCACTACCCTAACCCTAACGCGTACCCTAACCCTAACACCTACCCTTACCCTAACACGTACCCTAATCCTAACCCGTACCCTAAACCGAGCCCTAACCCTAACACTAACCCTAACCCTAACCCTAACCCATACCCTACGCCGTACCCGAAGCCCTCCCCGAACCCGTACCCTAAGCCGTACCCGAAGCCTAACCCTAAGCCTAACCCTAACCCTAGGCTACCCTTGACTGCTTCTGCCTCCAATAGATTTCCTAAGCACTAGTGTTTTAAGGAACAGCTTAAAAAGAGAATCCTAATGTGATTTCTTTATAATGTGTGTGTTCCTTATCTTATCCTAGTGTCTAAACTCTTCTCCATGGCTGGACCCCCAAATAATATTCCTTTACGTGCTAAGGGGTAACTAGAGAGTGGGATAGGTTTAATAACTACCCTAACCCTAAAGCGTACCCTAACGCTAACCCCTACCCTAACCCTAACACGTACCCTAATCCTAACCCGTACCCTAACAGAGCCCTAACCCTAACACTAACCCTAACCCTAACCCTAACCCATACCCTACGCCGTGCCCGAAGCCCTCCCGAACCCGTACCCTAAGCCGTACCCTAAGCCTAACCCTAAGCCTAACCCTAACCCTAGGCTACCCTTGATTGCTTCTGCCTCCAATAGATTTCCTAAGCCCTAGTGTTTTAAGGAACAGCTTAAAAAGAGAATCCTAATGTGATTTCTTTATAATGGGTGTGTTCCTTATCTTATCCTAGTGTCTAAACTCTTCTCCATGGCTGGACCCCCAAATAATATTCCTTTATGTGCTAAGGGGTATCGAGAGAGTGGGATAGGTTTAATCACTACCCTAACCCTAACGCGTACCCTAACCCTAACCCCTACCCTTACCCTAACACGTACCCTAATCCTAACCCGTACCCTAAACCGAGCCCTAACCCTAACACTAACCCTAATCCTAACCCTAACCCATACCCTAGGCCGTACCCGAAGCCCTCCCCGAACCCGTACCCTAAGCCGTACCCGAAGCCTAACCCTAAGCCTAACCCTAACCCTAGGCTACCCTTGACTGCTTCTGCCTCCAATAGATTTCCTAAGCACTAGTGTTTTAAGGAACAGCTTAAAAAGAGAATCCTAATGTGATTTCTTTATAATGTGTGTGTTCCTTATCTTATCCTAGTGTCTAAACTCTTCTCCATGGCTGGACACCCAAATAATATTCCTTTACATGCTAAGGGGTATCGAGAGAGTGGGATAGGTTTAATCACTACCCTAACCCTAACGCGTACCCTAACCCTAACCCCTACCCTTACCCTAACACGTACCCTAATCCTAACCCGTACCCTAAACCGAGCCCTAACCCTAACACTAACCCTAACCCTAACCCTAACCCATACCCTACGCCGTACCCGAAGCCCTCCCCGAAGCCGTACCCTAAGCCGTACCCTAAGCCTAACCCTAAGCCTAACCCTAACCCTAGGCTACCCTTGACTGCTTCTGCCTCCAATAGATTTCCTAAGCACTAGTGTTTTAAGGAACAGCTTAAAAAGAGAATCCTAATGTGATTTCTTTATAATGGGTGTGTTCCTTAACTTATCCTAGTGTCTAAACTCTTCTCCATGGCTGGACCCCCAAATAATATTCCTTTACGTGCTAATGGGTAACTAGAGAGTGGGATAGGTTTAATAACTACCCTATCCGTAACACGTACCCTAACCCTCACCCCTACCCTAACCCTAACAGAACCCTAATCCTAAACCGTACCCGAAACCGAGCCCTAAACCTAACACTAACCCTAACCCTAACCCTAACCCATACCCTACGCCGTACCCGAAGCCCTCCCCGAACCCGTACCCTAAGCAGTACCCGAAGCCTAACCCTAAGCCTAACCCTAACCCTAGGCTACCCTTGACTGCTTCTGCCTCCAATGAATTGCCTAAGCACTAGTGTTTTAAGGAACAGCTTAAAAAGAGAATCCTAATGTGATTTCTTTATAATGGGTGTGTTCCTTATCTAATCCTAGTGTCTAAACTCTTCTCCATGGCTGGACCCCCAAATAATATTCCTTTATGTGCTAAGGGGTATCGAGAGAGTGGGATAGGTTTAATCACTACCCTAACCCTAATGCGTACCCTAACCCTAACCCCTACCCTTACCCTAACACGTACCCTAATCCTAACCCGTACCCTAAACCGAGCCCTAACCCTAACACTAACCCTAACCCTAACCCTAACCCATACCCTACGCCGTACCCGAAGCCCTCCCCGAACCCGTACCCTAAGCCGTACCCGAAGCCTAACCCTAAGCCTAACCCTAACCCTAGGCTACCCTTGACTGCTTCTGCCTCCAATAGATTTCCTAAGCACTAGTGTTTTAAGGAACAGCTTAAAAAGAGAATCCTAATGTGATTTCTTTATAATGTGTGTGTTCCTTATCTTATCCTAGCGTCTAAACTCTTCTCCATGGCTGGACCCCCAAATAATATTCCTTTACGTGCTAAGGGGTATCTAGAGAGTGGGATAGGTTTAATAACTACCCTAACCCTAACGCGTACCCTAACGCTAACCCCTACCCTAACCCTAACACGTACCCTAATCCTAACCCGTACCCTAACCGAGCCCTAACCCTAACACTAACCCTAACCCTAACCCTAACCCATACCCTACGCCGTGCCCGAAGCCCTCCCCGAACCCGTACCCTAAGCCATACCCTAAGCCTAACCCTAAGCCTAACCCTAACCCTAGGCTACCCTTGACTGCTTCTGCCTCCAATAGATTTCCTAAGCCCTAGTGTTTTAAGGAACAGCTTAAAAAGAGAATCCTAATGTGATTTCTTTATAATGGGTGTGTTCCTTATCTTATCCTAGTGTCTAAACTCTTCTCCATGGCTGGACCCCCAAATAATATTCCTTTACGTGCTAAGGGGTAACTAGAGAGTGGGATAGGTTTAATAACTACCCTTACCCTAACGCGTACCCTAACGCGAACCCCTACCCTAACCCTAACACGTACCCTAATCCTAACCCGTACCCTACACCGAGCCCTAACCCTAACACTAACCCAAACCTTAACCCTAACCCATACCCTACGCCGTACCCGAAGCCCTCCCCGAACCCGTACCCTAAGCCATACCCTAAGCCTAACCCTAAGCCTAACCCTAACCCTAGGCTACCCTTGACTGCTTCTACCTCCAATAGATTTCCTAAGCACTAGTGTTTTAAGGAACAGCTTAAAAAGAGAATCCTAATGTGATTTCTTTATAATGTGTGTGTTCCTTATATTATCTTAGTGTCTAAACTCTTCTCCATGGCTGGACCCCCTAATAATATTCCTTTACGTGCTAAGGGGTATCTAGAGAGTGGGATAGGTTTAATAACTACCCTAACCCTAACGCGTACCCTAACCCTAACCCCTACCCTAACCCTAACACGTACCCTAATCCTAACCCGTACCCTAAACCGAGCCCTAACCCTAACACTAACCGTAACCCTAACCCTAACCCATACCCTACGCCGTACCCGAAGCCCTCCCCGAACCCGTACCCTAAGCCGTACCCTAAGCCTAACCCTAAGCCTAACCCTAACCCTAGGCTACCCTTGACTGCTTCTGCCTCCAATGAATTTCCTAAGCACTAGTGTTTTAAGGAACAGCTTAAAAAGAGAATCCTAATGTGATTTCTTTATAATGGGTGTGTTCCTTATCTAATCCTAGTGTCTAAACTCTTCTCCATGGCTGGACCCCCAAATAATATTCCTTTATGTGCTAAGGGGTATCGAGAGAGTGGGATAGGTTTAATCACTACCCTAACCCTAACGCGTACCCTAACCCTAACCCCTACCCTTACCCTAACACGTACCCTAATCCTAACCCGTACCCTAAACCGAGCCCTAACCCTAACACTAACCCTAACCCTAACCCTAACCCATATCCTATGCCGTACCCGAAGCCCTCCCCGAACCCGTACCATAAGCCGTACCCGAAGCCTAACCCTAAGCCTAACCCTAACCCTAGGCTACCCTTGAGTGCTTCTGCCTCCAATAGATTTCCTAAGCACTAGTGTTTTCAGGAACAGCTTAAAAAGAGAATCCTAATGTGATTTCTTTATAATGGGTGTGTTCCTTATCTTATCCAAGTGTCTAAACTCTTCTCCATGGCTGGACCCCCAAATAATATTCCTTTACGTGCTAAGGGGTAACTAGAGAGTGGGATTGGTTTAATAACTACCCTAACCCTAACGCGTACCCTAATGCTAACCCCTACCCTAACACTAACACGTACCCTAATCCTAACCCGTACCCTAACCGAGCCCTAACCCTAACACTAACCCTAACCCTAACCCTAACCCATACCCTACGCCGTGCCCGAAGCCCTCCCCGAACCCGTACCCTAAGCCGTACCCTAAGCCTAACCCTAAGCCTAACCCTAACCCTAGGCTACCCTTGACTGCTTCTGCCTCCAATAGATTTCCTAAGCCCTAGTGTTTTAAGGAACAGCTTAAAAAGAGAATCCTAATGTGATTTCTTTATAATGGGTGTGTTCCTTATCTTATCCTAGTGTCTAAACTCTTCTCCATGGCTGGACCCCCAAATAATATTCCTTTACGTGCTAAGGGGTAACTAGAGAGTGGGATAGGTTTAATAACTACCCTTACCCTAACGCGTACCCTAACGATAACCCCTACCCTAACCCTAACACGTACCCTAATCCTAACCCGTACCCTAAACCGAGCCCTAACCCTAACACTAACCCTAACACTAACCCTAACCCATACCCTACGCCGTACGCGAAGCCCTCCCCGAACCCGTACCCTAAGCAGTACCCTAAGCCTAACCCTAAGCCTAACCCTAACCCTAGGCTACCCTTGACTGCTTCTGCCTCCAATAGATTTCCTAAGCACTAGTGTTTTAAGGAACAGCTTAAAAAGAGAATCCTAATGTTATTTCTTTATAATGTGTGTGTTCCTTATATTATCTTAGTGTCTAAACTCTTCTCCATGGCTGGACCCCCAAATAATATTCCTTTATGTGCTAAGGGGTATCGAAAGAGTGGGATAGGTTTAATCACTACCCTAACCCTAACGCGTACCCTAACCCTAACCCCTACCCTTACCCTAACACGTACCCTAATCCTAACTCGTACCCTAAACAGAGCCCTAACCCTAAAACTAACCCTAACCCTAACCCTAACCCATACCCTACGCCGTACCCGAAGCCCTCCCCGAACCCGTACCCTAAGCCGTACCCGAAGCCTAACCCTAAGCCTAACCCTAACCCTAGGCTACCCTTGACTGCTTCTGCCTCCAATAGATTTCCTAAGCACTAGTGTTTTAAGGAACAGCTTAAAAAGAGAATCCTAATGTGATTTCTTTATAATGTGTGTGTTCCTTATATTACCTTAGTGTCTAAACTCTTCTCCATGGCTGGACCACCAAATAATGTTCCTTTACGTACTAAGGGGTATCTAGAGAGTGGGATAGGTTTAATAACTACCCTAACCCTAACGCGTACCCTAACCCTCACCCCTACCCTAACCCTAACACAAACACTAATCCTAAACCGTACCCTAAAACGAGCCCTAACCCTAACACTAAACCTAACCCTAACCCTAACCCATACCCTACGCCGTACCCGAAGCCCTCCCCGAACCCGTACCCTAAGCCGTACCCGAAGCCTAACCCTAAGCCTAACCCTAACCCTAGGCTACCCTTGACTGCTTCTGCCTCCAATAGATTTCCTAAGCACTAGTGTTTTCAGGAACAGCTTAAAAAGAGAATCCTAATGTGATTTCTTTATAATGTGTCTGTTCCTTATCTTATCCTAGTGTCTAAACTCTTCTCCATGGCTGGACCCCCAAATAATATTCCTTTACGTGCTAAGGGGTAACTAGAGAGTGGGATAGGTTTAATAACTACCCTAACCCTAACGCGTACCCTAACCCTAACCCCTACCCTAACCCTAACATGTACCCTAATTCTAACCCGTACCCTAAACCGAGCCCTAACCCTAACACTAACCCTAACCCTAACCGTAACCCATACCCTACGCCGTACCCGAAGCCCTCCCCGAACACGTACCCTAAGCCATACCCTAAGCCTAACCGTAAGCCTAACCCTAACCCTAGGCTACCCTTGACTGCTTCTGCCTCCAATAGATTTCCTAAGCACTAGTGTTTTAAGGAACAGCTTAAAAAGAGAATCCTAATGTGATTTCTTTATAATGTGTGTGTTCCTTATATTATCTTAGTGTCTAAACTCTTCTCCATGGCTGGACCCCCTAATAATATTCCTTTACGTGCTAAGGGGTATCTAGAGAGTGGGATAGGTTTAATAACTACCCTAACCCTAACCCCTACCCTAACCCTAACACGTACCCTAATCCTAACCCGTACCCTAAACCGAGCCCTAACACTAACACTAACCCTAACCCTAACCCTAACCCATACCCTACGCCGTACCCGAAGCCCTTCCCGAAGCCGTACCCTAAGCCGTACCCTAAGCCTAACCCTAAGCCTAACCCTAACCCTAGGCTACCCTTGACTGCTTCTGCCTCCAATAGATTTCCTAAGCACTAGTGTTTTAAGGAACAGCTTAAAAAGAGAATCCTAATGTGATTTCTTTATAATGGGTGTGTTCCTTAACTTATCCTAGTGTCTAAACTCTTCTCCATGGCTGGACCCCCAAATAATATTCCTTTACGTGCTAATGGGTAACTAGAGAGTGGGATAGGTTTAATAACTACCCTATCCGTAACACGTACCCTAACCCTCACCCCTACCCTAACCCTAACAGAACCCTAATCCTAACCCGTACCCTAAACCGAGCCCTAACCCTAACATTAACCCTAACCCTAACCGTAACTCATACCCTACGCCGTACCCGAAGCCCTCCCCGAACACGTACCCTAAGCCGTACCCTAAGCCTAACCGTAAGCCTAACCCTAACCCTAGGCTACCCTTGACTGCTTCTGCCTCCAGTAGATTTCCTAAGCACTAGTGTTTTAAGGAACAGCTTAAAAAGAGAATCCTAATGTGATTTCTTTATAATGTGTGTGTTCCTTATATTATCTTAGGGTCTAAACTCTTCTCCATGGCTGGACCCCCTAATAATATTCCTTTACGTGCTAAGGGGTATCTAGAGAGTGGGATAGGTTTAATAACTACCCTAACCCTAACGCGTACCCTAACCCTAACCCCTACCCTAACCCTAACACGTACCCTAATCCTAACCCGTACCCTAAACCGAGCCCTAACCCTAACACTAACCCTAACCCTAACCCTAACCCATACCCTACGCCGTACCCGAAGCCCTCCCCGAAGCCGTACCCTAAGCCGTACCCTAAGCCTAACCGTAAGCCTAACCCTAACCCTAGGCTACCCTTGAGTGCTTCTGCCTCCAATAGATTTCCTAAGCACTAGTGTTTTAAGGAACAGCTTAAAATAGAATCCTAATGTGATCTCTTTATAATGTGTGTGTTCCTTATATTACCTTAGTGTCTAAACTCTTCTCCATGGCTGGACCCCCAAATAATGTTCCTTTACGTACTAAGGGGTATCTAGAGAGTGGGATAGGTTTAATAACTACCCTAACCCTAACGAGTACCCTAACCCTAACCCCTACCCTAACCCTAACACGTACCCTAATCCTAACCCGTACCCTAAACCGAGCCCTAACCCTAACACTAACCGTAACCCTAACCCTAACCCATACCCTACGCCGTACCCGAAGCCCTCCCCGAACCCGTACCCTAAGCCGTGCCCTAAGCCTAACCCTAAGCCTAACCCTAACCCTAGGCTACCCTTGACTGCTTCTGCCTCCAATAGATTTCCTAAGCACTAGTGTTTTAAGGAACACTTAAAAAGAGAATCCTAATGTTATTTCTTTATAATGTGTGTGTTCCTTATATTATCTTAGTGTCTAAACTCTTCTCCATGGCTGGACCCCCAAATAATATTCCTTTACGTGCTAAGGGGTATCTAGAGAGTGGGATAGGTTTAATAACTACCCTAACCCTAACGCGTACCCTAACCCTAACCCCTACCCTAACCCTAACATGTACCCTAATCCTAACCTGTACTCTAAACCGAGCCCTAACCCTAACACTAACCCTAACCCTAACCGTAACCAATACCCTACGCCGTACCCGAAGCTCTCCCCGAACACGTACCCTAAGCCGTACCCTAAGCCTAACCGTAAGCCTAACCCTAACCCTAGGCTACCCTTGACTGCTTCTGCCTCCAATAGATTTCCTAAGCACTAGTGTTTTAAGGAACAGCTTAAAAAGAGAATCCTAATGTGATTTCTTTATAATGGGTGTGTTCCTTATCTTATCCTAGTGTCCAAACTCTTCTCCATGGCTGGACCCCCAAATAATATTCCTTTACGTTCTAATGGGTAACTAGAGAGTGGGATAGGTTTAATAACTACCCTATCCGTAACACGTACCCTAACCCTCACCCCTACCCTAACCCTAACACGAACCCTAATCCTAACCCGTACCCTAAAATGAGCCCTAACCCTAACACTAAACCTAACCCTAACCCTAACCCATACCCTACGCCGTACCCGAAGCCCTCCCCGAACCCGTACCCTAAGCCCTACCCGAAGCCTAAACCTAAGCCTAACCCTAACCCTAGGCTACCCTTGACTGCTTCTGCCTCCAATAGATTTCCTAAGCAGTAGTGTTTTAAGGAACAGCTTAAAAAGAGAATCCTAATGTGATTTCTTTATAATGTGGGTGTTCCTTATCTTATCCTAGTGTCTAAACTCTTCTCCGTGGCTGGACCCCCAAATAATATTCCTTTACGTGCTAAGGGGTAACTAGAGAGTGGGATAGGTTTAATAACTACCCTAACCCTAACGCGTACCCTAACGCTAACCCCTACCCTAACCCTAACAAGTACCCTAATCCTAACCCGTACCCTAACCGAGCCCTAACCCTAACACTAACCCTAACCCTAACCCTAACCCATACCCTACGCCGTGCCCAAGCCCTCCCCGAACCCGTACCCTAAGCCGTACCCTAAGCCTAACCCTAAGCCTAACCCTAACCCTAGGCTACCCTTGACTGCTTCTGCCTCCAATAGATTTCCTAAGCACTAGTGTTTTAAGGAACAGCTTAAAAAGAGAATCCTAATGTGATTTCTTTATAATGGGTGTGTTCCTTAACTTATCCTAGTGTCTAAACTCTTCTCCATGGCTGGACCCCCAAATAATATTCCTTTACGTGCTAATGGGTAACTAGAGAGTGGGATAGGTTTAATAACTACCCTATCCGTAACACGTACCCTAACCCTCACCCCTACCCTAACCCTAACAGAACCCTAATCCTAAACCGTACCCTAAACCGAGCCCTAAACCTAACACTAACCCTAAACCTAACCCTAACCCATACCCTACGCCGTACCCGAAGCCCTCCCCGAACCCGTACCCTAAGCAGTACCCGAAGCCTAACCCTAAGCCTAACCCTAACCCTAGGCTACCCTTGACTGCTTCTGCCTCCAATGAATTGCCTAAGCACTAGTGTTTTAAGGAACAGCTTAAAAAGAGAATCCTAATGTGATTTCTTTATAATGGGTGTGTTCCTTATCTAATCCTAGTGTCTAAACTCTTCTCCATGGCTGGACCCCCAAATAATATTCCTTTATGTGCTAAGGGGTATCGAGAGAGTGGGATAGGTTTAATCACTACCCTAACCCTAATGCGTACCCTAACCCTAACCCCTACCCTTACCCTAACACGTACCCTAATCCTAACCCGTACCCTAAACCGAGCCCTAACCCTAACACTAACCCTAACCCTAACCCTAACCCATACCCTACGCCGTACCCGAAGCCCTCCCCGAACCCGTACCCTAAGCCGTACCCGAAGCCTAACCCTAAGCCTAACCCTAACCCTAGGCTACCCTTGACTGCTTCTGCCTCCAATAGATTTCCTAAGCACTAGTGTTTTAAGGAACAGCTTAAAAAGAGAATCCTAATGTGATTTCTTTATAATGTGTGTGTTCCTTATCTTATCCTAGCGTCTAAACTCTTCTCCATGGCTGGACCCCCAAATAATATTCCTTTACGTGCTAAGGGGTATCTAGAGAGTGGGATAGGTTTAATAACTACCCTAACCCTAACGCGTACCCTAACCCTCACCCCTACCCTAACCCTAACACGTACCCTAATCCTAACCCGTACCCTAACCGAGCCCTAACCCTAACACTAACCCTAACCCTAACCCTAACCCATACCCTACGCCGTGCCCGAAGCCCTCCCCGAACCCGTACCCTAAGCCATACCCTAAGCCTAACCCTAAGCCTAACCCTAACCCTAGGCTACCCTTGACTGCTTCTGCCTCCAATAGATTTCCTAAGCCCTAGTGTTTTAAGGAACAGCTTAAAAAGAGAATCCTAATGTGATTTCTTTATAATGGGTGTGTTCCTTATCTTATCCTAGTGTCTAAACTCTTCTCCATGGCTGGACCCCCAAATAATATTCCTTTACGTGCTAAGGGGTAACTAGAGAGTGGGATAGGTTTAATAACTACCCTTACCCTAACGCGTACCCTAACGCGAACCCCTACCCTAACCCTAACACGTACCCTAATCCTAACCCGTACCCTACACCGAGCCCTAACCCTAACACTAACCCAAACCTTAACCCTAACCCATACCCTACGCCGTACCCGAAGCCCTCCCCGAACCCGTACCCTAAGCCATACCCTAAGCCTAACCCTAAGCCTAACCCTAACCCTAGGCTACCCTTGACTGCTTCTACCTCCAATAGATTTCCTAAGCACTAGTGTTTTAAGGAACAGCTTAAAAAGAGAATCCTAATGTGATTTCTTTATAATGTGTGTGTTCCTTATATTATCTTAGTGTCTAAACTCTTCTCCATGGCTGGACCCCCTAATAATATTCCTTTACGTGCTAAGGGGTATCTAGAGAGTGGGATAGGTTTAATAACTACCCTAACCCTAACGCGTACCCTAACCCTAACCCCTACCCTAACCCTAACACGTACCCTAATCCTAACCCGTACCCTAAACCGAGCCCTAACCCTAACACTAACCGTAACCCTAACCCTAACCCATACCCTACGCCGTACCCGAAGCCCTCCCCGAACCCGTACCCTAAGCCGTACCCTAAGCCTAACCCTAAGCCTAACCCTAACCCTAGGCTACCCTTGACTGCTTCTGCCTCCAATGAATTTCCTAAGCACTAGTGTTTTAAGGAACAGCTTAAAAAGAGAATCCTAATGTGATTTCTTTATAATGGGTGTGTTCCTTATCTAATCCTAGTGTCTAAACTCTTCTCCATGGCTGGACCCCCAAATAATATTCCTTTATGTGCTAAGGGGTATCGAGAGAGTGGGATAGGTTTAATCACTACCCTAACCCTAACGCGTACCCTAACCCTAACCCCTACCCTTACCCTAACACGTACCCTAATCCTAACCCGTACCCTAAACCGAGCCCTAACCCTAACACTAACCCTAATCCTAACCCTAACCCATATCCTATGCCGTACCCGAAGCCCTCCCCGAACCCGTACCATAAGCCGTACCCGAAGCCTAACCCTAAGCCTAACCCTAACCCTAGGCTACCCTTGAGTGCTTCTGCCTCCAATAGATTTCCTAAGCACTAGTGTTTTCAGGAACAGCTTAAAAAGAGAATCCTAATGTGATTTCTTTATAATGGGTGTGTTCCTTATCTTATCCAAGTGTCTAAACTCTTCTCCATGGCTGGACCCCCAAATAATATTCCTTTACGTGCTAAGGGGTAACTAGAGAGTGGGATTGGTTTAATAACTACCCTAACCCTAACGCGTACCCTAATGCTAACCCCTACCCTAACACTAACACGTACCCTAATCCTAACCCGTACCCTAACCGAGCCCTAACCCTAACACTAACCCTAACCCTAACCCTAACCCATACCCTACGCCGTGCCCGAAGCCCTCCCCGAACCCGTACCCTAAGCCGTACCCTAAGCCTAACCCTAAGCCTAACCCTAACCCTAGGCTACCCTTGACTGCTTCTGCCTCCAATAGATTTCCTAAGCCCTAGTGTTTTAAGGAACAGCTTAAAAAGAGAATCCTAATGTGATTTCTTTATAATGGGTGTGTTCCTTATCTTATCCTAGTGTCTAAACTCTTCTCCATGGCTGGACCCCCAAATAATATTCCTTTACGTGCTAAGGGGTAACTAGAGAGTGGGATAGGTTTAATAACTACCCTTACCCTAACGCGTACCCTAACGATAACCCCTACCCTAACCCTAACACGTACCCTAATCCTAACCCGTACCCTAAACCGAGCCCTAACCCTAACACTAACCCTAACACTAACCCTAACCCATACCCTACGCCGTACGCGAAGCCCTCCCCGAACCCGTACCCTAAGCAGTACCCTAAGCCTAACCCTAAGCCTAACCCTAACCCTAGGCTACCCTTGACTGCTTCTGCCTCCAATAGATTTCCTAAGCACTAGTGTTTTAAGGAACAGCTTAAAAAGAGAATCCTAATGTTATTTCTTTATAATGTGTGTGTTCCTTATATTATCTTAGTGTCTAAACTCTTCTCCATGGCTGGACCCCCAAATAATATTCCTTTATGTGCTAAGGGGTATCGAAAGAGTGGGATAGGTTTAATCACTACCCTAACCCTAACGCGTACCCTAACCCTAACCCCTACCCTTACCCTAACACGTACCCTAATCCTAACTCGTACCCTAAACAGAGCCCTAACCCTAAAACTAACCCTAACCCTAACCCTAACCCATACCCTACGCCGTACCCGAAGCCCTCCCCGAACCCGTACCCTAAGCCGTACCCGAAGCCTAACCCTAAGCCTAACCCTAACCCTAGGCTACCCTTGACTGCTTCTGCCTCCAATAGATTTCCTAAGCACTAGTGTTTTAAGGAACAGCTTAAAAAGAGAATCCTAATGTGATTTCTTTATAATGTGTGTGTTCCTTATATTACCTTAGTGTCTAAACTCTTCTCCATGGCTGGACCACCAAATAATGTTCCTTTACGTACTAAGGGGTATCTAGAGAGTGGGATAGGTTTAATAACTACCCTAACCCTAACGCGTACCCTAACCCTCACCCCTACCCTAACCCTAACACAAACACTAATCCTAACCCGTACCCTAAAACGAGCCCTAACCCTAACACTAAACCTAACCCTAACCCTAACCCATACCCTACGCCGTACCCGAAGCCCTCCCCGAACCCGTACCCTAAGCCGTACCCGAAGCCTAACCCTAAGCCTAACCCTAACCCTAGGCTACCCTTGACTGCTTCTGCCTCCAATAGATTTCCTAAGCACTAGTGTTTTCAGGAACAGCTTAAAAAGAGAATCCTAATGTGATTTCTTTATAATGTGTCTGTTCCTTATCTTATCCTAGTGTCTAAACTCTTCTCCATGGCTGGACCCCCAAATAATATTCCTTTACGTGCTAAGGGGTAACTAGAGAGTGGGATAGGTTTAATAACTACCCTAACCCTAACGCGTACCCTAACCCTAACCCCTACCCTAACCCTAACATGTACCCTAATTCTAACCCGTACCCTAAACCGAGCCCTAACCCTAACACTAACCCTAACCCTAACCGTAACCCATACCCTACGCCGTACCCGAAGCCCTCCCCGAACACGTACCCTAAGCCATACCCTAAGCCTAACCGTAAGCCTAACCCTAACCCTAGGCTACCCTTGACTGCTTCTGCCTCCAATAGATTTCCTAAGCACTAGTGTTTTAAGGAACAGCTTAAAAAGAGAATCCTAATGTGATTTCTTTATAATGTGTGTGTTCCTTATATTATCTTAGTGTCTAAACTCTTCTCCATGGCTGGACCCCCTAATAATATTCCTTTACGTGCTAAGGGGTATCTAGAGAGTGGGATAGGTTTAATAACTACCCTAACCCTAACCCCTACCCTAACCCTAACACGTACCCTAATCCTAACCCGTACCCTAAACCGAGCCCTAACACTAACACTAACCCTAACCCTAACCCTAACCCATACCCTACGCCGTACCCGAAGCCCTTCCCGAAGCCGTACCCTAAGCCGTACCCTAAGCCTAACCCTAAGCCTAACCCTAACCCTAGGCTACCCTTGACTGCTTCTGCCTCCAATAGATTTCCTAAGCACTAGTGTTTTAAGGAACAGCTTAAAAAGAGAATCCTAATGTGATTTCTTTATAATGGGTGTGTTCCTTAACTTATCCTAGTGTCTAAACTCTTCTCCATGGCTGGACCCCCAAATAATATTCCTTTACGTGCTAATGGGTAACTAGAGAGTGGGATAGGTTTAATAACTACCCTATCCGTAACACGTACCCTAACCCTCACCCCTACCCTAACCCTAACAGAACCCTAATCCTAACCCGTACCCTAAACCGAGCCCTAACCCTAACATTAACCCTAACCCTAACCGTAACTCATACCCTACGCCGTACCCGAAGCCCTCCCCGAACACGTACCCTAAGCCGTACCCTAAGCCTAACCGTAAGCCTAACCCTAACCCTAGGCTACCCTTGACTGCTTCTGCCTCCAGTAGATTTCCTAAGCACTAGTGTTTTAAGGAACAGCTTAAAAAGAGAATCCTAATGTGATTTCTTTATAATGTGTGTGTTCCTTATATTATCTTAGGGTCTAAACTCTTCTCCATGGCTGGACCCCCTAATAATATTCCTTTACGTGCTAAGGGGTATCTAGAGAGTGGGATAGGTTTAATAACTACCCTAACCCTAACGCGTACCCTAACCCTAACCCCTACCCTAACCCTAACACGTACCCTAATCCTAACCCGTACCCTAAACCGAGCCCTAACCCTAACACTAACCCTAACCCTAACCCTAACCCATACCCTACGCCGTACCCGAAGCCCTCCCCGAAGCCGTACCCTAAGCCGTACCCTAAGCCTAACCGTAAGCCTAACCCTAACCCTAGGCTACCCTTGAGTGCTTCTGCCTCCAATAGATTTCCTAAGCACTAGTGTTTTAAGGAACAGCTTAAAATAGAATCCTAATGTGATCTCTTTATAATGTGTGTGTTCCTTATATTACCTTAGTGTCTAAACTCTTCTCCATGGCTGGACCCCCAAATAATGTTCCTTTACGTACTAAGGGGTATCTAGAGAGTGGGATAGGTTTAATAACTACCCTAACCCTAACGAGTACCCTAACCCTAACCCCTACCCTAACCCTAACACGTACCCTAATCCTAACCCGTACCCTAAACCGAGCCCTAACCCTAACACTAACCGTAACCCTAACCCTAACCCATACCCTACGCCGTACCCGAAGCCCTCCCCGAACCCGTACCCTAAGCCGTACCCTAAGCCTAACCCTAAGCCTAACCCTAACCCTAGGCTACCCTTGACTGCTTCTGCCTCCAATAGATTTCCTAAGCACTAGTGTTTTAAGGAACACTTAAAAAGAGAATCCTAATGTTATTTCTTTATAATGTGTGTGTTCCTTATATTATCTTAGTGTCTAAACTCTTCTCCATGGCTGGACCCCCAAATAATATTCCTTTACGTGCTAAGGGGTATCTAGAGAGTGGGATAGGTTTAATAACTACCCTAACCCTAACGCGTACCCTAACCCTAACCCCTACCCTAACCCTAACATGTACCCTAATCCTAACCTGTACTCTAAACCGAGCCCTAACCCTAACACTAACCCTAACCCTAACCGTAACCAATACCCTACGCCGTACCCGAAGCTCTCCCCGAACACGTACCCTAAGCCGTACCCTAAGCCTAACCGTAAGCCTAACCCTAACCCTAGGCTACCCTTGACTGCTTCTGCCTCCAATAGATTTCCTAAGCACTAGTGTTTTAAGGAACAGCTTAAAAAGAGAATCCTAATGTGATTTCTTTATAATGGGTGTGTTCCTTATCTTATCCTAGTGTCCAAACTCTTCTCCATGGCTGGACCCCCAAATAATATTCCTTTACGTTCTAATGGGTAACTAGAGAGTGGGATAGGTTTAATAACTACCCTATCCGTAACACGTACCCTAACCCTCACCCCTACCCTAACCCTAACACGAACCCTAATCCTAACCCGTACCCTAAAATGAGCCCTAACCCTAACACTAAACCTAACCCTAACCCTAACCCATACCCTACGCCGTACCCGAAGCCCTCCCCGAACCCGTACCCTAAGCCCTACCCGAAGCCTAAACCTAAGCCTAACCCTAACCCTAGGCTACCCTTGACTGCTTCTGCCTCCAATAGATTTCCTAAGCAGTAGTGTTTTAAGGAACAGCTTAAAAAGAGAATCCTAATGTGATTTCTTTATAATGTGGGTGTTCCTTATCTTATCCTAGTGTCTAAACTCTTCTCCGTGGCTGGACCCCCAAATAATATTCCTTTACGTGCTAAGGGGTAACTAGAGAGTGGGATAGGTTTAATAACTACCCTAACCCTAACGCGTACCCTAACGCTAACCCCTACCCTAACCCTAACAAGTACCCTAATCCTAACCCGTACCCTAACCGAGCCCTAACCCTAACACTAACCCTAACCCTAACCCTAACCCATACCCTACGCCGTGCCCAAGCCCTCCCCGAACCCGTACCCTAAGCCGTACCCTAAGCCTAACCCTAAGCCTAACCCTAACCCTAGGCTACCCTTGACTGCTTCTGCCTCCAATAGATTTCCTAAGCCCTAGTGTTTTAAGGAACAGCTTAAAAAGAGAATCCTAATGTGATTTCTTTATAATGGGTGTGTTCCTTATCTTATCCTAGTGTCTAAACTCTTCTCCATGGCTGGACCCCCAAATAATATTCCTTTACGTGCTAAGGGGTAACTAGAGAGTGGGATAGGTTTAATAACTACCCTTACCCTAACGCGTACCCTAACGCTAACCCCTACCCTAACCCTAACACGTACCCTAATCCTAACCCGTACCCTAAACCGAGCCCTAACCCTAACACTAACCCTAACCTTAACCCTAACCCATACCCTACGCCGTACCCGAAGCCCTCCCCGAACCCGTACCCTAAGCCGTACCCTAAGCCTACCCCTAAGCCTAACCCTAACCCTAGGCTACCCTTGACTGCTTCTGCCTCCAATAGATTTCCTAAGCACTAGTGTTTTAAGGAACAGCTTAAAAAGAGAATCCTAATATTATTTCTTTATAATGTGTGTGTTCCTTATATTATCTTAGTGTCTAAACTCTTCTCCATGGCTGGACCCCCTAATAATATTCCTTTACGTGCTAACGGGTATCTAGAGAGTGGGATAGGTTTTATAACTACCCTAACCCTAACGCGTACCCTAACCCTAACCCCTACCCTAACCCTAACGGGTACCCTAATCCTAACCCGTACCCTAAACCGAGCCCTAACCCTAACACTAACCCTAACCCTAACCCTAACCCATACCCTACGCCGTACCCGAAGCCCTCCCCGAAGCCGTAACCTAAGCCGTACCCTAAGCCTAACCCTAAGCCTAACCCTAACCCTAGGCTACCCTTGACTGCTTCTGCCTCCAATAGATTTCCTAAGCACTAGTGTTTTAAGGAACAGCTTAAAAAGAGAATCCTAATGTGATTTCTTTATAATGGGTGTGTTCCTTATCTTATCCTAGTGTCTAAACTCTTCTCCATGGCTGAACCCCAAATAATATTCCTTTACGTGCTAATGGGTAACTAGAGAGTGGGATAGGTTTAATAACTACCCTATCCGTAACACGTACCCTAACCCTCACCCCTACCCTAACCCTAACACGAACCCTAATCCTAACCCGTACCCTAAAACGAGCCCTAACCCTAACACTAAACCTAACCCTAACCCTAACCCATACCCTACGCCGTACCCGAAGCCCTCCCCGAACACGTAACCTAAGCCGTACCCTAAGCCTAACGCTAAGCCTAACCCTAACCCTAGGGTACCCTTGACTGCTTCTGCCTCCAATAGATTTCCTAAGCACTAGTGTTTTAAGGAACATCTTAAAAAAAGAATCCTAATGTGATTTCTTTATAATGGGTGTGTTCCTTATCTAATCCTAGTGTCTAAACTCTTCTCCATGGCTGGACCCCCAAATAATATTCCTTTATGTGCTAAGGGGTATCGAGAGAGTGGGATAGGTTTAATCACTACCCTAACCCTAACGCGTACCCTAACCCTAACCCCTACCCTTACCCTAACACGTACCCTAATCCTAACCCGTACCCTAAACCGAGCCCTAACCCTAACACTAACCCTAACCCTAACCCTAACCCATACCCTACGCCGTACCCGAAGCCCTCCCCGAACACGTACCCTAAGCCGTACCCTAAGCCTAACCGTAAGCCTAACCCTAACCCTAGGCTACCCTTGACTGCTTCTGCCTCCAGTAGATTTCCTAAGCACTAGTGTTTTAAGGAACAGCTTAAAAAGAGAATCCTGATGTGATTTCTTTATAATGTGTGTGTTCCTTATATTATCTTAGGGTCTAAACTCTTCTCCATGGCTGGACCCCCTAATAATATTCCTTTACGTGCTTAGGGGTATCTAGAGAGTGGGATAGGTTTAATAACTACCCTAACCCTAACGCGTACCCTAACCCTAACCCCTACCCTAACCCTAACACGTACCCTAATCCTAACCCGTACCCTAAACCGAGCCCTAACCCTAACACTAACCCTAACCCTAACACTAACCCATACCCTACGCCGTACCCGAAGCCCTCCCCAAAGCCGTACCCTAAGCCGTACCCTAAGCCTAACCCTAAGCGTAACCCTAACCCTAGGCTACCCTTGACTGCTTCTGCCTCCAATAGATTTCCTAAGCACTAGTGTTTTAAGGAACAGCTTAAAAAGAGAATCCTAATGTTATTTCTTTATAATGTGTGTGTTCCTTATATTATCTTAGTGTCTAAACTCTTCTCCATGGCTGGACCCCCAAATAATATTCCTTTACGTGCTAAGGGGTATCTAGAGAGTGGGATAGGTTTAATAACTACCCTAACCATAACGCGTACCCTAACCCTAACCCCTACCCTAACCCTAACATGTACCATAATCCTAACCTGTACTCTAAACCGAGCCCTAACCCTAACACTAACCCTAACACTAACCGTAACCCATACCCTACGCCGTACCCGAAGCCCTCCCCGAACACGTACCCTAAGCCGTACCCTAAGCCTAACCGTAAGCCTAACCCTAACCCTAGGCTACCCTTGACTGCTTCTGCCTCCAATAGATTTCCTAAGCACTAGTGTTTTAAGGAACAGCTTAAAAAGAGAATCCTAATGTGATTTCTTTATAATGTGTGTGTTCCTTATATTATCTTAGTGTCTAAACTCTTCTCCATGGCTGGACCCCCTAATAATATTCCTTTACGTGCTAAGGGGTATCTAGAGAGTGGGATAGGTTTAATAACTACCCTAACCCTAACGCGTACCCTAACCCTAACCCCTACCCTAACCCTAACACGTACCCTAATCCTAACCCGTACCCTAAACCGAGCCCTAACCCTAACACTAACCCTAACCCTAACCCTAACCCATACCCTACGCCGTACCCGAAGCCCTCCCCGAAGCCGTACCCTAAGCCGTACCCTAAGCCTAACCCTAACCCTAGGCTACCCTTGACTGCTTCTGCCTCCAATAGATTTCCTAAGCACTAGTGTTTTAAGGAACAGCTTAAAAAGAGAATCCTAATGTGATTTCTTTATAATGGGTGTGTTCCTTATCTTATCCTAGTGTCTAAACTCTTCTCCATGGCTGGACCCCCAAATAATATTCCTTTACGTTCTAATGGGTAACTAGAGAGTGGGATAGGTTTAATAACTACCCTATCCGTAACACGTACCCTAACCCTCACCCCTACCCTAACCCTAACACGAACCCTAATCCTAACCCGTACCCTAAAATGAGCCCTAACCCTAACACTAAACCTAACCCTAACCCTAACCCATACCCTACGCCGTACCCGAAGCCCTCCCCGAACCCGTACCCTAAGCCGTACCCGAAGCCTAACCCTAAGCCTAACCCTAACCCTAGGCTACCCTTGACTGCTTCTGCCTCCAATAGATTTCCTAAGCACTAGTGTTTTAAGGAACAGCTTAAAAAGAGAATCCTAATGTGATTTCTTTATAATGTGGGTGTTCCTTATCTTATCCTAGTGTCTAAACTCTTCTCCGTGGCTGGACCCCCAAATAATATTCCTTTACGTGCTAAGGGGTAACTAGAGAGTGGGATAGCTTTAATAACTACCCTAACCCTAACGCGTACCCTAACGCTAACCCGTACCCTAACCCTAACAAGTACCCTAATCCTAACCCGTACCCTAACCGAGCCCTAACCCTAACACTAACCCTAACCCTAACCCTAACCCATACCCTACGCCGTGCCCGAAGCCCTCCCCGAACCCGTACCCTAAGCCGTACCCTAAGCCTAACCCTAAGCCTAACCCTAACCCTAGGCTACCCTTGACTGCTTCTGCCTCCAATAGATTTCCTAAGCCCTAGTGTTTTAAGGAACAGCTTAAAAAGAGAATCCTAATGTGATTTCTTTATAATGGGTGTGTTTCTTATCTTATCCTAGTGTCTAAACTCTTCTCCATGGCTGGACCCCCAAATAATATTCCTTTACGTGCTAAGGGGTAACTAGAGAGTGGGATAGGTTTAATAACTACCCTTACCCTAACGCGTACCCTAACGCTAACCCCTACCCTAACCCTAACACGTACCCTAATCCTAACCCGTACCCTAAACCGAGCCCTAACCCTAACACTAACCCTAACCTTAACCCTAACCCATACCCTACGCCGTACCCGAAGCCCTCTCCGAACCCGTACCCTAAGCCGTACCCTAAGCCTACCCCTAAGCCTAACCCTAACCCTAGGCTACCCTTGACTGCTTCTGCCTCCAATAGATTTCCTAAGCACTAGTGTTTTAAGGAACAGCTTAAAAACAGAATCCTAATATTATTTCTTTATAATGTGTGTGTTCCTTATATTATCTTAGTGTCTAAACTCTTCTCCATGGCTGGACCCCCAAATAATATTCCTTTACGTGCTAAGGGGTATCTAGAGAGTGGGATAGGTTTAATAACTACCCTAACTGTAACGCGTACCCTAACCCTAACCCCTACCCTAACCCTAACATGTACCCTAATTCTAATCCGTACCCTAAACCGAGCCCTAACCCTAACACTAACCCTAACCCTAACCGTAACCCATACCCTACGCCGTACCCGAAGCCCTCCCCGAACACTTACCCTAAGCCGTACCCTAAGCCTAACCCTAAGCCTAACCCTAACCCTAGGCTACCCTTGACTGCTTCTGCCTCCAATAGATTTCCTAAGCACTAGTGTTTTAAGGAACAGCTTAAAAAGAGAATCCTAATGTGATTTCTTTATAATGTGTGTGTTCCTTATATTATCTTAGTGTCTAAACTCTTCTCCATGGCTGGACCCCCTAATAATATTCCTTTACGTGCTAAGGGGTATCTAGAGAGTGGGATAGGTTTAATAACTACCCTAACCCTAACGCGTACCCTAACCCTAACCCCTACCCTAACCCTAACAGGTACCCTAATCCTAACCCGTACCCTAAACCGAGCCCTAACCCTAACACTAACCCTAACCCTAACCCTAACCCATACCCTACGCCGTACCCGAAGCCCTCCCCGAAGCCATACCCTAAGCCGTACCCTAAGCCTAACCCTAAGCCTAACCCTAACCCTAGGCTACCCTTGACTGCTTCTGCCTCCAATAGATTTCCTAAGCACTAGTGTTTTAAGGAACAGCTTAAAAAGAGAATCCTAATGTGATTTCTTTATAATGGGTGTGTTCCTTATCTTATCCTAGTGTCTAAACTCTTCTCCATGGCTGAACCCCAAATAATATTCCTTTACGTGCTAATGGGTAACTAGAGAGTGGGATAGGTTTAATAACTACCCTATCCGTAACACGTACCCTAACCCTCACCCCTACCCTAACCCTAACACGAACCCTAATCCTAACCCGTACCCTAAAACGAGCCCTAACCCTAACACTAAACCTAACCCTAACCCTAACCCATACCCTACGCCGTACCCGAAGCCCTCCCCGAACACGTAACCTAAGCCGTACCCGAAGCCTAACCCTAAGCCTAACCCTAACCCTAGGCTACCCTTGACTGCTTCTGCCTCCAATAGATTTCCTAAGCACTAGTGTTTTAAGGAACAGCTTAAAAAGAGAATCCTAATGTGATTTCTTTATAATGGGTGTGTTCCTTATATTACCTTAGTGTCTAAACTCTTCTCCATGGCTGGACCCCCAAATAATGTTCCTTTACGTACTAAGGGGTATCTAGAGAGTGGGATAGGTTTAATAACTACCCTATCCGTAACACGTAACCTAACCCTCACCCCTACCCTAACCCTAACACGAACCCTAATCCTAACCCGTACCCTAAAATGAGCCGTAACCCTAACACTAAACCTAACCCTAACCCTAACCCATACCCTACGCCGTACCCGAAGCCCTCCCCGAACCCGTACCCTAAGCCGTACCCGAAGCCTAACCCTAAGCCTAACCCTAACCCTAGGCTACCCTTGACTGCTTCTGCCTCCAATAGATTTCCTAAGCACTAGTGTTTTAAGGAACAGCTTAAAAAGAGAATCCTAATGTGATTTCTTTATAATGTGGGTGTTCCTTATCTTATCCTAGTGTCTAAACTCTTCTCCGTGGCTGGACCCCCAAATAATATTCCTTTACGTGCTAAGGGGTAACTAGAGAGTGGGATAGGTTTAATAACTACCCTAACCCTAACGCGTACCCTAACGCTATCCCCTACCCTAACCCTAACAAGTACCCTAATCCTAACCCGTACCCTAACCGAGCCCTAACCCTAACACTAACCCTAACCCTAACCCTAACCCATACCCTACGCCGTGCCCGAAGCCCTCCCCGAACCCGTACCCTAAGCCGTACCCTAAGCCTAACCCTAAGCCTAACCCTAACCCTAGGCTACCCTTGACTTCTTCTGCCTCCAATAGATTTCCTAAGCCCTAGTGTTTTAAGGAACAGCTTAAAAAGAGAATCCTAATGTGATTTCTTTATAATGGGTGTGTTCCATATCTTATCCTAGTGTCTAAACTCTTCTCCATGGCTGGACCCCCAAATAATATTCCTTTACGTGCTAAGGGGTAACTAGAGAGTGGGATAGGTTTAATAACTACCCTTACCCTAACGCGTACCCTAACCCTAACCCCTACCCTAACCCTAACACGTACCCTAATCCTAACCCGTACCCTAAACCGAGCCCTAACCCTAACACTAACCGTAACCCTAACCCTAACCCATACCCTACGCCGTACCCGAAGCCCTCCCCGAACCCGTACCCTAAGCCGTACCCTAAGCCTAACCCTAAGCCTAACCCTAACCCTAGGCTACCCTTGACTGCTTCTGCCTCCAATGAATTGCCTAAGCACCAGTGTTTTAAGGAACAGCTTAAAAAGAGAATCCTAATGTGATTTCTTTATAATGGGTGTGTTCCTTATCTAATCCTAGTGTCTAAACTCTTCTCCATGGCTGGACCCCCAAATAATATTCCTTTATGTGCTAAGGGGTATCGAGAGAGTGGGATAGTTTTAATCACTACCCTAACCCTAACGCGTACCCTAACCCTAACCCCTACCCTTACCCTAACACGTACCCTAATCCTAACCCGTACCCTAAACCGAGCCCTAACCCTAACATTAACCCTAACCCTAACCGTAACCCATACCCTACGCCGTACCCGAAGCCCTCCCCGAACACGTACCCTAAGCCGTACCCTAAGCCTAACCGTAAGCCTAACCCTAACCCTAGGCTACCCTTGACTGCTTCTGCCTCCAGTAGATTTCCTAAGCACTAGTGTTTTAAGGAACAGCTTAAAAAGAGAATCCTGATGTGATTTCTTTATAATGTGTGTGTTCCTTATATTATCTTAGGGTCTAAACTCTTCTCCATGCCTGGACCCCTTAATAATATTCCTTTACGTGCTAAGGGGTATCTAGAGAGTGGGATAGGTTTAATAACTACCCTAACCCTAACGCGTACCCTAACCCTAACCCCTACCCTAACCCTAACACGTACCCTAATCCTAACCCGTACCCTAAACCGAGCCCTAACCCTAACACTAACCCTAACCCTAACCCTAACCCATACCCTACGCCATACCCGAAGCCCTCCCCGAAGCCGTACCCTAAGCCGTACCCTAAGCCTAACCCTAAGCCTAACCCTAACCCTAGGCTACCCTTGACTGCTTCTGCCTCCAATAGATTTCCTAAGCACTAGTGTTTTAAGGAACAGCTTAAAAAGAGAATCCTAATGTGATTTCTTTATAATGTGTGTGTTCCTTATATTACCTTAGTGTCTAAACTCTTCTCCATGGCTGGACCCCCAAATAATGTTCCTATACGTACTAAGGGGTATCTAGAGAGTGGGATAGGTTTAATAACTACCCTAACCCTAACGAGTACCCTAACCCTAACCCCTACCCTAACCCTAACACGTACCCTAATCCTAACCCGTACCCTAAACCGAGCCCTAACCCTAACACTAACCGTAACCCTAACCCTAACCCATACCCTACGCCATACCCGAAGCCCTCCCCAAACCCGTACCCTAAGCCGTACCCTAAGCCTAACCCTAAGCCTAACCCTAACCCTAGGCTACCCTTGACTGCTTCTGCCTCCAATAGATTTCCTAAGCACTAGTGTTTTAAGGAACAGCTTAAAAAGAGAATCCTAATGTGATTTCTTTATAATGGGTGTGTTCCTTAACTTATCCTAGTGTCTAAACTCTTCTCCATGGCTGGACCCCCAAATAATATTCCTTTACGTGCTAATGGGTAACTAGAGAGTGGGATAGGTTTAATAACTACCCTATCCGTAACACGTAACCTAACCCTCACCCCTACCCTAACCCTAACACGAACCCTAATCCTAACCCGTACCCTAAAATGAGCCGTAACCCTAACACTAAACCTAACCCTAACCCTAACCCATACCCTACGCCGTACCCGAAGCCCTCCCCGAACCCGTACCCTAAGCCGTACCCGAAGCCTAACCCTAAGCCTAACCCTAACCCTAGGCTACCCTTGACTGCTTCTGCCTCCAATAGATTTCCTAAGCACTAGTGTTTTAAGGAACAGCTTAAAAAGAGAATCCTAATGTGATTTCTTTATAATGTGGGTGTTCCTTATCTTATCCTAGTGTCTAAACTCTTCTCCGTGGCTGGACCCCCAAATAATATTCCTTTACGTGCTAAGGGGTAACTAGAGAGTGGGATAGGTTTAATAACTACCCTAACCCTAACGCGTACCCTAACGCTATCCCCTACCCTAACCCTAACAAGTACCCTAATCCTAACCCGTACCCTAACCGAGCCCTAACCCTAACACTAACCCTAACCCTAACCCTAACCCATACCCTACGCCGTGCCCGAAGCCCTCCCCGAACCCGTACCCTAAGCCGTACCCTAAGCCTAACCCTAAGCCTAACCCTAACCCTAGGCTACCCTTGACTTCTGCCTCCAATAGATTTCCTAAGCCCTAGTGTTTTAAGGAACAGCTTAAAAAGAGAATCCTAATGTGATTTCTTTATAATGGGTGTGTTCCTTATCTTATCCTAGTGTCTAAACTCTTCTCCATGGCTGGACCCCCAAATAATATTCCTTTACGTGCTAAGGGGTAACTAGAGAGTGGGATAGGTTTAATAACTACCCTTACCCTAACGCGTACCCTAACCCTAACCCCTACCCTAACCCTAACACGTACCCTAATCCTAACCCGTACCCTAAACCGAGCCCTAACCCTAACACTAACCGTAACCCTAACCCTAACCCATACCCTACGCCGTACCCGAAGCCCTCCCCGAACCCGTACCCTAAGCCGTACCCTAAGCCTAACCCTAAGCCTAACCCTAACCCTAGGCTACCCTTGACTGCTTCTGCCTCCAATAGATTTCCTAAGCACTAGTGTTTTAAGGAAGAGCTTAAAAAGAGAATCCTCATGTTATTTCTTTATAATGTGTGTGTTCCTTATATTATCTTAGTGTCTAAACTCTTCTCCATGGCTGGACCCCCAAATAATATTCCTTTACGTGCTAAGGGGTATCTAGAGAGTGGGATAGGTTTAATAACTACCCTAACCCTAACGCGTACCCTAACCCTAACCCCTACCCTAACCCTAACATGTACCCTAATCCTAACCTGTACTCTAAACCGAGCCCTAACCCTAACACTAAACCTAACCCTAACCGTAACCAATACCCTACGCCGTACCCGAAGCTCTCCCCGAACACGTACCCTAAGCCGTACCCTAAGCCTAACCGTAAGCCTAACCCTAACCCTAGGCTACCCTTGACTGCTTCTGCCTCCAATAGATTTCCTAAGCACTAGTGTTTTAAGGAACAGCTTAAAAAGAGAATCCTAATGTGATTTCTTTATAATGTGTGTGTTCCTTATATTATCTTAGTGTCTAAACTCTTCTCCATGGCTGGACCCCCTAATAATATTCCTTTACGTGCTAAGGGGTATCTAGAGAGTGGGATAGGTTTAATAACTACCCTAACCCTAACGCGTACCCTAACCCTAACCCCTACCCTAACCCTAACACGTACCCTAATCCTAACCCGTACCCTAAACCGAGCCCTAACCCTAACACTAACCCTAACCCTAACCCTAACCCATACCCTACGCCGTACCCGAAGCCCTCCCCGAAGCCGTAACCTAAGCCGTACCCTAAGCCTAACCCTAACCCTAGGCTACCCTTGACTGCTTCTGCCTCCAATAGATTTCCTAAGCACTAGTGTTTTAAGGAACAGCTTAAAAAGAGAATCCTAATGTGATTTCTTTATAATGGGTGTGTTCCTTATCTTATCCTAGTGTCTAAACTCTTCTCCATGGCTGGACCCCCAAATAATATTCCTTTACGTTCTAATGGGTAACTAGAGAGGGGGATAGGTTTAATAACTACCCTATCCGTAACACGTACCCTAACCCTCACCCCTACCCTAACCCTAACACGAACCCTAATCCTAACCCGTACCCTAAAATGAGCCCTAACCCTAACACTAAACCTAACCCTAACCCTAACCCATACCCTACGCCGTACCCGAAGCCCTCCCCGAACCCGTACCCTAAGCCGTACCCGAAGCCTAAACCTAAGCCTAACCCTAACCCTAGGCTACCCTTGACTGCTTCTGCCTCCAATAGATTTCCTAAGCAGTAGTGTTTTAAGGAACAGCTTAAAAAGAGAATCCTAATGTGATTTCTTTATAATGTGGGTGTTCCTTATCTTATCCTAGTGTCTAAACTCTTCTCCGTGGCTGGACCCCCAAATAATATTCCTTTACGTGCTAAGGGGTAACTAGAGAGTGGGATAGGTTTAATAACTACCCTAACCCTAACGCGTACCCTAACGCTAACCCCTACCCTAACCCTAACAAGTACCCTAATCCTAACCCGTACCCTAACCGAGCCCTAACCCTAACACTAACCCTAACCCTAACCCTAACCCATACCCTACGCCGTGCCCAAGCCCTCCCCGAACCCGTACCCTAAGCCGTACCCTAAGCCTAACCCTAAGCCTAACCCTAACCCTAGGCTACCCTTGACTGCTTCTGCCTCCAATAGATTTCCTAAGCCCTAGTGTTTTAAGGAACAGCTTAAAAAGAGAATCCTAATGTGATTTCTTTATAATGGGTGTGTTCCTTATCTTATCCTAGTGTCTAAACTCTTCTCCATGGCTGGACCCCCAAATAATATTCCTTTACGTGCTAAGGGGTAACTAGAGAGTGGGATAGGTTTAATAACTACCCTTACCCTAACGCGTACCCTAACGCTAACCCCTACCCTAACCCTAACACGTACCCTAATCCTAACCCGTACCCTAAACCGAGCCCTAACCCTAACACTAACCCTAACCTTAACCCTAACCCATACCCTACGCCGTACCCGAAGCCCTCCCCGAACCCGTACCCTAAGCCGTACCCTAAGCCTACCCCTAAGCCTAGCCCTAACCCTAGGCTACCCTTGACTGCTTCTGCCTCCAATAGATTTCCTAAGCACTAGTGTTTTAAGGAACAGCTTAAAAAGAGAATCCTAATGTGATTTCTTTATAATGGGTGTGTTCCTTATCTTATCCTAGTGTCTAAACTCTTCTCCATGGCTGAACCCCAAATAATATTCCTTTACGTGCTAATGGGTAACTAGAGAGTGGGATAGGTTTAATAACTACCCTATCCGTAACACGTACCCTAACCCTCACCCCTACCCTAACCCTAACACGAACCCTAATCCTAACCCGTACCCTAAAACGAGCCCTAACCCTAACACTAAACCTAACCCTAACCCTAACCCATACCCTACGCCGTACCCGAAGCCCTCCCCGAACACGTAACCTAAGCCGTACCCTAAGCCTAACGCTAAGCCTAACCCTAACCCTAGGGTACCCTTGACTGCTTCTGCCTCCAATAGATTTCCTAAGCACTAGTGTTTTAAGGAACATCTTAAAAAAAGAATCCTAATGTGATTTCTTTATAATGGGTGTGTTCCTTATCTAATCCTAGTGTCTAAACTCTTCTCCATGGCTGGACCCCCAAATAATATTCCTTTATGTGCTAAGGGGTATCGAGAGAGTGGGATAGGTTTAATCACTACCCTAACCCTAACGCGTACCCTAACCCTAACCCCTACCCTTACCCTAACACGTACCCTAATCCTAACCCGTACCCTAAACCGAGCCCTAACCCTAACACTAACCCTAACCCTAACCCTAACCCATACCCTACGCCGTACCCGAAGCCCTCACCGAACACGTACCCTAAGCCGTACCCTAAGCCTAACCGTAAGCCTAACCCTAACCCTAGGCTACCCTTGACTGCTTCTGCCTCCAGTAGATTTCCTAAGCACTAGTGTTTTAAGGAACAGCTTAAAAAGAGAATCCTGATGTGATTTCTTTATAATGTGTGTGTTCCTTATATTATCTTTGGGTCTAAACTCTTCTCCATGGCTGGACCCCCTAATAATATTCCTTTACGTGCTAAGGGGTATCTAGAGAGTGGGATAGGTTTAATAAGTACCCTAACCCTAACGCGTACCCTAACCCTAACCCCTACCCTAACCCTAACACGTACCCTAATCCTAACCCGTACCCTAAACCGAGCCCTAACCCTAACACTAACCCTAACCCTAACCCTAACCCATACCCTACGCCGTACCCGAAGCCCTCCCCAAAGCCGTACCCTAAGCCGTACCCTAAGCCTAACCCTAAGCGTAACCCTAACCCTAGGCTACCCTTGACTGCTTCTGCCTCCAATAGATTTCCTAAGCACTAGTGTTTTAAGGAACAGCTTAAAAAGAGAATCCTAATGTTATTTCTTTATAATGTGTGTGTTCCTTATATTATCTTAGTGTCTAAACTCTTCTCCATGGCTGGACCCCCAAATAATATTCCTTTACGTGCTAAGGGGTATCTAGAGAGTGGGATAGGTTTAATAACTACCCTTACCCTAACGCGTACCCTAACGCTAACCCCTACCCTAACCCTAACACGTACCCTAATCCTAACCCGTACCCTAAACCGAGCCCTAACCCTAACACTAACCCTAACCTTAACCCTAACCCATACCCTACGCCGTACCCGAAGCCCTCCCCGAACCCGTACCCTAAGCCGTACCCTAAGCCTACCCCTAAGCCTAGCCCTAACCCTAGGCTACCCTTGACTGCTTCTGCCTCCAATAGATTTCCTAAGCACTAGTGTTTTAAGGAACAGCTTAAAAAGAGAATCCTAATGTGATTTCTTTATAATGTGTGTGTTCCTTATATTATCTTAGTGTCTAAACTCTTCTCCATGGCTGGACCCCCTAATAATATTCCTTTACGTGCTAAGGGGTATCTAGAGAGTGGGATAGGTTTAATAACTACCCTAACCCTAACGCGTACCCTAACCCTAACCCCTACCCTAACCCTAACACGTACCCTAATCCTAACCCGTACCCTAAACCGAGCCCTAACCCTAACACTAACCCTAACCCTAACCCTAACCCATACCCTACGCCGTACCCGAAGCCCTCCCCGAAGCCGTACCCTAAGCCGTACCCTAAGCCTAACCCTAACCCTAGGCTACCCTTGACTGCTTCTGCCTCCAATAGATTTCCTAAGCACTAGTGTTTTAAGGAACAGCTTAAAAAGAGAATCCTAATGTGATTTCTTTATAATGGGTGTGTTCCTTATCTTATCCTAGTGTCTAAACTCTTCTCCATGGCTGGACCCCCAAATAATATTCCTTTACGTTCTAATGGGTAACTAGAGAGTGGGATAGGTTTAATAACTACCCTATCCGTAACACGTACCCTAACCCTCACCCCTACCCTAACCCTAACACGAACCCTAATCCTAACCCGTACCCTAAAATGAGCCCTAACCCTAACACTAAACCTAACCCTAACCCTAACCCATACCCTACGCCGTACCCGAAGCCCTCCCCGAACCCGTACCCTAAGCCGTACCCGAAGCCTAACCCTAAGCCTAACCCTAACCCTAGGCTACCCTTGACTGCTTCTGCCTCCAATAGATTTCCTAAGCACTAGTGTTTTAAGGAACAGCTTAAAAAGAGAATCCTAATGTGATTTCTTTATAATGTGGGTGTTCCTTATCTTATCCTAGTGTCTAAACTCTTCTCCGTGGCTGGACCCCCAAATAATATTCCTTTACGTGCTAAGGGGTAACTAGAGAGTGGGATAGGTTTAATAACTACCCTAACCCTAACGCGTACCCTAACGCTAACCCCTACCCTAACCCTAACAAGTACCCTAATCCTAACCCGTACCCTAACCGAGCCCTAACCCTAACACTAACCCTAACCCTAACCCTAACCCATACCCTACGCCGTGCCCGAAGCCCTCCCCGAACCCGTACCCTAAGCCGTACCCTAAGACTAACCCTAAGCCTAACCCTAACCCTAGGCTACCCTTGACTGCTTCTGCCTCCAATAGATTTCCTAAGCCCTAGTGTTTTAAGGAACAGCTTAAAAAGAGAATCCTAATGTGATTTCTTTATAATGGGTGTGTTTCTTATCTTATCCTAGTGTCTAAACTCTTCTCCATGGCTGGACCCCCAAATAATATTCCTTTACGTGCTAAGGGGTAACTAGAGAGTGGGATAGGTTTAATAACTACCCTTACCCTAACGCGTACCCTAACGCTAACCCCTACCCTAACCCTAACACGTACCCTAATCCTAACCAATACCCTAAACCGAGCCCTAACCCTAACACTAACCCTAACCTTAACCCTAACCCATACCCTACGCCGTACCCGAAGCCCTCCCCGAACCCGTACCCTAAGCCGTACCCTAAGCCTAACCCTAAGCCTAACCCTAACCCTAGGCTACCCTTGACTGCTTCTGCCTCCAATAGATTTCCTAAGCACTAGTGTTTTAAGGAACAGCTTAAAAACAGAATCCTAATATTATTTCTTTATAATGTGTGTGTTCCTTATATTATCTTAGTGTCTAAACTCTTCTCCATGGCTGGACCCCCAAATAATATTCCTTTACGTGCTAAGGGGTATCTAGAGAGTGGGATAGGTTTAATAACTACCCTAACTGTAACGCGTACCCTAACCCTAACCCCTACCCTAACCCTAACATGTACCCTAATTATAATCCGTACCCTAAACCGAGCCCTAACCCTAACACTAACCCTAACCCTAACCGTAACCCATACCCTACGCCGTACCCGAAGCCCTCCCCGAACACGTACCCTAAGCCGTACCCTAAGCCTAACCCTAAGCCTAACCCTAACCCTAGGCTACCCTTGACTGCTTCTGCCTCCAATAGATTTCCTAAGCACTAGTGTTTTAAGGAACAGCTTAAAAAGAGAATCCTAATGTGATTTCTTTATAATGTGTGTGTTCCTTATATTATCTTAGTGTCTAAACTCTTCTCCATGGCTGGACCCCCTAATAATATTCCTTTACGTGCTAAGGGGTATCTAGAGAGTGGGATAGGTTTAATAACTACCCTAACCCTAACGCGTACCCTAACCCTAACCCCTACCCTAACCCTAACAGGTACCCTAATCCTAACCCGTACCCTAAACCGAGCCCTAACCCTAACACTAACCCTAACCCTAACCCTAACCCATACCCTACGCCGTACCCGAAGCCCTCCCCGAAGCCATACCCTAAGCCGTACCCTAAGCCTAACCCTAAGCCTAACCCTAACCCTAGGCTACCCTTGACTGCTTCTGCCTCCAATAGATTTCCTAAGCACTAGTGTTTTAAGGAACAGCTTAAAAAGAGAATCCTAATGTGATTTCTTTATAATGGGTGTGTTCCTTATCTTATCCTAGTGTCTAAACTCTTCTCCATGGCTGAACCCCAAATAATATTCCTTTACGTGCTAATGGGTAACTAGAGAGTGGGATAGGTTTAATAACTACCCTATCCGTAACACGTACCCTAACCCTCACCCCTACCGTAACCCTAACACGAACCCTAATCCTAACCCGTACCCTAAAACGAGCCCTAACCCTAACACTAAACCTAACCCTAACCCTAACCCTAACCCTAACCCTACCCGAAGCCCTCCCCGAACCCGTACCCTAAGCCGTACCCTAAGCCTAACCCTAAGCCTAACCCTAACCCTAGGCTACCCTTGACTTCTTCTGCCTCCAATAGATTTCCTAAGCCCTAGTGTTTTAAGGAACAGCTTAAAAAGAGAATCCTAATGTGATTTCTTTATAATGGGTGTGTTCCTTATCTTATCCTAGTGTCTAAACTCTTCTCCATGGCTGGACCCCCAAATAATATTCCTTTACGTGCTAAGGGGTAACTAGAGAGTGGGATAGGTTTAATAACTACCCTTACCCTAACGCGTACCCTAACGCTAACCCCTACCCAAACCCTAACACGTACCCTAATCCTAACCCGTACCCTAAACCGAGCCCTAACCCTAACACTAACCCTAACCTTAACCCTAACCCATACCCTACGCCGTACCCGAAGCCCTCCCCGAACCCGTACCCTAAGCCGTACCCTAAGCCTAACCCTAAGCCTAACCCTAACCCTAGGCTACCCTTGACTGCTTCTGCCTCCAATAGATTTCCTAAGCACTAGTGTTTTAAGGAACAGCTTAAAAAGAGAATCCTAATGTGATTTCTTTATAATGTGTGTGTTCCTTATATTATCTTAGGGTCTAAACTCTTCTCCATGGCTGGACCCCCTAATAATATTCCTTTACGTGCTAAGGGGTATCTAGAGAGTGGGATAGGTTTAATAACTACCCTAACCCTAACGCGTACCCTAACCCTAACCCCTACCCTAACCCTAACACGTACCCTAATCCTAACCCGTACCCTAAACCGAGCCCTAACCCTAACACTAACCCTAACCCTAACCCTAACCCATACCCTACGCCGTACCCGAAGCCCTCCCCGAAGCCGTACCCTAAGCCGTACCCTAAGCCTAACCGTAAGCCTAACCCTAACCCTAGGCTACCCTTGAGTGCTTCTGCCTCCAATAGATTTCCTAAGCACTAGTGTTTTAAGGAACAGCTTAAAATAGAATCCTAATGTGATCTCTTTATAATGTGTGTGTTCCTTATATTACCTTAGTGTCTAAACTCTTCTCCATGGCTGGACCCCCAAATAATGTTCCTTTACGTACTAAGGGGTATCTAGAGAGTGGGATAGGTTTAATAACTACCCTAACCCTAACGAGTACCCTAACCCTAACCCCTACCCTAACCCTAACACGTACCCTAATCCTAACCCGTACCCTAAACCGAGCCCTAACCCTAACACTAACCGTAACCCTAACCCTAACCCATACCCTACGCCGTACCCGAAGCCCTCCCCGAACCCGTACCCTAAGCCGTACCCTAAGCCTAACCCTAAGCCTAACCCTAACCCTAGGCTACCCTTGACTGCTTCTGCCTCCAATAGATTTCCTAAGCACTAGTGTTTTAAGGAACACTTAAAAAGAGAATCCTAATGTTATTTCTTTATAATGTGTGTGTTCCTTATATTATCTTAGTGTCTAAACTCTTCTCCATGGCTGGACCCCCAAATAATATTCCTTTACGTGCTAAGGGGTATCTAGAGAGTGGGATAGGTTTAATAACTACCCTAACCCTAACGCGTACCCTAACCCTAACCCCTACCCTAACCCTAACATGTACCCTAATCCTAACCTGTACTCTAAACCGAGCCCTAACCCTAACACTAACCCTAACCCTAACCGTAACCAATACCCTACGCCGTACCCGAAGCTCTCCCCGAACACGTACCCTAAGCCGTACCCTAAGCCTAACCGTAAGCCTAACCCTAACCCTAGGCTACCCTTGACTGCTTCTGCCTCCAATAGATTTCCTAAGCACTAGTGTTTTAAGGAACAGCTTAAAAAGAGAATCCTAATGTGATTTCTTTATAATGGGTGTGTTCCTTATCTTATCCTAGTGTCTAAACTCTTCTCCATGGCTGGACCCCCAAATAATATTCCTTTACGTTCTAATGGGTAACTAGAGAGTGGGATAGGTTTAATAACTACCCTATCCGTAACACGTACCCTAACCCTCACCCCTACCCTAACCCTAACACGAACCCTAATCCTAACCCGTACCCTAAAATGAGCCCTAACCCTAACACTAAACCTAACCCTAACCCTAACCCATACCCTACGCCGTACCCGAAGCCCTCCCCGAACCCGTACCCTAAGCCGTACCCGAAGCCTAAACCTAAGCCTAACCCTAACCCTAGGCTACCCTTGACTGCTTCTGCCTCCAATAGATTTCCTAAGCAGTAGTGTTTTAAGGAACAGCTTAAAAAGAGAATCCTAATGTGATTTCTTTATAATGTGGGTGTTCCTTATCTTATCCTAGTGTCTAAACTCTTCTCCGTGGCTGGACCCCCAAATAATATTCCTTTACGTGCTAAGGGGTAACTAGAGAGTGGGATAGGTTTAATAACTACCCTAACCCTAACGCGTACCCTAACGCTAACCCCTACCCTAACCCTAACAAGTACCCTAATCCTAACCCGTACCCTAACCGAGCCCTAACCCTAACACTAACCCTAACCCTAACCCTAACCCATACCCTACGCCGTGCCCAAGCCCTCCCCGAACCCGTACCCTAAGCCGTACCCTAAGCCTACCCCTAAGCCTAACCCTAACCCTAGGCTACCCTTGACTGCTTCTGCCTCCAATAGATTTCCTAAGCCCTAGTGTTTTAAGGAACAGCTTAAAAAGAGAATCCTAATGTGATTTCTTTATAATGGGTGTGTTCCTTATCTTATCCTAGTGTCTAAACTCTTCTCCATGGCTGGACCCCCAAATAATATTCCTTTACGTGCTAAGGGGTAACTAGAGAGTGGGATAGGTTTAATAACTACCCTTACCCTAACGCGTACCCTAACGCTAACCCCTACCCTAACCCTAACACGTACCCTAATCCTAACCCGTACCCTAAACCGAGCCCTAACCCTAACACTAACCCTAACCTTAACCCTAACCCATACCCTACGCCGTACCCGAAGCCCTCCCCGAACCCGTACCCTAAGCCGTACCCTAAGCCTACCCCTAAGCCTAACCCTAACCCTAGGCTACCCTTGACTGCTTCTGCCTCCAATAGATTTCCTAAGCACTAGTGTTTTAAGGAACAGCTTAAAAAGAGAATCCTAATATTATTTCTTTATAATGTGTGTGTTCCTTATATTATCTTAGTGTCTAAACTCTTCTCCATGGCTGGACCCCCTAATAATATTCCTTTACGTGCTAACGGGTATCTAGAGAGTGGGATAGGTTTTATAACTACCCTAACCCTAACGCGTACCCTAACCCTAACCCCTACCCTAACCCTAACGGGTACCCTAATCCTAACCCGTACCCTAAACCGAGCCCTAACCCTAACACTAACCCTAACCCTAACCCTAACCCATACCCTACGCCGTACCCGAAGCCCTCCCCGAAGCCGTAACCTAAGCCGTACCCTAAGCCTAACCCTAAGCCTAACCCTAACCCTAGGCTACCCTTGACTGCTTCTGCCTCCAATAGATTTCCTAAGCACTAGTGTTTTAAGGAACAGCTTAAAAAGAGAATCCTAATGTGATTTCTTTATAATGGGTGTGTTCCTTATCTTATCCTAGTGTCTAAACTCTTCTCCATGGCTGAACCCCAAATAATATTCCTTTACGTGCTAATGGGTAACTAGAGAGTGGGATAGGTTTAATAACTACCCTATCCGTAACACGTACCCTAACCCTCACCCCTACCCTAACCCTAACACGAACCCTAATCCTAACCCGTACCCTAAAACGAGCCCTAACCCTAACACTAAACCTAACCCTAACCCTAACCCATACCCTACGCCGTACCCGAAGCCCTCCCCGAACACGTAACCTAAGCCGTACCCTAAGCCTAACGCTAAGCCTAACCCTAACCCTAGGGTACCCTTGACTGCTTCTGCCTCCAATAGATTTCCTAAGCACTAGTGTTTTAAGGAACATCTTAAAAAAAGAATCCTAATGTGATTTCTTTATAATGGGTGTGTTCCTTATCTAATCCTAGTGTCTAAACTCTTCTCCATGGCTGGACCCCCAAATAATATTCCTTTATGTGCTAAGGGGTATCGAGAGAGTGGGATAGGTTTAATCACTACCCTAACCCTAACGCGTACCCTAACCCTAACCCCTACCCTTACCCTAACACGTACCCTAATCCTAACCCGTACCCTAAACCGAGCCCTAACCCTAACACTAACCCTAACCCTAACCCTAACCCATACCCTACGCCGTACCCGAAGCCCTCCCCGAACACGTACCCTAAGCCGTACCCTAAGCCTAACCGTAAGCCTAACCCTAACCCTAGGCTACCCTTGACTGCTTCTGCCTCCAGTAGATTTCCTAAGCACTAGTGTTTTAAGGAACAGCTTAAAAAGAGAATCCTGATGTGATTTCTTTATAATGTGTGTGTTCCTTATATTATCTTAGGGTCTAAACTCTTCTCCATGGCTGGACCCCCTAATAATATTCCTTTACGTGCTAAGGGGTATCTAGAGAGTGGGATAGGTTTAATAACTACCCTAACCCTAACGCGTACCCTAACCCTAACCCCTACCCTAACCCTAACACGTACCCTAATCCTAACCCGTACCCTAAACCGAGCCCTAACCCTAACACTAACCCTAACCCTAACCCTAACCCATACCCTACGCCGTACCCGAAGCCCTCCCCAAAGCCGTACCCTAAGCCGTACCCTAAGCCTAACCCTAAGCGTAACCCTAACCCTAGGCTACCCTTGACTGCTTCTGCCTCCAATAGATTTCCTAAGCACTAGTGTTTTAAGGAACAGCTTAAAAAGAGAATCCTAATGTTATTTCTTTATAATGTGTGTGTTCCTTATATTATCTTAGTGTCTAAACTCTTCTCCATGGCTGGACCCCCAAATAATATTCCTTTACGTGCTAAGGGGTATCTAGAGAGTGGGATAGGTTTAATAACTACCCTAACCATAAGGCGTACCCTAACCCTAACCCCTACCCTAACCCTAACATGTACCATAATCCTAACCTGTACTCTAAACCGAGCCCTAACCCTAACACTAACCCTAACACTAACCGTAACCCATACCCTACGCCGTACCCGAAGCCCTCCCCGAACACGTACCCTAAGCCGTACCCTAAGCCTAACCGTAAGCCTAACCCTAACCCTAGGCTACCCTTGACTGCTTCTGCCTCCAATAGATTTCCTAAGCACTAGTGTTTTAAGGAACAGCTTAAAAAGTGAATCCTAATGTGATTTCTTTATAATGTGTGTGTTCCTTATATTATCTTAGTGTCTAAACTCTTCTCCATGGCTGGACCCCCTAATAATATTCCTTTACGTGCTAAGGGGTATCTAGAGAGTGGGATAGGTTTAATAACTACCCTAACCCTAACGCGTACCCTAACCCTAACCCCTACCCTAACCCTAACACGTACCCTAATCCTAACCCGTACCCTAAACCGAGCCCTAACCCTAACACTAACCCTAACCCTAACCCTAACCCATACCCTACGCCGTACCCGAAGCCCTCCCCGAAGCCGTACCCTAAGCCGTACCCTAAGCCTAACCCTAACCCTAGGCTACCCTTGACTGCTTCTGCCTCCAATAGATTTCCTAAGCACTAGTGTTTTAAGGAACAGCTTAAAAAGAGAATCCTAATGTGATTTCTTTATAATGGGTGTGTTCCTTATCTTATCCTAGTGTCTAAACTCTTCTCCATGGCTGGACCCCCAAATAATATTCCTTTACGTTCTAATGGGTAACTAGAGAGTGGGATAGGTTTAATAACTACCCTATCCGTAACACGTACCCTAACCCTCACCCCTACCCTAACCCTAACACGAACCCTAATCCTAACCCGTACCCTAAAATGAGCCCTAACCCTAACACTAAACCTAACCCTAACCCTAACCCATACCCTACGCCGTACCCGAAGCCCTCCCCGAACCCGTACCCTAAGCCGTACCCGAAGCCTAACCCTAAGCCTAACCCTAACCCTAGGCTACCCTTGACTGCTTCTGCCTCCAATAGATTTCCTAAGCACTAGTGTTTTAAGGAACAGCTTAAAAAGAGAATCCTAATGTGATTTCTTTATAATGTGGGTGTTCCTTATCTTATCCTAGTGTCTAAACTCTTCTCCGTGGCTGGACCCCCAAATAATATTCCTTTACGTGCTAAGGGGTAACTAGAGAGTGGGATAGGTTTAATAACTACCCTAACCCTAACGCGTACCCTAACGCTAACCCGTACCCTAACCCTAACAAGTACCCTAATCCTAACCCGTACCCTAACCGAGCCCTAACCCTAACACTAACCCTAACCCTAACCCTAACCCATACCCTACGCCGTGCCCGAAGCCCTCCCCGAACCCGTACCCTAAGCCGTACCCTAAGCCTAACCCTAAGCCTAACCCTAACCCTAGGCTACCCTTGACTGCTTCTGCCTCCAATAGATTTCCTAAGCCCTAGTGTTTTAAGGAACAGCTTAAAAAGAGAATCCTAATGTGATTTCTTTATAATGGGTGTGTTTCTTATCTTATCCTAGTGTCTAAACTCTTCTCCATGGCTGGACCCCCAAATAATATTCCTTTACGTGCTAAGGGGTAACTAGAGAGTGGGATAGGTTTAATAACTACCCTTACCCTAACGCGTACCCTAACGCTAACCCCTACCCTAACCCTAACACGTACCCTAATCCTAACCCGTACCCTAAACCGAGCCCTAACCCTAACACTAACCCTAACCTTAACCCTAACCCATACCCTACGCCGTACCCGAAGCCCTCTCCGAACCCGTACCCTAAGCCGTACCCTAAGCCTACCCCTAAGCCTAACCCTAACCCTAGGCTACCCTTGACTGCTTCTGCCTCCAATAGATTTCCTAAGCACTAGTGTTTTAAGGAACAGCTTAAAAACAGAATCCTAATATTATTTCTTTATAATGTGTGTGTTCCTTATATTATCTTAGTGTCTAAACTCTTCTCCATGGCTGGACCCCCAAATAATATTCCTTTACGTGCTAAGGGGTATCTAGAGAGTGGGATAGGTTTAATAACTACCCTAACTGTAACGCGTACCCTAACCCTAACCCCTACCCTAACCCTAACATGTACCCTAATTCTAATCCGTACCCTAAACCGAGCCCTAACCCTAACACTAACCCTAACCCTAACCGTAACCCATACCCTACGCCGTACCCGAAGCCCTCCCCGAACACTTACCCTAAGCCGTACCCTAAGCCTAACCCTAAGCCTAACCCTAACCCTAGGCTACCCTTGACTGCTTCTGCCTCCAATAGATTTCCTAAGCACTAGTGTTTTAAGGAACAGCTTAAAAAGAGAATCCTAATGTGATTTCTTTATAATGTGTGTGTTCCTTATATTATCTTAGTGTCTAAACTCTTCTCCATGGCTGGACCCCCTAATAATATTCCTTTACGTGCTAAGGGGTATCTAGAGAGTGGGATAGGTTTAATAACTACCCTAACCCTAACGCGTACCCTAACCCTAACCCCTACCCTAACCCTAACAGGTACCCTAATCCTAACCCGTACCCTAAACCGAGCCCTAACCCTAACACTAACCCTAACCCTAACCCTAACCCATACCCTACGCCGTACCCGAAGCCCTCCCCGAAGCCATACCCTAAGCCGTACCCTAAGCCTAACCCTAAGCCTAACCCTAACCCTAGGCTACCCTTGACTGCTTCTGCCTCCAATAGATTTCCTAAGCACTAGTGTTTTAAGGAACAGCTTAAAAAGAGAATCCTAATGTGATTTCTTTATAATGGGTGTGTTCCTTATCTTATCCTAGTGTCTAAACTCTTCTCCATGGCTGAACCCCAAATAATATTCCTTTACGTGCTAATGGGTAACTAGAGAGTGGGATAGGTTTAATAACTACCCTATCCGTAACACGTACCCTAACCCTCACCCCTACCCTAACCCTAACACGAACCCTAATCCTAACCCGTACCCTAAAACGAGCCCTAACCCTAACACTAAACCTAACCCTAACCCTAACCCATACCCTACGCCGTACCCGAAGCCCTCCCCGAACACGTAACCTAAGCCGTACCCGAAGCCTAACCCTAAGCCTAACCCTAACCCTAGGCTACCCTTGACTGCTTCTGCCTCCAATAGATTTCCTAAGCACTAGTGTTTTAAGGAACAGCTTAAAAAGAGAATCCTAATGTGATTTCTTTATAATGTGGGTGTTCCTTATCTTATCCTAGTGTCTAAACTCTTCTCCGTGGCTGGACCCCCAAATAATATTCCTTTACGTGCTAAGGGGTAACTAGAGAGTGGGATAGGTTTAATAACTACCCTAACCCTAACGCGTACCCTAACGCTATCCCCTACCCTAACCCTAACAAGTACCCTAATCCTAACCCGTACCCTAACCGAGCCCTAACCCTAACACTAACCCTAACCCTAACCCTAACCCATACCCTACGCCGTGCCCGAAGCCCTCCCCGAACCCGTACCCTAAGCCGTACCCTAAGCCTAACCCTAAGCCTAACCCTAACCCTAGGCTACCCTTGACTTCTTCTGCCTCCAATAGATTTCCTAAGCCCTAGTGTTTTAAGGAACAGCTTAAAAAGAGAATCCTAATGTGATTTCTTTATAATGGGTGTGTTCCTTATCTTATCCTAGTGTCTAAACTCTTCTCCATGGCTGGACCCCCAAATAATATTCCTTTACGTGCTAAGGGGTAACTAGAGAGTGGGATAGGTTTAATAACTACCCTTACCCTAACGCGTACCCTAACCCTAACCCCTACCCTAACCCTAACACGTACCCTAATCCTAACCCGTACCCTAAACCGAGCCCTAACCCTAACACTAACCGTAACCCTAACCCTAACCCATACCCTACGCCGTACCCGAAGCCCTCCCCGAACCCGTACCCTAAGCCGTACCCTAAGCCTAACCCTAAGCCTAACCCTAACCCTAGGCTACCCTTGACTGCTTCTGCCTCCAATGAATTGCCTAAGCACTAGTGTTTTAAGGAACAGCTTAAAAAGAGAATCCTAATGTGATTTCTTTATAATGGGTGTGTTCCTTATCTAATCCTAGTGTCTAAACTCTTCTCCATGGCTGGACCCCCAAATAATATTCCTTTATGTGCTAAGGGGTATCGAGAGAGTGGGATAGTTTTAATCACTACCCTAACCCTAACGCGTACCCTAACCCTAACCCCTACCCTTACCCTAACACGTACCCTAATCCTAACCCGTACCCTAAACCGAGCCCTAACCCTAACATTAACCCTAACCCTAACCGTAACCCATACCCTACGCCGTACCCGAAGCCCTCCCCGAACACGTACCCTAAGCCGTACCCTAAGCCTAACCGTAAGCCTAACCCTAACCCTAGGCTACCCTTGACTGCTTCTGCCTCCAGTAGATTTCGTAAGCACTAGTGTTTTAAGGAACAGCTTAAAAAGAGAATCCTGATGTGATTTCTTTATAATGTGTGTGTTCCTTATATTATCTTAGGGTCTAAACTCTTCTCCATGCCTGGACCCCTTAATAATATTCCTTTACGTGCTAAGGGGTATCTAGAGAGTGGGATAGGTTTAATAACTACCCTAACCCTAACGCGTACCCTAACCCTAACCCCTACCCTAACCCTAACACGTACCCTAATCCTAACCCGTACCCTAAACCGAGCCCTAACCCTAACACTAACCCTAACCCTAACCCTAACCCATACCCTACGCCATACCCGAAGCCCTCCCCGAAGCCGTACCCTAAGCCGTACCCTAAGCCTAACCCTAAGCCTAACCCTAACCCTAGGCTACCCTTGACTGCTTCTGCCTCCAATAGATTTCCTAAGCACTAGTGTTTTAAGGAACAGCTTAAAAAGAGAATCCTAATGTGATTTCTTTATAATGTGTGTGTTCCTTATATTACCTTAGTGTCTAAACTCTTCTCCATGGCTGGACCCCCAAATAATGTTCCTATACGTACTAAGGGGTATCTAGAGAGTGGGATAGGTTTAATAACTACCCTAACCCTAACGAGTACCCTAACCCTAACCCCTACCCTAACCCTAACACGTACCCTAATCCTAACCCGTACCCTAAACCGAGCCCTAACCCTAACACTAACCGTAACCCTAACCCTAACCCATACCCTACGCCATACACGAAGCCCTCCCCGAACCCGTACCCTAAGCCGTACCCTAAGCCTAACCCTAAGCCTAACCCTAACCCTAGGCTACCCTTGACTGCTTCTGCCTCCAATAGATTTCCTAAGCACTAGTGTTTTAAGGAACAGCTTAAAAAGAGAATCCTAATGTGATTTCTTTATAATGGGTGTGTTCCTTATCTTATCCTAGTGTCTAAACTCTTCTCCATGGCTGGACCCCCAAATAATATTCCTTTACGTGCTAATGGGTAACTAGAGAGTGGGATAGGTTTAATAACTACCCTATCCGTAACACGTAACCTAACCCTCACCCCTACCCTAACCCTAACACGAACCCTAATCCTAACCCGTACCCTAAAATGAGCCGTAACCCTAACACTAAACCTAACCCTAACCCTAACCCATACCCTACGCCGTACCCGAAGCCCTCCCCGAACCCGTACCCTAAGCCATACCCGAAGCCTAACCCTAAGCCTAACCCTAACCCTAGGCTACCCTTGACTGCTTCTGCCTCCAATAGATTTCCTAAGCACTAGTGTTTTAAGGAACAGCTTAAAAAGAGAATCCTAATGTGATTTCTTTATAATGTGGGTGTTCCTTATCTTATCCTAGTGTCTAAACTCTTCTCCGTGGCTGGACCCCCAAATAATATTCCTTTACGTGCTAAGGGGTAACTAGAGAGTGGGATAGGTTTAATAACTACCCTAACCCTAACGCGTACCCTAACGCTATCCCCTACCCTAACCCTAACAAGTACCCTAATCCTAACCCGTACCCTAACCGAGCCCTAACCCTAACACTAACCCTAACCCTAACCCTAACCCATACCCTACGCCGTGCCCGAAGCCCTCCCCGAACCCGTACCCTAAGCCGTACCCTAAGCCTAACCCTAAGCCTAACCCTAACCCTAGGCTACCCTTGACTTCTGCCTCCAATAGATTTCCTAAGCCCTAGTGTTTTAAGGAACAGCTTAAAAAGAGAATCCTAATGTGATTTCTTTATAATGGGTGTGTTCCTTATCTTATCCTAGTGTCTAAACTCTTCTCCATGGCTGGACCCCCAAATAATATTCCTTTACGTGCTAAGGGGTAACTAGAGAGTGGGATAGGTTTAATAACTACCCTTACCCTAACGCGTACCCTAACCCTAACCCCTACCCTAACCCTAACACGTACCCTAATCCTAACCCGTACCCTAAACCGAGCCCTAACCCTAACACTAACCGTAACCCTAACCCTAACCCATACCCTACGCCGTACCCGAAGCCCTCCCCGAACCCGTACCCTAAGCCGTACCCTAAGCCTAACCCTAAGCCTAACCCTAACCCTAGGCTACCCTTGACTGCTTCTGCCTCCAATAGATTTCCTAAGCACTAGTGTTTTAAGGAACAGCTTAAAAAGAGAATCCTCATGTTATTTCTTTATAATGTGTGTGTTCCTTATATTATCTTAGTGTCTAAACTCTTCTCCATGGCTGGACCCCCAAATAATACTCCTTTACGTGCTAAGGGGTATCTAGAGAGTGGGATAGGTTTAATAACTACCCTAACCCTAACGCGTACCCTAACCCTAACCCCTACCCTACCCCTAACATGTACCCTAATCCTAACCTGTACTCTAAACCGAGCCCTAACCCTAACACTAACCCTAACCCTAACCGTAACCAATACCCTACGCCGTACCCGAAGCTCTCCCCGAACACGTACCCTAAGCCGTACCCTAAGCCTAACCGTAAGCCTAACCCTAACCCTAGGCTACCCTTGACTGCTTCTGCCTCCAATAGATTTCCTAAGCACTAGTGTTTTAAGGAACAGCTTAAAAAGAGAATCCTAATGTGATTTCTTTATAATGTGTGTGTTCCTTATATTATCTTAGTGTCTAAACTCTTCTCCATGGCTGGACCCCCTAATAATATTCCTTTACGTGCTAAGGGGTATCTAGAGAGTGGGATAGGTTTAATAACTACCCTAACCCTAACGCGTACCCTAACCCTAACCCCTACCCTAACCCTAACACGTACCCTAATCCTAACCCGTACCCTAAACCGAGCCCTAACCCTAACACTAACCCTAACCCTAACCCTAACCCATACCCTACGCCGTACCCGAAGCCCTCCCCGAAGCCGTAACCTAAGCCGTACCCTAAGCCTAACCCTAACCCTAGGCTACCCTTGACTGCTTCTGCCTCCAATAGATTTCCTAAGCACTAGTGTTTTAAGGAACAGCTTAAAAAGAGAATCCTAATGTGATTTCTTTATAATGGGTGTGTTCCTTATCTTATCCTAGTGTCTAAACTCTTCTCCATGGCTGGACCCCCAAATAATATTCCTTTACGTTCTAATGGGTAACTAGAGAGGGGGATAGGTTTAATAACTACCCTATCCGTAACACGTACCCTAACCCTCACCCCTACCCTAACCCTAACACGAACCCTAATCCTAACCCGTACCCTAAAATGAGCCCTAACCCTAACACTAAACCTAACCCTAACCCTAACCCATACCCTACGCCGTACCCGAAGCCCTCCCCGAACCCGTACCCTAAGCCGTACCCGAAGCCTAAACCTAAGCCTAACCCTAACCCTAGGCTACCCTTGACTGCTTCTGCCTCCAATAGATTTCCTAAGCAGTAGTGTTTTAAGGAACAGCTTAAAAAGAGAATCCTAATGTGATTTCTTTATAATGTGGGTGTTCCTTATCTTATCCTAGTGTCTAAACTCTTCTCCGTGGCTGGACCCCCAAATAATATTCCTTTACGTGCTAAGGGGTAACTAGAGAGTGGGATAGGTTTAATAACTACCCTAACCCTAACGCGTACCCTAACGCTAACCCCTACCCTAACCCTAACAAGTACCCTAATCCTAACCCGTACCCTAACCGAGCCCTAACCCTAACACTAACCCTAACCCTAACCCTAACCCATACCCTACGCCGTGCCCAAGCCCTCCCCGAACCCGTACCCTAAGCCGTACCCTAAGCCTAACCCTAAGCCTAATCCTAACCCTAGGCTACCCTTGACTGCTTCTGCCTCCAATAGATTTCCTAAGCCCTAGTGTTTTAAGGAACAGCTTAAAAAGAGAATCCTAATGTGATTTCTTTATAATGGGTGTGTTCCTTATCTTATCCTAGTGTCTAAACTCTTCTCCATGGCTGGACCCCCAAATAATATTCCTTTACGTGCTAAGGGGTAACTAGAGAGTGGGATAGGTTTAATAACTACCCTTACCCTAACGCGTACCCTAACGCTAACCCCTACCCTAACCCTAACACGTACCCTAATCCTAACCCGTACCCTAAACCGAGCCCTAACCCTAACACTAACCCTAACCTTAACCCTAACCCATACCCTACGCCGTACCCGAAGCCCTCCCCGAACCCGTACCCTAAGCCGTACCCTAAGCCTACCCCTAAGCCTAACCCTAACCCTAGGCTACCCTTGACTGCTTCTGCCTCCAATAGATTTCCTAAGCACTAGTGTTTTAAGGAACAGCTTAAAAAGAGAATCCTAATGTGATTTCTTTATAATGGGTGTGTTCCTTATCTTATCCTAGTGTCTAAACTCTTCTCCATGGCTGAACCCCAAATAATATTCCTTTACGTGCTAATGGGTAACTAGAGAGTGGGATAGGTTTAATAACTACCCTATCCGTAACACGTACCCTAACCCTCACCCCTACCCTAACCCTAACACGAACCCTAATCCTAACCCGTACCCTAAAACGAGCCCTAACCCTAACACTAAACCTAACCCTAACCCTAACCCATACCCTACGCCATACCCGAAGCCCTCCCCGAACACGTAACCTAAGCCGTACCCTAAGCCTAACGCTAAGCCTAACCCTAACCCTAGGGTACCCTTGACTGCTTCTGCCTCCAATAGATTTCCTAAGCACTAGTGTTTTAAGGAACATCTTAAAAAAAGAATCCTAATGTGATTTCTTTATAATGGGTGTGTTCCTTATCTAATCCTAGTGTCTAAACTCTTCTCCATGGCTGGACCCCCAAATAATATTCCTTTATGTGCTAAGGGGTATCGAGAGAGTGGGATAGGTTTAATCACTACCCTAACCCTAACGCGTACCCTAACCCTAACCCCTACCCTTACCCTAACACGTACCCTAATCCTAACCCGTACCCTAAACCGAGCCCTAACCCTAACACTAACCCTAACCCTAACCCTAACCCATACCCTACGCCGTACCCGAAGCCCTCCCCGAACACGTACCCTAAGCCGTACCCTAAGCCTGACCGTAAGCCTAACCCTAACCCTAGGCTACCCTTGACTGCTTCTGCCTCCAGTAGATTTCCTAAGCACTAGTGTTTTAAGGAACAGCTTAAAAAGAGAATCCTGATGTGATTTCTTTATAATGTGTGTGTTCCTTATATTATCTTTGGGTCTAAACTCTTCTCCATGGCTGGACCCCCTAATAATATTCCTTTACGTGCTAAGGGGTATCTAGAGAGTGGGATAGGTTTAATAACTACCCTAACCCTAACGCGTACCCTAACCCTAACCCCTACCCTAACCCTAACACGTACCCTAATCCTAACCCGTACCCTAAACCGAGCCCTAACCCTAACACTAACCCTAACCCTAACCCTAACCCATACCCTACGCCGTACCCGAAGCCCTCCCCAAAGCCGTACCCTAAGCCGTACCCTAAGCCTAACCCTAAGCGTAACCCTAACCCTAGGCTACCCTTGACTGCTTCTGCCTCCAATAGATTTCCTAAGCACTAGTGTTTTAAGGAACAGCTTAAAAAGAGAATCCTAATGTTATTTCTTTATAATGTGTGTGTTCCTTATATTATCTTAGTGTCTAAACTCTTCTCCATGGCTGGACCCCCAAATAATATTCCTTTACGTGCTAAGGGGTATCTAGAGAGTGGGATAGGTTTAATAACTACCCTAACCATAACACGTACCCTAACCCTAACCCCTACCCTAACCCTAACATGTACCATAATCCTAACCTGTACTCTAAACCGAGCCCTAACCCTAACACTAACCCTAACACTAACCGAAACCCATACCCTACGCCGTACCCGAAGCCCTCCCCGAACACGTACCCTAAGCCGTACCCTAAGCCTAACCGTAAGCCTAACCCTAACCCTAGGCTACCCTTGACTGCTTCTGCCTCCAATAGATTTCCTAAGCACTAGTGTTTTAAGGAACAGCTTAAAAAGAGAATCCTAATGTGATTTCTTTATAATGTGTGTGTTCCTTATATTATCTTAGTGTCTAAACTCTTCTCCATGGCTGGACCCCCTAATAATATTCCTTTACGTGCTAAGGGGTATCTAGAGAGTGGGATAGGTTTAATAACTACCCTAACCCTAACGCGTACCCTAACCCTAACCCCTACCCTAACCCTAACACGTACCCTAATCCTAACCCGTACCCTAAACCGAGCCCTAACCCTAACACTAACCCTAACCCTAACCCTAACCCATACCCTACGCCGTACCCGAAGCCCTCCCCGAAGCCGTACCCTAAGCCGTACCCTAAGCCTAACCCTAACCCTAGGCTACCCTTGACTGCTTCTGCCTCCAATAGATTTCCTAAGCACTAGTGTTTTAAGGAACAGCTTAAAAAGAGAATCCTAATGTGATTTCTTTATAATGGGTGTGTTCCTTATCTTATCCTAGTGTCTAAACTCTTCTCCATGGCTGGACCCCCAAATAATATTCCTTTACGTTCTAATGGGTAACTAGAGAGTGGGATAGGTTTAATAACTACCCTATCCGTAACACGTACCCTAACCCTCACCCCTACCCTAACCCTAACACGAACCCTAATCCTAACCCGTACCCTAAAATGAGCCCTAACCCTAACACTAAACCTAACCCTAACCCTAACCCATACCCTACGCCGTACCCGAAGCCCTCCCCGAACCCGTACCCTAAGCCGTACCCGAAGCCTAACCCTAAGCCTAACCCTAACCCTAGGCTACCCTTGACTGCTTCTGCCTCCAATAGATTTCCTAAGCACTAGTGTTTTAAGGAACAGCTTAAAAAGAGAATCCTAATGTGATTTCTTTATAATGTGGGTGTTCCTTATCTTATCCTAGTGTCTAAACTCTTCTCCGTGGCTGGACCCCCAAATAATATTCCTTTACGTGCTAAGGGGTAACTAGAGAGTGGGATAGGTTTAATAACTACCCTAACCCTAACGCGTACCCTAACGCTAACCCCTACCCTAACCCTAACAAGTACCCTAATCCTAACCCGTACCCTAACCGAGCCCTAACCCTAACACTAACCCTAACCCTAACCCTAACCCATACCCTACGCCGTGCCCGAAGCCCTCCCCGAACCCGTACCCTAAGCCGTACCCTAAGACTAACCCTAAGCCTAACCCTAACCCTAGGCTACCCTTGACTGCTTCTGCCTCCAATAGATTTCCTAAGCCCTAGTGTTTTAAGGAACAGCTTAAAAAGAGAATCCTAATGTGATTTCTTTATAATGGGTGTGTTTCTTATCTTATCCTAGTGTCTAAACTCTTCTCCATGGCTGGACCCCCAAATAATATTCCTTTACGTGCTAAGGGGTAACTAGAGAGTGGGATAGGTTTAATAACTACCCTTACCCTAACGCGTACCCTAACGCTAACCCCTACCCTAACCCTAACTCGTACCCTAATCCTAACCAATACCCTAAACCGAGCCCTAACCCTAACACTAACCCTAACCTTAACCCTAACCCATACCCTACGCCGTACCCGAAGCCCTCCCCGAACCCGTACCCTAAGCCGTACCCTAAGCCTACCCCTAAGCCTAACCCTAACCCTAGGCTACCCTTGACTGCTTCTGCCTCCAATAGATTTCCTAAGCACTAGTGTTTTAAGGAACAGCTTAAAAACAGAATCCTAATATTATTTCTTTATAATGTGTGTGTTCCTTATATTATCTTAGTGTCTAAACTCTTCTCCATGGCTGGACCCCCAAATAATATTCCTTTACGTGCTAAGGGGTATCTAGAGAGTGGGATAGGTTTAATAACTACCCTAACTGTAACGCGTACCCTAACCCTAACCCCTACCCTAACCCTAACATGTACCCTAATTATAATCCGTACCCTAAACCGAGCCCTAACCCTAACACTAACCCTAACCCTAACCGTAACCCATACCCTACGCCGTACCCGAAGCCCTCCCCGAACACGTACCCTAAGCCGTACCCTAAGCCTAACCCTAAGCCTAACCCTAACCCTAGGCTACCCTTGACTGCTTCTGCCTCCAATAGATTTCCTAAGCACTAGTGTTTTAAGGAACAGCTTAAAAAGAGAATCCTAATGTGATTTCTTTATAATGTGTGTGTTCCTTATATTATCTTAGTGTCTAAACTCTTCTCCATGGCTGGACCCCCTAATAATATTCCTTTACGTGCTAAGGGGTATCTAGAGAGTGGGATAGGTTTAATAACTACCCTAACCCTAACGCGTACCCTAACCCTAACCCCTACCCTAACCCTAACAGGTACCCTAATCCTAACCCGTACCCTAAACCGAGCCCTAACCCTAACACTAACCCTAACCCTAACCCTAACCCATACCCTACGCCGTACCCGAAGCCCTCCCCGAAGCCATACCCTAAGCCGTACCCTAAGCCTAACCCTAAGCCTAACCCTAACCCTAGGCTACCCTTGACTGCTTCTGCCTCCAATAGATTTCCTAAGCACTAGTGTTTTAAGGAACAGCTTAAAAAGAGAATCCTAATGTGATTTCTTTATAATGGGTGTGTTCCTTATCTTATCCTAGTGTCTAAACTCTTCTCCATGGCTGAACCCCAAATAATATTCCTTTACGTGCTAATGGGTAACTAGAGAGTGGGATAGGTTTAATAACTACCCTATCCGTAACACGTACCCTAACCCTCACCCCTACCCTAACCCTAACACGAACCCTAATCCTAACCCGTACCCTAAAACGAGCCCTAACCCTAACACTAAACCTAACCCTAACCCTAACCCTAACCCTAACCCTACCCGAAGCCCTCCCCGAACCCGTACCCTAAGCCGTACCCTAAGCCTAACCCTAAGCCTAACCCTAACCCTAGGCTACCCTTGACTTCTTCTGCCTCCAATAGATTTCCTAAGCCCTAGTGTTTTAAGGAACAGCTTAAAAAGAGAATCCTAATGTGATTTCTTTATAATGGGTGTGTTCCTTATCTTATCCTAGTGTCTAAACTCTTCTCCATGGCTGGACCCCCAAATAATATTCCTTTACGTGCTAAGGGGTAACTAGAGAGTGGGATAGGTTTAATAACTACCCTTACCCTAACGCGTACCCTAACGCTAACCCCTACCCAAACCCTAACACGTACCCTAATCCTAACCCGTACCCTAAACCGAGCCCTAACCCTAACACTAACCCTAACCTTAACCCTAACCCATACCCTACGCCGTACCCGAAGCCCTCCCCGAACCCGTACCCTAAGCCGTACCCTAAGCCTAACCCTAAGCCTAACCCTAACCCTAGGCTACCCTTGACTGCTTCTGCCTCCAATAGATTTCCTAAGCACTAGTGTTTTAAGGAACAGCTTAAAAACAGAATCCTAATATTATTTCTTTATAATGTGTGTGTTCCTTATATTATCTTAGTGTCTAAACTCTTCTCCATGGCTGGACCCCCAAATAATATTCCTTTACGTGCTAAGGGGTATCTAGAGAGTGGGATAGGTTTGAAAACTACCCTAACCATAACGCGTACCCTAACCCTAACCCCTACCCTAACCCTAACATGTACCCTAATTCTAACCCGTACCCTAAACCGAGCCCTAACCCTAACACTAACCCTAACCCTAACCGTAACCCATACCCTACGCCGTACCCGAAGCCCTCCCCGAACACGTACCCTAAGCCGTACCCTAAGCCTAACCGTAAGCCTAACCCTAACCCTAGGCTACCCTTGACTGCTTCTGCCTCCAATAGATTTCCTAAGCACTAGTGTTTTAAGGAACAGCTTAAAAAGAGAATCCTAATGTGATTTCTTTATAATGTGTGTGTTCCTTATATTATCTTAGTGTCTAAACTCTTCTCCATGGCTGGACCCCCTAATAATATTCCTTTACGTGCTAAGGGGTATCTAGAGAGTGGGATAGGTTTAATCACTACCCTAACCCTAACGCGTACCCTAACCCTAACCCCTACCCTTACCCTAACACGTACCCTAATCCTAACCCGTACCCTAAACCGAGCCCTAACCCTAACACTAACCCTAACCCTAACCCTAACCCATACCCTACGCCGTACCCGAAGCCCTCCCCGAACCCGTACCCTAAGCCGTACCCGAAGCCTAACCCTAAGCCTAACCCTAACCCTAGGCTACCCTTGACTGCTTCTGCCTCCAATAGATTTCCGAAGCACTAGTGTTTTAAGGAACAGCTTAAAAAGAGAATCCTAATGTGATTTCTTTATAATGTGTGTGTTCCTTATATTACCTTAGTGTCTAAACTCTTCTCCATGGCTGGACCCCCAAATAATGTTCCTTTACGTACTAAGGGGTATCTAGAGAGTGGGATAGGTTTAATAACTACCCTAACCCTAACGCGTACCCTAACCCTAACCCCTACCCTAACCCTAACACGTACCCTAATCCTAACCCGTACCCTAAACCGAGCCCTAACCCTAACACTAACCCTAACCCTAACCCTAACCCATACCCTACGCCGTACCCGAAGCCCTCCCCGAAGCCGTACCCTAAGCCGTACCCTAAGCCTAACCCTAACCCTAGGCTACCCTTGACTGCTTCTGCCTCCAATAGATTTCCTAAGCACTAGTGTTTTAAGGAACAGCTTAAAAAGAGAATCCTAATGTGATTTCTTTATAATGGGTGTGTTCCTTATCTTATCCTAGTGTCTAAACTCTTCTCCATGGCTGGACCCCCAATAATATTCCTTTACGTGCTAATGGGTAACTAGAGAGTGGGATAGGTTTAATAACTACCCTATCCGTAACACGTACCCTAACCCTCACCCCTACCCTAACCCTAACACGAACCCTAATCCTAACACGTACCCTAAAACGAGCCCTAACCCTAACACTAAACCTAACCCTAACCCTAACCCATACCCTACGCCGTACCCGAAGCCCTCCCCGAACACGTACCCTAAGCCGTACCCTAAGCTTAACCCTAAGCCTAACCCTAACCCTAGGCTACCCTTGACTGCTTCTGCCTCCAATAGATTTCCTAAGCACTAGTGTTTTAAGGAACAGCTTAAAAAGAGAATCCTAATGTGATTTCTTTATAATGGGTGTGTTCCTTATCTAATCCTAGTGTCTAAACTCTTCTCCATGGCTGGACCCCCAAATAATATTCCTTTATGTGCTAAGGGGTATCGAGAGAGTGGGATAGGTTTAATCACTACCCTAACCCTAACGCGTACCCTAACCCTAACCCCTACCCTTACCCTAACACGTACCCTAATCCTAACCCGTACCCTAAACCGAGCCCTAACCCTAACACTAACCCTAACCCTAACCCTAACCCATACCTTACGCCGTACCCGAAGCCCTCCCCGAACCCGTACCCTAAGCCGTACCCGAAGCCTAACCCTAAGCCTAACCCTAACCCTAGGCTACCCTTGACTGCTTCTGCCTCCAATAGATTTCCTAAGCACTAGTGTTTTAAGGAACAGCTTAAAAAGAGAATCCTAATGTGATTTCTTTATAATGGGTGTGTTCCTTATATTACCTTAGTGTCTAAACTCTTCTCCATGGCTGGACCCCCAAATAATGTTCCTTTACGTACTAAGGGGTATCTAGAGAGTGGGATAGGTTTAATAACTACCCTAAACCTAACGCGTACCCTAACCCTAACCCCTACCCTAACCCTAACACGTACCCTAATCCTAACCCGTACCCTAAACCGAGCCCTAACCCTAACACTAACCATAACCCTAACCCTAACCCATACCCTACGCCGTACCCGAAGCCCTCCCCGAACCCGTACCCTAAGCCGTACCCTAAGCCTAACCCTAAGCCTAACCCTAACCCTAGGCTACCCTTGACTGCTTCTGCCTCCAATAGATTTCCTAAGCACTAGTGTTTTAAGGAACAGCTTAAAAACAGAATCCTAATATTATTTCTTTATAATGTGTGTGTTCCTTATATTATCTTAGTGTCTAAACTCTTCTCCATGGCTGGACCCCCAAATAATATTCCTTTACGTGCTAAGGGGTATCTAGAGAGTGGGATAGGTTTAATCACTACCCTAACCCTAACGCGTACCCTAACCCTAACCCCTACCCTTACCCTAACACGTACCCTAATCCTAACCCGTACCCTAAACCGAGCCCTAACCCTAACACTAACCCTAACCCTAACCCTAACCCATACCCTACGCCGTACCCGAAGCCCTCCCCGAACCCGTACCCTAAGCCGTACCCGAAGCCTAACCCTAAGCCTAACCCTAACCCTAGGCTACCCTTGACTGCTTCTGCCTCCAATAGATTTCCGAAGCACTAGTGTTTTAAGGAACAGCTTAAAAAGAGAATCCTAATGTGATTTCTTTATAATGTGTGTGTTCCTTATATTACCTTAGTGTCTAAACTCTTCTCCATGGCTGGACCCCCAAATAATGTTCCTTTACGTACTAAGGGGTATCTAGAGAGTGGGATAGGTTTAATAACTACCCTAACCCTAACGCGTACCCTAACCCTAACCACTACCCTAACCCTAACACGTACCCTAATCCTAACCCGTACCCTAAACCGAGCCCTAACCCTAACACTAAGCGTAACCCTAACCCTAACCCATACCCTACGCCGTACCCGAAGCCCTCCCCGAACCCGTACCCTAAGCCGTACCCTAAGCCTAACCCTAAGCCTAACCCTAACCCTAGGCTACCCTTGACTGCTTCTGCCTCCAATAGATTTCCTAAGCACTAGTGTTTTAAGGAACAGCTTAAAAAGAGAATCCTAATGTGATTTCTTTATAATGGGTGTGTTCCTTATCTAATCCTAGTGTCTAAACTCTTCTCCATGGCTGGACCCCCAAATAATATTCCTTTATGTGCTAAGGGGTATCGAGAGAGTGGGATAGGTTTAATCACTACCCTAACCCTAACGCGTACCCTAACCCTAACCCCTACCCTTACCCTAACACGTACCCTAATCCTAACCCGTACCCTAAACCGAGCCCTAACCCTAACACTAACCCTAACCCTAACCCTAACCCATACCCTACGCCGTACACGAAGCCCTCCCCGAACCCGTACCCTAAGCCGTACCCGAAGCCTAACCCTAAGCCTAACCCTAACCCTAGGCTACCCTTGACTGATTCTGCCTCCAATAGATTTCCTAAGCACTAGTGTTTTAAGGAACAGCTTAAAAAGAGAATCCTAATGTGATTTCTTTATAATGTGTGTGTTCCTTATCTTATCCTAGTGTCTAAACTCTTCTCCATGGCTGGACCACCAAATAATATTCCTTTACGTGCTAAGGGGTAACTAGAGAGTGGGATAGGTTTAATAACTCCCCTAACACTAACGCGTACCCTAACGCTAACCCCTACCCTAACCCTAACACGTACCCTAATCCTAACCCTTACCCTAACCGAGCCCTAACCCTAACACTAACCCTAACCTTAACCCTAACCCATACCCTACGCCGTATCCGAAGCCCTCCCCGAACCCGTACCCTAAGCCGTACCCTAAGCCTAACCCTAAGCCTAACCCTAACCCTAGGCTACCCTTGACTGCTTCTGCCTCCAATAGATTTCCTAAGCACTAGTGTTTTAAGGAACAGCTTAAAAACAGAATCCTAATATTATTTCTTTATAATGTGTGTGTTCCTTATATTATCTTAGTATCTAAACTCTTCTCCATGGCTGGACCCCCAAATAATATTCCTTTACGTGCTAAGGGGTATCTAGAGAGTGGGATAGGTTTAATAACTACCCTAACCGTAACGCGTACCCTAACCCTAACCCCTACCCTAACCCTAACATGTACCCTAATTCTAACCCGTACCCTAAACCGAGCCCTAACCCTAACACTAACCCTAACCCTAACCGTAACCCATACCCTACGCCGTACCCGAAGCCCTCCCCGAACACGTACCCTAAGCCGTACCCTAAGCCTAACCGTAAGCCTAACCCTAACCCTAGGCTACCCTTGACTGCTTCTGCCTCCAATAGATTTCCTAAGCACTAGTGTTTTAAGGAACAGCTTAAAAAGAGAATCCTAATGTGATTTCTTTATAATGTGTGTGTTCCTTATATTATCTTAGTGTCTAAACTCTTCTCCATGGCTGGACCCCCTAATAATATTCCTTTACGTGCTAAGGGGTATCTAGAGAGTGGGATAGGTTTAATAACTACCCTAACCCTAACGCGTACCCTAACCCTAACCCCTACCCTAACCCTAACACGTACCCTAATCCTAACCCGTACCCTAAACCGAGCCCTAACCCTAACACTAACCCTAACCCTAACCCTAACCCATACCCTACGCCGTACCCGAAGCCCTCCCTGAACCCGTACCCTAAGCCGTACCCGAAGCCTAACCCTAAGCCTAACCCTAACCCTAGGCTACCCTTGACTGCTTCTGCCTCCAATAGATTTCCTAAGCACTAGTGTTTTAAGGAACAGCTTAAAAAGAGAATCCTAATGTGATTTCTTTATAATGGGTGTGTTCCTTATATTACCTTAGTGTCTAAACTCTTCTCCATGGCTGGACCCCCAAATAATGTTCCTTTACGTACTAAGGGGTATCTAGAGAGTGGGATAGGTTTAATAACTACCCTAACCCTAACGCGTACCCTAACCCTAACCCCTACCCTAACCCTAACACGTACCCTAATCCTAACCCGTACCCTAAACCGAGCCCTAACCCTAACACTAACCCTAACCCTAACCCTAACCCATACCCTACGCCGTACCCGAAGCCCTCCCCGAACCCGTACCCTAAGCCGTACCCTAAGCCTAACCCTAAGCCTAACCCTAACCCTAGGCTACCCTTGACTGCTTCTGCCTCCAGTGAATTGCCTAAGCACTAGTGTTTTAAGGAACAGCTTAAAAAGAGAATCCTAATGTGATTTCTTTATAATGGGTGTGTTCCTTATCTAATCCTAGTGTCTAAACTCTTCTCCATGGCTGGACCCCCAAATAATATTCCTTTACGTGCTAATGGGTAACTAGAGAGTGGGATAGGTTTAATAACTACCCTATCCGTAACACGTACCCTAACCCTCACCCCTACCCTAACCCTAACACGAACCCTAATCCTAACACGTACCCTAAAACGAGCCCTAACCCTAACACTAAACCTAACCCTAACCCTAACCCATACCCTACGCCGTACCCGAAGCCCTCCCCGAACACGTACCCTAAGCCGTACCCTAAGCTTAACCCTAAGCCTAACCCTAACCCTAGGCTACCCTTGACTGCTTCTGCCTCCAATAGATTTCCTAAGCACTAGTGTTTTAAGGAACAGCTTAAAAAGAGAATCCTAATGTGATTTCTTTATAATGGGTGTGTTCCTTATCTAATCCTAGTGTCTAAACTCTTCTCCATGGCTGGACCCCCAAATAATATTCCTTTATGTGCTAAGGGGTATCGAGAGAGTGGGATAGGTTTAATCACTACCCTAACCCTAACGCGTACCCTAACCCTAACCCCTACCCTTACCCTAACACGTACCCTAATCCTAACCCGTAACCTAAACCGAGCCCTAACCCTAACACTAACCCTAACCCTAACCCTAACCCATACCTTACGCCGTACCCGAAGCCCTCCCCGAACCCGTACCCTAAGCCGTACCCGAAGCCTAACCCTAAGCCTAACCCTAACCCTAGGCTACCCTTGACTGCTTCTGCCTCCAATAGATTTCCTAAACACTAGTGTTTTAAGGAACAGCTTAAAAAGAGAATCCTAATGTGATTTCTTTATAATGTGTGTGTTCCTTATATTACCTTAGTGTCTAAACTCTTCTCCATGGCTGGACCCCCAAATAATGTTCCTTTACGTACTAAGGGGTATCTAGAGAGTGGGATAGGTTTAATAACTACCCTAACCCTAACGCGTACCCTAACCCTAACCCCTACCCTAACCCTAACACGTACCCTAATCCTAACCCGTACCCTAAACCGAGCCCTAACCCTAACACTAAGCGTAACCCTAACCCTAACCCATACCCTACGCCGTACCCGAAGCCCTCCCCGAACCCGTACCCTAAGCCGTACCCTAAGCCTAACCCTAAGCCTAACCCTAACCCTAGGCTACCCTTGACTGCTTCTGCCTCCAATAGATTTCCTAAGCACTAGTGTTTTAAGGAACAGCTTAAAAAGAGAATCCTAATGTGATTTCTTTATAATGGGTGTGTTCCTTATCTAATCCTAGTGTCTAAACTCTTCTCCATGGCTGGACCCCCAAATAATATTCCTTTATGTGCTAAGGGGTATCGAGAGAGTGGGATAGGTTTAATCACTACCCTAACCCTAACGCGTACCCTAACCCTAACCCCTACCCTTACCCTAACACGTACCCTAATCCTAACCCGTACCCTAAACCGAGCCCTAACCCTAACACTAACCCTAACCCTAACCCTAACCCATACCCTACGCCGTACCCGAAGCCCTCCCCGAACCCGTACCCTAAGCCGTACCCGAAGCCTAACCCTAAGCCTAACCCTAACCCTAGGCTACCCTTGACTGCTTCTGCCTCCAATAGATTTCCTAAGCACTAGTGTTTTAAGGAACAGCTTAAAAAGAGAATCCTAATGTGATTTCTTTATAATGTGTGTGTTCCTTATCTTATCCTAGTGTCTAAACTCTTCTCCATGGCTGGACCCCCAAATAATATTCCTTTACGTGCTAAGGGGTAACTAGAGAGTGGGATAGGTTTAATAACTACCCTAACCCTAACGCGTACCCTAACGCTAACCCCTACCCTAACCCTAACACGTACCCTAATCCTAACCCTTACCCTAACCGAGCCCTAACCCTAACACTAACCCTAACCTTAACCCTAACCCATACCCTACGCCGTACCCGAAGCCCTCCCCGAACCCGTACCCTAAGCCGTACCCTAAGCCTAACCCTAAGCCTAACCCTAACCCTAGGCTACCCTTGACTGCTTCTGCCTCCAATAGATTTCCTAAGCACTAGTGTTTTAAGGAACAGCTTAAAAACAGAATCCTAATATTATTTCTTTATAATGTGTGTGTTCCTTATATTATCTTAGTGTCTAAACTCTTCTCCATGGCTGGACCCCCAAATAATATTCCTTTACGTGCTAAGGGGTATCTAGAGAGTGGGATAGGTTTAATAACTACCCTAACCGTAACGCGTACCCTAACCCTAACCCCTACCCTAACCCTAACATGTACCCTAATTCTAACCCGTACCCTAAACCTAGCCCTAACCCTAACACTAACCCTAACCCTAACCGTAACCCATACCCTACGCCGTACCCGAAGCCCTCCCCGAACACGTACCCTGAGCCGTACCCTAAGCCTAACCGTAAGCCTAACCCTAACCCTAGGCTACCCTTGACTGCTTCTGCCTCCAATAGATTTCCTAAGCACTAGTGTTTTAAGGAACAGCTTAAAAAGAGAATCCTAATGTGATTTCTTTATAATGTGTGTGTTCCTTATATTATCTTAGTGTCTAAACTCTTCTCCATGGCTGGACCCCCTAATAATATTCCTTTACGTGCTAAGGGGTATCTAGAGAGTGGGATAGGTTTAATAACTACCCTAACCCTAACGCGTACCCTAACCCTAACCCCTACCCTAACCCTAACACGTACCCTAATCCTAACCCGTACCCTAAACCGAGCCCTAACCCTAACACTAACCCTAACCCTAACCCTAACCCATACCCTACGCCGTACCCGAAGCCCTCCCTGAACCCGTACCCTAAGCCGTACCCGAAGCCTAACCCTAAGCCTAACCCTAACCCTAGGCTACCCTTGACTGCTTCTGCCTCCAATAGATTTCCTAAGCACTAGTGTTTTAAGGAACAGCTTAAAAAGAGAATCCTAATGTGATTTCTTTATAATGGGTGTGTTCCTTATATTACCTTAGTGTCTAAACTCTTCTCCATGGCTGGACCCCCAAATAATGTTCCTTTACGTACTAAGGGGTATCTAGAGAGTGGGATAGGTTTAATAACTACCCTAAACCTAACGCGTACCCTAACCCTAACCCCTACCCTAACCCTAACACGTACCCTAATCCTAACCCGTACCCTAAACCGAGCCCTAACCCTAACACTAACCGTAACCCTAACCTTAACCCATACCCTACGCCGTACCCGAAGCCCTCCCCGAACCCGTACCCTAAGCCGTACCCTAAGCCTAACCCTAAGCCTAACCCTAACCCTAGGCTACCCTTGACTGCTTCTGCCTCCAGTGAATTGCCTAAGCACTAGTGTTTTAAGGAACAGCTTAAAAAGAGAATCCTAATGTGATTTCTTTATAATGGGTGTGTTCCTTATCTAATCCTAGTGTCTAAACTCTTCTCCATGGCTGGACCCCCAAATAATATTCCTTTATATGCTAAGGGGTATCGAGAGAGTGGGATAGGTTTAATCACTACCCTAACCCTAACGCGTACCCTAACCCTAACCCCTACCCTTACCCTAACACGTACCCTAATCCTAACCCGTACCCTAAACGGAGCCCTAACCCTAACACTAACCCTAACCTTAACCCTAACCCATACCCTATGCCGTACCCGAAGCCCTCCCCGAACCCGTACCCTAAGCCGTACCCGAAGACTAACCCTAAGCCTAACCCTTACCCTAGGCTACCCTTGACTGCTTCTGCCTCCAATAGATTTCCTAAGCACTAGTGTTTTAAGGAACAGCTTAAAAAGAGAATCCTAATGTGATTTCTTTATAATGTGTGTGTTCCTTATCTTATCCTAGTGTCTAAACTCTTCTCCATGGCTGGACCCCCAAATAATATTCCTTTACGTGCTAAGGGGTATCTAGAGAGTGGGATAGGTTTAATAACTACCCTAACCCTAACGCGTACCCTAACCCTAACCCCTACCCTAACCCTAACACGTACCCTAATCCTAACCCGTACCCTAAACCGAGCCCTAACCCTAACACTAACCGTAACCCTAACCCTAACCCATACCCTACGCCGTGCCCGAAGCCCTCCCCGAACCCGTACCCTAAGCCGTACCCTAAGCCTAACCCTAAGCCTAACCCTAAACCTAGGCTACCCTTGACTGCTTCTGCCTCCAATAGATTTCCTAAGCCCTAGTGTTTTAAGGAACAGCTTAAAAAGAGAATCCTAATGTGATTTCTTTATAATGGGTGTGTTCCTTATCTTATCCTAGTGTCTAAACTCTTCTCCATGGCTGGACCCCCAAATAATATTCCTTTACGTGCTAAGGGGTAACTAGAGAGTGGGATAGGTTTAATAACTACCCTTACCCTAACGCGTATCCTAACGCTAACCCCTACCCTAACCCTAACACGTACCCTAATCCTAACCCGTACCCTAAACCGAGCCCTAACCCTAACACTAACCCTAACCTTAACCCTAACCCATACCCTACGCCGTACCCGAAGCCCTCCCCGAACCCGTACCCTAAGCCGTACCCTAAGCCTAACCCTAAGCCTAACCCTAACCCTAGGCTACCCTTGACTGCTTCTGCCTCCAATAGATTTCCTAAGCACTAGTGTTTTAAAGAACAGCTTAAAAAGAGAATCCTAATGTTATTTCTTTATAATGTGTGTGTTCCTTATATTATCTTAGTGTCTAAACTCTTCTCCATGGCTGGACCCCCAAATAATATTCCTTTAAGTGCTAAGGGGTATCTAGAGAGTGGGATAGGTTTAATAACTACCCTAACCATAATGCGTACCCTAACCCTAACCCCTACCCTAACCCTAACATGTACCCTAATCCTAACCCGTACCCTAAACCGAGCCCTAACCCTAACACTAACCCTAACCCTAACCGTAACCCATACCCTACGCCGTACCCGAAGCCCTCCCCGAACACGTAACCTAAGCCGTACCCTAAGCCTAACCGTAAGCCTAACCGTAACCCTAGGCTACCCTTGACTGCTTCTGCCTCCAATAGATTTCCTAAGCACTAGTGTTTTAAGGAACAGCTTAAAAAGAGAATCCTAATGTGATTTCTTTATAATGTGTGTGTTCCTTATATTATCTTAGTGTCTAAACTCTTCTCCATGGCTGGACCCCCTAATAATATTCCTTTACGTGCTAAGGGGTATCTAGAGAGTGGGATAGGTTTAATAACTACCCTAACCCTAATGCGTACCCTAACCCTAACCCCTACCCTAACCCTAACACGTACCCTAATCCTAACCCGTACCCTAAACCGAGCCCTAACCCTAACACTAACCCTAACCCTAACCCTAACCCATACCCTACGCCGTACCCGAAGCCCTCCCCGAAGCCGTACCCTAAGCCGTACCCTAAGCCTAACCCTAAGCCTAACCCTACCCCTAGGCTACCCTTGACTGCTTCTGCCTCCAATAGATTTCCTAAGCACTAGTGTTATAAGGAAGAGCTTAAAAAGAGAATCCTAATGTGATTTCTTTATAATGGGTGTGTTCCTTATCTTATCCTAGTGTCTAAACTCTTCTCCATGGCTGGACCCCCAAATAATATTCCTTTACGTGCTAATGGGTAACTAGAGAGTGGGATAGGTTTAATAACTACCCTATCCGTAACACGTACCCTAACCCTCACCCCTACCCTAACCCTAACACGTACCCTAATCCTAACCCGTACCCTAAACCGAGCCCTAACCCTAACACTAAGCGTAACCCTAACCCTAACCCATACCCTACGCCGTACCCGAAGCCCTCCCCGAACCCGTACCCTAAGCCGTACCCTAAGCCTAACCCTAAGCCTAACCCTAACCCTAGGCTACCCTTGACTGCTTCTGCCTCCAATGAATTTCCTAAGCACTAGTGTTTTAAGGAACAGCTTAAAAAGAGAATCCTAATGTGATTTCTTTATAATGGGTGTGTTCCTTATCTAATCCTAGTGTCTAAACTCTTCTCCATGGCTGGACCCCCAAATAATATTCCTTTATGTGCTAAGGGGTATCGAGAGAGTGGGATAGGTTTAATCACTACCCTAACCCTAACGCGTACCCTAACCCTAACCCCTACCCTTACCCTAACACGTACCCTAATCCTAACCCGTACCCTAAACCGAGCCCTAACCCTAACACTAACCCTAACCCTAACCCTAACCCATACCCTACGCCGTACCCGAAGCCCTCCCCGAACCCGTACCCTAAGCCGTACCCGAAGCCTAACCCTAAGCCTAACCCTAACCCTAGGCTACCCTTGACTGCTTCTGCCTCCAATAGATTTCCTAAGCACTAGTGTTTTAAGGAACAGCTTAAAAAGAGAATCCTAATGTGATTTCTTTATAATGTGTGTGTTCCTTATCTTATCCTAGTGTCTAAACTCTTCTCCATGGCTGGACCCCCAAATAATATTCCTTTACGTGCTAAGGGGTATCTAGAGAGTGGGATAGGTTTAATAACTACCCTAACCCTAACGCGTACCCTAACCCTAACCCCTACCCTAACCCTAACACGTACCCTAATCCTAACCCGTACCCTAAACCGAGCCTTAACCCTAACACTAACCGTAACCCTAACCCTAACCCATACCCTACGCCGTGCCCGAAGCCCTCCCCGAACCCGTACCCTAAGCCGTACCCTAAGCCTAACCCTAAGCCTAACCTTAAACCTAGGCTACCCTTGACTGCTTCTGCCTCCAATAGATTTCCTAAGCCCTAGTGTTTTAAGGAACAGCTTAAAAAGAGAATCCTAATGTGATTTCTTTATAATGGGTGTGTTCCTTATCTTATCCTAGTGTCTAAACTCTTCTCCATGGCTGGACCCCCAAATAATATTCCTTTACGTGCTAAGGGGTAACTAGAGAGTGGGATAGGTTTAATAACTACCCTTACCCTAACGCGTATCCTAACGCTAACCCCTACCCTAACCCTAACACGTACCCTAATCCTAACCCGTACCCTAAACCGAGCCCTAACCCTAACACTAACCCTAACCTTAACCCTAACCCATACCCTACGCCGTACCCGAAGCCCTCCCCGAACCCGTACCCTAAGCCGTACCCTAAGCCTAACCCTAAGCCTAACCCTAACCCTAGGCTACCCTTGACTGCTTCTGCCTCCAATAGATTTCCTAAGCACTAGTGTTTTAAAGAACAGCTTAAAAAGAGAATCCTAATGTTATTTCTTTATAATGTGTGTGTTCCTTATATTATCTTAGTGTCTAAACTCTTCTCCATGGCTGGACCCCCAAATAATATTCCTTTAAGTGCTAAGGGGTATCTAGAGAGTGGGATAGGTTTAATAACTACCCTAACCATAATGCGTACCCTAACCCTAACCCCTACCCTAACCCTAACATGTACCCTAATCCTAACCCGTACCCTAAACCGAGCCCTAACCCTAACACTAACCCTAACCCTAACCGTAACCCATACCCTACGCCGTACCCGAAGCCCTCCCCGAACACGTAACCTAAGCCGTACCCTAAGCCTAACCGTAAGCCTAACCGTAACCCTAGGCTACCCTTGACTGCTTCTGCCTCCAATAGATTTCCTAAGCACTAGTGTTTTAAGGAACAGCTTAAAAAGAGAATCCTAATGTGATTTCTTTATAATGTGTGTGTTCCTTATATTATCTTAGTGTCTAAACTCTTCTCCATGGCTGGACCCCCTAATAATATTCCTTTACGTGCTAAGGGGTATCTAGAGAGTGGGATAGGTTTAATAACTACCCTAACCCTAATGCGTACCCTAACCCTAACCCCTACCCTAACCCTAACACGTACCCTAATCCTAACCCGTACCCTAAACCGAGCCCTAACCCTAACACTAACCCTAACCCTAACCCTAACCCATACCCTACGCCGTACCCGAAGCCCTCCCCGAAGCCGTACCCTAAGCCGTACCCTAAGCCTAACCCTAAGCCTAACCCTACCCCTAGGCTACCCTTGACTGCTTCTGCCTCCAATAGATTTCCTAAGCACTAGTGTTATAAGGAAGAGCTTAAAAAGAGAATCCTAATGTGATTTCTTTATAATGGGTGTGTTCCTTATCTTATCCTAGTGTCTAAACTCTTCTCCATGGCTGGACCCCCAAATAATATTCCTTTACGTGCTAATGGGTAACTAGAGAGTGGGATAGGTTTAATAACTACCCTATCCGTAACACGTACCCTAACCCTCACCCCTACCCTAACCCTAACACGTACCCTAATCCTAACCCGTACCCTAAACCGAGCCCTAACCCTAACACTAAGCGTAACCCTAACCCTAACCCATACCCTACGCCGTACCCGAAGCCCTCCCCGAACCCGTACCCTAAGCCGTACCCTAAGCCTAACCCTAAGCCTAACCCTAACCCTAGGCTACCCTTGACTGCTTCTGCCTCCAATGAATTTCCTAAGCACTAGTGTTTTAAGGAACAGCTTAAAAAGAGAATCCTAATGTGATTTCTTTATAATGGGTGTGTTCCTTATCTAATCCTAGTGTCTAAACTCTTCTCCATGGCTGGACCCCCAAATAATATTCCTTTATGTGCTAAGGGGTATCGAGAGAGTGGGATAGGTTTAATCACTACCCTAACCCTAACGCGTACCCTAACCCTAACCCCTACCCTTACCCTAACACGTACCCTAATCCTAACCCGTACCCTAAACCGAGCCCTAACCCTAACACTAACCCTAACCCTAACCCTAACCCATACCCTACGCCGTACCCGAAGCCCTCCCCGAACCCGTACCCTAAGCCGTACCCGAAGCCTAACCCTAAGCCTAACCCTAACCCTAGGCTACCCTTGACTGCTTCTGCCTCCAATAGATTTCCTAAGCACTAGTGTTTTAAGGAACAGCTTAAAAAGAGAATCCTAATGTGATTTCTTTATAATGTGTGTGTTCCTTATCTTATCCTAGTGTCTAAACTCTTCTCCATGGCTGGACCCCCAAATAATATTCCTTTACGTGCTAAGGGGTAACTAGAGAGTGGGATAGGTTTAATAACTACCCTAACCCTAACGCGTACCCTAACGCTAACCCCTACCCTAACCCTAACACGTACCCTAATCCTAACCCTTACCCTAACCGAGCCCTAACCCTAACACTAACCCTAACCCTAACCCTAACCCATACCCTACGCCGTACCAGAAGCCCTCCCCGAACTCGTACCCTAAGCCGTACCCTAAGCCTAACCCTAAGCCTAACCCTAACCCTAGGCTACCCTTGACTGCTTCTGCCTCCAATAGATTTCCTAAGCACTAGTGTTTTAAGGAACAGCTTAAAAAGAGAATCCTAATGTTATTTCTTTATAATGTGTGTGTTCCTTATATTATCTTAGTGTCTAAACTCTTCTTCATGGCTGGACCCCCAAATAATATTCCTTTACGTGGTAAGGGGTATCTAGAGAGTGGGATAGGTTTAATAACTACCCTAACCGTAACGCGTACCCTAACCCTAACCCCTACACTAACCCTAACATGTACCCTAATCCTAACCCGTACCCTAAACCGAGCCCTAACCCTAACATTAACCCTAACCCTAACCGTAACCCATACCCTACGCCGTACCCGAAGCCCTCCCCGAACACGTACCCTAAGCCGTACCCTAAGCCTAACCGTAAGCCTAACCGTAACCCTAGGCTACCCTTGACTGCTTCTGCCTCCAGTAGATTTCCTAAGCACTAATGTTTTAAGGAACAGCTTAAAAAGAGAATCCTGATGTGATTTCTTTATAATGTGTGTGTTCCTTATATTATCTTAGGGTCTAAACTCTTCTCCATGGCTGGACCCCCTAATAATATTCCTTTACGTGCTAAGGGGTATGTAGAGAGTGGGATAGGTTTAATAACTACCCTAACCCTAACACGTACCCTAACCCTAACCCCTACCCTAACCCTAACACGTACCCTAATCCTAACCCGTACCCTAAACCGAGCCCTAACCCTAACACTAACCCTAACCCTAACCCTAACCCATACCCTACGCCGTACCCGAAGCCCTCCCCGAAGCCGTACCCTAAGCCGTACCCTAAGCCTAACCCTAAGCCTAACACTAACCCTAGGCTACCCTTGACTGCTTCTGCCTCCAATAGATTTCCTAAGCACTAGTGTTTTAGGGAACAGCTTAAAAAGAGAATCCTAATGTGATTTCTTTATAATGTGTGTGTTCCTTATATTACCTTAGTGTCTAAACTCTTCTCCATGGCTGGACCCCCAAATAATGTTCCTTTACGTACTAAGGGGTATCTAGAGAGTGGGATAGGTTTAATAACTACCCTAACCCTAACGAGTACCCTAACCCTAACCCCTACCCTAACCCTAACACGTACCCTAATCCTAACCCGTACCCTAAACCGAGCCCTAACCCTAACACTAACCGTAACCCTAACCCTAACCCATACCCTACGCCGTACCCGAAGCCCTCCCCGAACCCGTACCCTAAGCCGTACCCTAAGCCTAACCCTAAGCCTAACCCTAACCCTAGGCTACCCTTGACTGCTTCTGCCTCCAATAGATTTCCTAAGCACTAGTGTTTTAAGGAACAGCTTAAAAAGAGAATCCTAATGTTATTTCTTTATAATGTGTGTGTTCCTTATATTATCTTAGTGTCTAAACTCTTCTCCATGGCTGGACCCCCAAATAATATTCCTTTACGTGCTAAGGGGTATCTAGAGAGTGGGATAGGTTTAATAACTACCCTAACCGTAACGCGTACCCTAACCCTAACCCCTACCCTAACCCTAACATGTACCCTAATCCTAACCTGTACTCTAAACCGAGCCCTAACCCTAACACTAACCCTAACCCTAACCGTAACCCATACCCTACGCCGTACCCGAAGCCCTCCCCGAACACGTACCCTAAGCCGTACCCTAAGCCTAACCGTAAGCCTAACCCTAACCCTAGGCTACCCTTGACTGCTTCTGCCTCCAATAGATTTCCTAAGCACTAGTGTTTTAAGGAACAGCTTAAAAAGAGAATCCTAATGTGATTTCTTTATAATGTGTGTGTTCCTTATATTATCTTAGTGTCTAAACTCTTCTCCATGGCTGGACCCCCTAATAATATTCCTTTACGTGCTAAGGCTTATCTAGAGAGTGGGATAGGTTTAATAACTACCCTAACCCTAACGCGTACCCTAACCCTAACCCCTACCCTAACCCTAACACGTACACTAATCCTAACCCGTACCCTAAACCGAGCCCTAACCCTAACACTAACCCTAACCCTAACCCTAACCCATACCCTACGCCGTACCCGAAGCCCTCCCCGAAGCCGTACCCTAAGCCGTACCCTAAGCCTAACCCTAAGCCTAACCCTAACCCTAGGCTACCCTTGACTGCTTCGGCCTCCAATAGATTTCCTAAGCACTAGTGTTTTAAGGAACAGCTTAAAAAGAGAATCCTAATGTTATTTCTTTATAATGTGTGTGTTCCTCATATTATCTTAGTGTCTAAACTCTTCTCCATGGCTGGACCCCCAAATAATATTCCTTTACGTGCTAAGGGGTATCTAGAGAGTGGGATAGGTTTAATAACTACCCTAACCGTAACGCGTACCCTAACCCTAACCCCTACCCTAACCCTAACATGTACCCTAATCCTAACCTGTACTCTAAACCGAGCCCTAACCCTAACACTAACCCTAACCCTAACCGTAACCCATACCCTACGCCGTACCCGAAGCCCTCCCCGAACACGTACCCTAAGCCGTACCCTAAGCCTAACCGTAAGCCTAACCCTAACCCTAGGCTACCCTTGACTGCTTCTGCCTCCAATAGATTTCCTAAGCACTAGTGTTTTAAGGAACAGCTTAAAAAGAGAATCCTAATGTGATTTCTTTATAATGTGTGTGTTCCTTATATTATCTTAGTGTCTAAACTCTTCTCCATGGCTGGACCCCCTAATAATATTCCTTTACGTGCTAAGGGGTATCTAGAGAGTGGGATAGGTTTAATAACTACCCTAACCCTAACGCGTACCCTAACCCTAACCCCTACCCTAACCCTAACACGTACACTAATCCTAACCCGTACCCTAAACCGAGCCCTAACCCTAACACTAACCCTAACCCTAACCCTAACCCATACCCTACGCCGTACCCGAAGCCCTCCCCGAAGCCGTACCCTAAGCCATACCCTAAGCCTAACCCTAAGCCTAACCCTAACCCTAGGCTACCCTTGACTGCTTCTGCCTCCAATAGATTTCCTAAGCACTAGTGTTTTAAGGAACAGCTTAAAAAGAGAATCCTAATGTGATTTCTTTATAATGGGTGTGTTCCTTATCTTATCCTAGTGTCTAAACTCTTCTCCATGGCTGGACCCCCAAATAATATTCCTTTACGTTCTAATGGGTAACTAGAGAGTGGGATAGGTTTAATAACTACCCTATCCGTAACACGTACCCTAACCCTCACCCCTACCCTAACCCTAACACGAACCTAATCCTAACCCGTACCCTAAAATGAGCCCTAACCCTAACACTAAACCTAACCCTAACCCTAACCCATACCCTATGCCGTACCCGAAGCCCTCCCCGAACCCGTACCCTAAGCCGTACCCGAAGCCTAACCCTAAGCCTAACCCTAACCCTAGGCTACCCTTGACTGCTTCTGCCTCCAATAGATTTCCTAAGCACTAGTGTTTTAAGGAACAGCTTAAAAAGAGAATCCTAATGTTATTTCTTTATAATGTGTGTGTTCCTTATATTATCTTAGTGTCTAAACTCTTCTCCATGGCTGGACCCCCAAATAATATTCCTTTACGTGGTAAGGGGTATCTAGAGAGTGGGATAGGTTTAATAACTACCCTAACCGTAACGCGTACCCTAACCCTAACCCCTACACTAACCCTAACATGTACCCTAATCCTAACCCGTACCCTAAACCGAGCCCTAACCCTAACATTAACCCTAACCCTAACCGTAACCCATACCCTACGCCGTACCCGAAGCCCTCCCCGAACACGTACCCTAAGCCGTACCCTAAGCCTAACCGTAAGCCTAACCGTAACCCTAGGCTACCCTTGACTGCTTCTGCCTCCAGTAGATTTCCTAAGCACTAGTGTTTTAAGGAACAGCTTAAAAAGAGAATCCTGATGTGATTTCTTTATAATGTGTGTGTTCCTTATATTATCTTAGGGTCTAAACTCTTCTCCATGGCTGGACCCCCTAATAATATTCCTTTACGTGCTAAGGGGTATCTAGAGAGTGGGATAGGTTTAATAACTACCCTAACCCTAACGCGTACCCTAACCCTAACCCCTACCCTTACTCTAACACGTACCCTAATCCTAACCCGTACCCTAAACCGAGCCCTAACCCTAACACTAACCCTAACCCTAACCCTAACCCATACCCTACGCCGTACCCGAAGCCCTCCCCGAAGCCGTACCCTAAGCCGTACCCTAAGCCTAACCCTAAGCCTAACCCTAACCCTAGGCTACCCTTGACTGCTTCTGCCTCCAATAGATTTCCTAAGCACTAGTGTTTTAGGGAACAGCTTAAAAAGAGAATCCTAATGTGATTTCTTTATAATGTGTGTGTTCCTTATATTACCTTAGTGTCTAAACTCTTCTCCATGGCTGGACCCCCAAATAATGTTCCTTTACGTACTAAGGGGTATCTAGAGAGTGGGATAGGTTTAATAACTACCCTAACCCTAACGAGTACCCTAACCCTAACCCCTACCCTAACCCTAACACGTACCCTAATCCTAACCCGTACCCTAAACCGAGCCCTAACCCTAACACTAACCGTAACCCTAACCCTAACCCATACCCTACGCCGTACCCGAAGCCCTCCCCGAACCCGTACCCTAAGCCGTACCCTAAGCCTAACCCTAAGCCTAACCCTAACCCTAGGCTACCCTTGACTGCTTCTGCCTCCAATAGATTTCCTAAGCACTAGTGTTTTAAGGAACAGCTTAAAAAGAGAATCCTAATGTTATTTCTTTATAATGTGTGTGTTCCTTATATTATCTTAGTGTCTAAACTCTTCTCCATGGCTGGACCCCCAAATAATATTCCTTTACGTGCTAAGGGGTATCTAGAGAGTGGGATAGGTTTAATAACTACCCTAACCGTAACGCGTACCCTAACCCTAACCCCTACCCTAACCCTAACATGTACCCTAATCCTAACCTGTACTCTAAACCGAGCCCTAACCCTAACACTAACCCTAACCCTAACCGTAGCCCATACCCTACGCCGTACCCGAAGCCCTCCCCGAACACGTACCCTAAGCCGTACCCTAAGCCTAACCGTAAGCCTAACCCTAACCCTAGGCTACCCTTGACTGCTTCTGCCTCCAATAGATTTCCTAAGCACTAGAGTTTTAAGGAACAGCTTAAAAAGGGAATGCTAATGTGATTTCTTTATAATGTGTGTGTTCCTTATATTATCTTAGTGTCTAAACTCTTCTCCATGGCTGGACCCCCTAATAATATTCCTTTACGTGCTAAGGGGTATCTAGAGAGTGGGATAGGTTTAATAACTACCCTAACCCTAACGCGTACCCTAACCCTAACCCCTACCCTAACCCTAACACGTACACTAATCCTAACCCGTACCCTAAACCGAGCCCTAACCCTAACACTAACCCTAACCCTAACCCTAACCCATACCCTACGCCGTACCCGAAGCCCTCCCTGAAGCCGTACCCTAAGCCGTACCCTAAGCCTAACCCTAAGCCTAACCCTAACCCTAGGCTACCCTTGACTGCTTCTGCCTCCAATAGATTTCCTAAGCACTAGTGTTTTAAGGAACAGCTTAAAAAGAGAATCCTAATGTGATTTCTTTATAATGGGTGTGTTCCTTATCTTATCCTAGTGTCTAAACTCTTCTCCATGGCTGGACCCCCAAATAATATTCCTTTACGTTCTAATGGGTAACTAGAGAGTGGGATAGGTTTAATAACTACCCTATCCGTAACACGTACCCTAACCCTCACCCCTACCCTAACCCTAACACGAACCTAATCCTAACCCGTACCCTAAAATGAGCCCTAACCCTAACACTAAACCTAACCCTAACCCTAACCCATACCCTACGCCGTACCCGAAGCCCTCCCCGAACCCGTACCCTAAGCCGTACCCGAAGCCTAACCCTAAGCCTAACCCTAACCCTAGGCTACCCTTGACTGCTTCTGCCTCCAATAGATTTCCTAAGCACTAGTGTTTTAAGGAACAGCTTAAAAAGAGAATCCTAATGTGATTTCTTTATAATGTGGGTGTTCCTTATCTTATCCTAGTGTCTAAACTCTTCTCCGTGGCTGGACCCCCAAATAATATTCCTTTACGTGCTAAGGGGTAACTAGAGAGTGGGATTGGTTTAATAACTACCCTAACCCTAACGCGTACCCTAACGCTAACCCCTACCCTAACCCTAACAAGTACCCTAATCCTAACCCGTACCCTAACCGAGCCCTAACCCTAACACTAACCCTAACCCTAACCCTAACCCATACCCTACGCCGTGCCCGAAGCCCTCCCCAAACCCGTACCCTAAGCCGTACCCTAAGCCTAACCCTAAGCCTAACCCTAACCCTAGGCTACCCTTGACTGCTTCTGCCTCCAATAGATTTCCTAAGCCCTAGTGTTTTAAGGAACAGCTTAAAAAGAGAATCCTAATGTGATTTCTTTATAATGGGTGTGTTCCTTATCTTATCCTAGTGTCTAAACTCTTCTCCATGTTTGGACCTCCAAATAATATTCCTTTACGTGCTAAGGGGTAACTAGAGAGTGGGATAGGTTTAATAACTACCCTTACCCTAACGCGTACCCTAACGCTAACCCCTACCCTAACCCTAACACGTACCCTAATCCTAACCCGTACCCTAAACCGAGCCCTAACCCTAACACTAACCCTAACCTTAACCCTAACCCATACCCTACGCCGTACCCGAAGCCCTCCCCGAAGCCGTACCCTAAGCCGAACCCTAAGCCTAACCCTAAGCCTAACCCTAACCCTAGGCTACCCTTGACTGCTTCTGCCTCCAATAGATTTCCTAAGCACTAGTGTTTTAAGGAACAGCTTAAAAACAGAATCCTAATATTATTTCTTTATAATGTGTGTGTTCCTTATATTATCTTAGTGTCTAAACTCTTCTCCATGGCTGGACCCCCAAATAATATTCCTTTACGTGCTAAGGGGTATCTAGAGAGTGGGATAGGTTTAATAACTACCCTAACCGTAACGCGTACCCTAACCCTAACCCCTACCCTAACCCTAACATGTACCCTAATTCTAACCCGTACCCTAAACCGAGCCCTAACCCTAACACTAACCCTAACACTAACCGTAACCCATACCCTACGCCGTAACCGAAGCCCTCCCCGAACACGTACCCTAAGCCGTACCCTAAGCCTAACCGTAAGCCTAACCCTAACACTAGGCTACCCTTGATTGCTTCTGCCTCCAATAGATTTCCTAAGCCCTAGTGTTTTAAGGAACAGCTTAAAAAGAGAATCCTAATGTGATTTCTTTATAATGGGTGTGTTCCTTATCTTATCCTAGTGTCTAAACTCTTCTCCATGGCTGGACCCTCAAATAATATTCCTTTACGTGCTAAGGGGTAACTAGAGATTGGGATAGGTTTAATAACTACCCCAACCCTAACCCCTACCCTAACCCTAAGACGTACCCTAATCCTAACCCGTACCCTAAACCGAGCCCTAACCCTAACACTAACCCTAACCCTAACCCTAACCCATACCCTACGCCGTACCCGAAGCCCTCCCCGAACCCATAGCCTAAGCCGTACCCTAAGCCTAACCCTAAGCCTAACCCTAACCCTAGGCTACCCTTGACTGCTTCTGCCTCCAATAGATTTCCTAAGCACTAGTGTTTTAAGGAACAGCTTAAAAAGAGAATCCTAATGTGATTTCTTTATAATGGGTGTGTTTCTTATCTTATCCTAGTGTCTAAACTCTTCTCCATGGCTGGACCCCCAAATAATATTCCTTTACGTGCTAAGGGGTAACTAGAGAGTGGGATAGGTTTAATAAGTACCCTATCCGTAACACGTACCCTAACCCTAACCCCTACCCTAACCCTAACACGAACCCTAATCCTAACCCGTACCCTAAACCGAGCCCTAACCCTAACACTAACCCTAACCCTAACCCTAACCCATACCCTACGCCGTACCCGAAGCCCTCCCCGAACCCGTACCCTAAGCCGTACCCTAAGCCTAACCCTAAGCCTAACCCTAACCCTAGGCTACCCTTGACTGCTTCTGCCTCCAATGAATTTCCTAAGCACTAGTGTTTTAAGGAACAGCTTAAAAAGAGAATCTTAATGTGATTTCTTTATAATGGGTGTGTTCCTTATTTTATCCTAGTGTCTAAACTCTTCTCCACGGCTGGACCCCCAAATAATATTCCTTTACGTGCTAAGGGGTATCTAGAGAGTGGGATAGGTTTAATAACTACCCTAACCCTAACGCGTACCCTAACCCTAACCCCTAACCTATCCCTAACACGTACCCTAATCCTAACCCGTACCCTAAACCGAGCCCTAAACCTAACACTAACCCTAACCCATACCCTACCCCGTACCCGAAGCCCTCCCCGAACCCGTACCCTAAGCCGTAATCTAAGCCTAACCCTAAGCCTAACCCTAACCCTAGGCTACCCTTGACTGCTTCTGCCTCCAATAGATTTCCTAAGCCCTAGTGTTTTAAGGAACAGCTTAAAAAGAGAATCCTAATGTGATTTCTTTATAATGGGTGTGTTCCTTATCTTATCCTAGTGTCTAAACTCTTCTCCATGGCTGGACCCTCAAATAATATTCCTTTACGTGCTAAGGGGTAACTAGAGATTGGGATAGGTTTAATAACTACCCCAACCCTAACCCCTAACCTAACCCTAAGACGTACCCTAATCCTAACCCGTACCCTAAACCGAGCCCTAACCCTAACACTAACCCTAACCCTAACCCTAACCCATACCCTACGCCGTACCCGAAGCCCTCCCCGAACCCATAGCCTAAGCCGTACCCTAAGCCTAACCCTAAGCCTAACCCTAACCCTAGGCTACCCTTGACTGCTTCTGCCTCCAATAGATTTCCTAAGCACTAGTGTTTTAAGGAACAGCTTAAAAAGAGAATCCTAATGTGATTTCTTTATAATGGGTGTGTTTCTTATCTTATCCTAGTGTCTAAACTCTTCTCCATGGCTGGACCCCCAAATAATATTCCTTTACGTGCTAAGGGGTAACTAGAGAGTGGGATAGGTTTAATAAGTACCCTATCCGTAACACGTACCCTAACCCTAACCCCTACCCTAACCCTAACACGAACCCTAATCCTAACCCGTACCCTAAACCGAGCCCTAACCCTAACACTAACCGTAACCCTAACCCTAACCCATACCCTATGCCGTACCCGAAGCCCTCCCCGAACCCGTACCCTAAGCCGTACCCTAAGCCTAACCCTAAGCCTAACCCTAACCCTAGGCTACCCTTGACTGCTTCTGCCTCCAATGAATTTCCTAAGCACTAGTGTTTTAAGGAACAGCTTAAAAAGAGAATCCTAATGTGATTTCTTTATAATGGGTGTGTTCCTTATCTTATCCTAGTGTCTAAACTCTTCTCCATGGCTGGACCCCCAAATAATATCCCTTTACGTGCTAAGGGGTAACTAGAGAGTGGGATAGGTTTAATAACTACCCTAACCCTAACGCCTACCCTAACGCTAACCCCTACCCTAACCCTAACACGTACCCTAATCCTAACCCGTACCCTAAACCGAGCCCTAACCCTAACACTAACCCTAACCCTAACCCTAACCCATACCCTACGCCGTACCCGAAGCCCTCCCCGAACCCGTACCCTAAGCCGTACCCTAAGCCTAACACTATGCCTAACCCTAACCCTAGGCTACCCTTGACTGCTTCTGCCTCCAATAGATTTCCTAAGCACTAGTGTTTTAAGGAACAGCTTAAAAAGAGAATCCTAATGTGATTTCTTTATAATGGGTGTGTTCCTTATCTAATCCTAGTGTCTAAACTCTTCTCCATGGCTGCACCACCAAATAATATTCCTTTACGTGCTAAGGGGTAACTAGAGAGTGGGATAGGTTTAATAACTACCCTAACCCTAACGCGTACCCTAACGCTAACCCCTACCCTAACCCTTACACGTAACCTAATCCTAAAACGTACCCTAAACCGAGCCCAAACCCTAACACTAACCCTAACCCTAACCCTAACCCATACCCTACGCCGTACCCGAAGCCCTCCCCGAACCCGTACCCTAAGCCGTACCCTAAGCCTAACCCTATGCCTAACCCTAACCCTAGGCTACCCTTGACTGCTTCTGTCTCCAATAGATTTCCTAAGCACTAGTGTTTTAAGGAACAGCTTAAAAAGAGAATCCTAATGTGATTTCTTTATAATGGGTGTGTTCCTTATCTAATCCTAGTGTCTAAACTCTTCTCCATGGCTGGACCCCCAAATAATATTCCTTTATGTGCTAAGGGGTATCTAGAGAGTGGGATAGGTTTAATCACTACCCTAACCCTAACGCGTACCATAACCCTAACCCCTACCCTAACCCTAACACGTACCCTAATCCTAACCCGTACCCTAAACCGAGCCCTAACCCTAACACTAACCCTCACCCTAACCCTAACCCATACGCTACGCCGTACCCGAAGCCCTCCCCGAACCCGTATCCTAAGCCGTACCCTAAGCCTACCCCTAAGCCTAACCCTAACCCTAGGCAACCCTTGACTGCTTCTGCCTCCAATAGATTTCCTAAGCACTAGTGTTTTAAGGAACACCTTAAAAAGAGAATCCTAATGTGATTTCTTTATAATGTGTGTGTTCCTTATATTATCTTAGTGTCTAAACTCTTCTCCATGGCTGGACCCCCAAATAATATTCCTTTACGTGCTAAGGGGTATCTAGAGAGTGGGATAGGTTTAATAACTACCCTAACCCTAACGCGTACCCTAACCCTAACCCCTACCCTAACACTAACACGTACCCTAATCCTAACCCGTACCCTAAACCGAGCCCTAACCCTAACACTAACCGTAACCCTAACCCTAACCCATACCCTATGCCGTACCCGAAGCCCTCCCCGAACCCGTACCCTAAGCCGTACCCTAAGCCTAACACCTAAGCCTAACCCTAACCCTAGGCTACCCTTGACTGCTTCTGACTCCAATAGATTTCCTAAGCCCTAGTGTTTTAAGAAACAGCTTAAAAAGAGAATCCTAATGTGATTTCTTTATAATGTGTGTGTTCCTTATCTTATCCTAGTGTCTAAACTCTTCTCCATGGCTGGACCCCCAAATAATATTCCTTTACGTGCTAATGGGTAACTAGAGAGTGGGATAGGTTTAATAACTACCCTAACCCTAACGCGTACCCTAACGCTAATCCCTACCCTAACCCTAACACGTACCCTAATCCTAACCCGTACCCTAAACCGAGCCCTAACCCTAACACTAACCCTAACACTAACCCTAACCCTTACCCTACGCCATACCCGAAGCCCTCCCCGAACCCGTACCCTAAGCCGTACCCTAAGCCTAACCGTAAGCCTAACCCTAACCCTAGGCTACCCTTGACTGCTTCTGCCTCCAATACATTTCCTAAGCACTAGTGTTTTAAGGAACAGCTTAAAAAGAGAATCCTAATGTGATTTCTTTATAATGGGTGTGTTCCTTATCTTATCCTAGTGTCTAAAGTCTTCTCCATGGCTGGACCCCCAAATAATATTCCTTTACGTACTAAGGGGTAACTAGAGAGTGGGATAGGTTTAATAACTACCCTATTCGTAACACGTACCCTAACCCTAACCCCTACCCTAACCCTAACACGAACCCTAATCCTAACCCATACCCTAAAACGAGCCCTAACCCTAACACTAACGCTAACCCTAACCCTAACCCATACCCTACGCCGTACCCGAAGCCCTCCCCGAACACGTACCCTAAGCTGTACCCTAAGCCTAACCCTAAGCCTAACCCTAACCCTAGGCTACCCTTGACTGCTTCTGCCTCCAATAGATTTCCTAAGCACTAGTGTTTTAAGGAACAGCTTAAAAAGAGAATCCTAATGTGATTTCTTTATAATGGGTGTGTTCCTTATCTAATCCTAGTGTCTAAAGTCTTCTCCATGGCTGGACCCCCAAATAATATTCCTTTATGTGCTAAGGGGTATCTAGAGAGTGGGATAGGTTTAATCACTACCCTAACCCTAACGCGTACCCTAACCCTAACCCCTAACCTAACCCTAACACGTACCCTAATCCTAACCCGTACCCTAAACCGAGCCCTAACCCTAACACTAACCGTAACCCTAACCCTAACCCATACCCTACGCCGTACCCGAAGCCCTCCCCGAACCCGTACCCTAAGCCGTACCCTAAGCCTAACCGTAAGCCTAACCCTAACCCTAGGCTACCCTTGACTGCTTCTGCCTCCAATACATTTCCTAAGCACTAGTGTTTTAAGGAACAGCTTAAAAAGAGAATCCTAATGTGATTTCTTTATAATGGGTGTGTTTCTTATCTTATCCTAGTGTCTAAAGTCTTCTCCATGGCTGGACCCCCAAATAATATTCCTTTACGTGCTAAGGGGTAACTAGAGAGTGGGATAGGTTTAATAAGTACCCTATCCGTAACACGTACCCTAACCCTAACCCCTACCCTAACCCTAACACGAACCCTAATCCTAACCCGTACCCTAAACCGAGCCCTAACCCTAACACTAACCCTAACCCTAACCCTAACCCATACCCTACGCCGTACCCGAAGCCCTCCCCGAACCCGTACCCTAAGCCGTACCCTAAGCCTAACCCTAAGCCTAACCCTAACCCTAGGCTACCCTTGACTGCTTCTGCCTCCAATGAATTTCCTAAGCACTAGTGTTTTAAGGAACAGCTTAAAAAGAGAATCTTAATGTGATTTCTTTATAATGGGTGTGTTCCTTATTTTATCCTAGTGTCTAAACTCTTCTCCACGGCTGGACCCCCAAATAATATTCCTTTACGTGCTAAGGGGTATCTAGAGAGTGGGATAGGTTTAATAACTACCCTAACCCTAACGCGTACCCTAACCCTAACCCCTAACCTATCCCTAACACGTACCCTAATCCTAACCCGTACCCTAAACCGAGCCCTAAACCTAACACTAACCCTAACCCATACCCTACCCCGTACCCGAAGCCCTCCCCGAACCCGTACCCTAAGCCGTAATCTAAGCCTAACCCTAAGCCTAACCCTAACCCTAGGCTACCCTTGACTGCTTCTGCCTCCAATAGATTTCCTAAGCCCTAGTGTTTTAAGGAACAGCTTAAAAAGAGAATCCTAATGTGATTTCTTTATAATGGGTGTGTTCCTTATCTTATCCTAGTGTCTAAACTCTTCTCCATGGCTGGACCCTCAAATAATATTCCTTTACGTGCTAAGGGGTAACTAGAGATTGGGATAGGTTTAATAACTACCCCAACCCTAACCCCTAACCTAACCCTAAGACGTACCCTAATCCTAACCCGTACCCTAAACCGAGCCCTAACCCTAACACTAACCCTAACCCTAACCCTAACCCATACCCTACGCCGTACCCGAAGCCCTCCCCGAACCCATAGCCTAAGCCGTACCCTAAGCCTAACCCTAAGCCTAACCCTAACCCTAGGCTACCCTTGACTGCTTCTGCCTCCAATAGATTTCCTAAGCACTAGTGTTTTAAGGAACAGCTTAAAAAGAGAATCCTAATGTGATTTCTTTATAATGGGTGTGTTTCTTATCTTATCCTAGTGTCTAAACTCTTCTCCATGGCTGGACCCCCAAATAATATTCCTTTACGTGCTAAGGGGTAACTAGAGTGTGGGATAGGTTTAATAAGTACCCTATCCGTAACACGTACCCTAACCCTAACCCCTACCCTAACCCTAACACGAACCCTAATCCTAACCCGTACCCTAAACCGAGCCCTAACCCTAACACTAACCGTAACCCTAACCCTAACCCATACCCTATGCCGTACCCGAAGCCCTCCCCGAACCCGTACCCTAAGCCGTACCCTAAGCCTAACCCTAAGCCTAACCCTAACCCTAGGCTACCCTTGACTGCTTCTGCCTCCAATGAATTTCCTAAGCACTAGTGTTTTAAGGAACAGCTTAAAAAGAGAATCCTAATGTGATTTCTTTATAATGGGTGTGTTCCTTATCTTATCCTAGTGTCTAAACTCTTCTCCATGGCTGGACCCCCAAATAATATCCCTTTACGTGCTAAGGGGTAACTAGAGAGTGGGATAGGTTTAATAACTACCCTAACCCTAACGCCTACCCTAACGCTAACCCCTACCCTAACCCTAACACGTACCCTAATCCTAACCCGTACCCTAAACCGAGCCCTAACCCTAACACTAACCCTAACCCTAACCCTAACCCATACCCTACGCCGTACCCGAAGCCCTCCCCGAACCCGTACCCTAAGCCGTACCCTAAGCCTAACACTATGCCTAACCCTAACCCTAGGCTACCCTTGACTGCTTCTGCCTCCAATAGATTTCCTAAGCACTAGTGTTTTAAGGAACAGCTTAAAAAGAGAATCCTAATGTGATTTCTTTATAATGGGTGTGTTCCTTATCTAATCCTAGTGTCTAAACTCTTCTCCATGGCTGCACCACCAAATAATATTCCTTTACGTGCTAAGGGGTAACTAGAGAGTGGGATAGGTTTAATAACTACCCTAACCCTAACGCGTACCCTAACGCTAACCCCTACCCTAACCCTTACACGTAACCTAATCCTAAAACGTACCCTAAACCGAGCCCAAACCCTAACACTAACCCTAACCCTAACCCTAACCCATACCCTACGCCGTACCCGAAGCCCTCCCCGAACCCGTACCCTAAGCCGTACCCTAAGCCTAACCCTATGCCTAACCCTAACCCTAGGCTACCCTTGACTGCTTCTGTCTCCAATAGATTTCCTAAGCACTAGTGTTTTAAGGAACAGCTTAAAAAGAGAATCCTAATGTGATTTCTTTATAATGGGTGTGTTCCTTATCTAATCCTAGTGTCTAAACTCTTCTCCATGGCTGGACCCCCAAATAATATTCCTTTATGTGCTAAGGGGTATCTAGAGAGTGGGATAGGTTTAATCACTACCCTAACCCTAACGCGTACCATAACCCTAACCCCTACCCTAACCCTAACACGTACCCTAATCCTAACCCGTACCCTAAACCGAGCCCTAACCCTAACACTAACCCTCACCCTAACCCTAACCCATACGCTACGCCGTACCCGAAGCCCTCCCCGAACCCGTATCCTAAGCCGTACCCTAAGCCTACCCCTAAGCCTAACCCTAACCCTAGGCAACCCTTGACTGCTTCTGCCTCCAATAGATTTCCTAAGCACTAGTGTTTTAAGGAACACCTTAAAAAGAGAATCCTAATGTGATTTCTTTATAATGTGTGTGTTCCTTATATTATCTTAGTGTCTAAACTCTTCTCCATGGCTGGACCCCCAAATAATATTCCTTTACGTGCTAAGGGGTATCTAGAGAGTGGGATAGGTTTAATAACTACCCTAACCCTAACGCGTACCCTAACCCTAACCCCTACCCTAACACTAACACGTACCCTAATCCTAACCCGTACCCTAAACCGAGCCCTAACCCTAACACTAACCGTAACCCTAACCCTAACCCATACCCTATGCCGTACCCGAAGCCCTCCCCGAACCCGTACCCTAAGCCGTACCCTAAGCCTAACACCTAAGCCTAACCCTAACCCTAGGCTACCCTTGACTGCTTCTGACTCCAATAGATTTCCTAAGCCCTAGTGTTTTAAGAAACAGCTTAAAAAGAGAATCCTAATGTGATTTCTTTATAATGTGTGTGTTCCTTATCTTATCCTAGTGTCTAAACTCTTCTCCATGGCTGGACCCCCAAATAATATTCCTTTACGTGCTAATGGGTAACTAGAGAGTGGGATAGGTTTAATAACTACCCTAACCCTAACGCGTACCCTAACGCTAATCCCTACCCTAACCCTAACACGTACCCTAATCCTAACCCGTACCCTAAACCGAGCCCTAACCCTAACACTAACCCTAACACTAACCCTAACCCTTACCCTACGCCATACCCGAAGCCCTCCCCGAACCCGTACCCTAAGCCGTACCCTAAGCCTAACCGTAAGCCTAACCCTAACCCTAGGCTACCCTTGACTGCTTCTGCCTCCAATACATTTCCTAAGCACTAGTGTTTTAAGGAACAGCTTAAAAAGAGAATCCTAATGTGATTTCTTTATAATGGGTGTGTTCCTTATCTTATCCTAGTGTCTAAAGTCTTCTCCATGGCTGGACCCCCAAATAATATTCCTTTACGTACTAAGGGGTAACTAGAGAGTGGGATAGGTTTAATAACTACCCTATTCGTAACACGTACCCTAACCCTAACCCCTACCCTAACCCTAACACGAACCCTAATCCTAACCCATACCCTAAAACGAGCCCTAACCCTAACACTAACCCTAACCCTAACCCTAACCCATACCCTACGCCGTACCCGAAGCCCTCCCCGAACACGTACCCTAAGCTGTACCCTAAGCCTAACCCTAAGCCTAACCCTAACCCTAGGCTACCCTTGACTGCTTCTGCCTCCAATAGATTTCCTAAGCACTAGTGTTTTAAGGAACAGCTTAAAAAGAGAATCCTAATGTGATTTCTTTATAATGGGTGTGTTCCTTATCTAATCCTAGTGTCTAAAGTCTTCTCCATGGCTGGACCCCCAAATAATATTCCTTTATGTGCTAAGGGGTATCTAGAGAGTGGGATAGGTTTAATCACTACCCTAACCCTAACGCGTACCCTAACCCTAACCCCTAACCTAACCCTAACACGTACCCTAATCCTAACCCGTACCCTAAACCGAGCCCTAACCCTAACACTAACCGTAACCCTAACCCTAACCCATACCCTACGCCGTACCCGAAGCCCTCCCCGAACCCGTACCCTAAGCCGTACCCTAAGCCTAACCGTAAGCCTAACCCTAACCCTAGGCTACCCTTGACTGCTTCTGCCTCCAATACATTTCCTAAGCACTAGTGTTTTAAGGAACAGCTTAAAAAGAGAATCCTAATGTGATTTCTTTATAATGGGTGTGTTCCTTATCTTATCCTAGTGTCTAAAGTCTTCTCCATGGCTGGACCCCCAAATAATATTCCTTTACGTACTAAGGGGTAACTAGAGAGTGGGATAGGTTTAATAACTACCCTATTCGTAACACGTACCCTAACCCTAACCCCTACCCTAACCCTAACACGAACCCTAATCCTAACCCATACCCTAAAACGAGCCCTAACCCTAACACTAACCGTAACCCTAACCCTAACCCATACCCTACGCCGTACCCGAAGCCTTCCCCGAACCCGTACACTAAGCCGTACCCTAAGCCTAACCCTAACCCTAACCCTAACCCTAACCCTAACCCTAACCCTAACCCTAACCCTAACCCTAACCCTAATCACTCCCCTAAACCTAACGCGTACCCTAACCCTAACCCCTACCCTAACCCTAACACGTACCCTAATCTTAACCCGTACCCTAAACCGAGCCCTAACCCTAACACTAACCCTAACCCTAACCCTAACCCATACCCTACGCCGTACCCGAAGCCCTCCCCGAACCCGTACCCTAAGCCGTACCCTAAGCCTAACCCTAAGCCTAACCCTAACCCTAGGCTACCCTTGACTGCTTCTGCCTCCAATGAATTTCCTAAGCACTAGTGTTTTAAGGAACAGCTTAAAAAGAGAATCCTAATGTGATTTCTTTATAATGGGTGTGTTCCTTATCTTATCCTAGTGTCTAAACTCTTCTCCATGGCTAGACCCCCAAATAATATTCCTTTACGTGCTAAGGGGTATCTAGAGAGTGGGATAGGTTTAATAACTACCCTAACCCTAACGCGTACCCTAACCCTAACCCCTAACCTATCCCTAACACGTACCCTAATCCTAACCCGTACCCTAAACCGAGCCCTAAACCTAACACTAACCCTAACCCATACCCTACCCCGTACCCGAAGCCCTCCCCGAACCCGTACCCTAAGCCGTAATCTAAGCCTAACCCTAAGCCTAACCCAAACCCTAGGCTACCCTTGACTGCTTCTGCCTCCAATAGATTTCCTAAGCCCTAGTGTTTTAAGGAACAGCTTAAAAAGAGAATCCTAATGTGATTTCTTTATAATGGGTGTGTTCCTTATCTTATCCTAGTGTCTAAACTCTTCTCCATGGCTGGACCCCCAAATAATATTCCTTTACGTGCTAAGGGGTAACTAGAGAGTGGGATAGGTTTAATAAGTACCCTATCCGTAACACGTACCCTAACCCTAACCCCTACCCTAACCCTAACACGAACCCTAATCCTAACCCGTACCCTAAACCGAGCCCTAACCCTAACACTAACCCTAACCCTAACCCTAACCCATACCCTACGCCGTACCCGAAGCCCTCCCCGAACCCGTACCCTAAACCGTACCCTAAGCCTAACCCTAAGCCTAACCCTAACCCTAGGCTACCCTTGACTGCTTCTGCCTCCAATAGATTTCCTAAGCACTAGTGTTTTAAGGAACAGCTTAAAAAGAGAATCCTAATGTGATTTCTTTATAATGGGTGTGTTCCTTATCTAATCCTAGTGTCTAAACTCTTCTCCATGGCTGGACCCCCAAATAATGTTCCTTTACGTGCTAAGGGGTATCTAGAGAGTGGGATAGGTTTAATAACTACCCTAACCCTAACGCGTACCCTAACCCTAACCCCTACCCTAACCCTAACACGTACCCTAATCCTAACCCGTACCCTAAACCGAGCCCTAACCCTAACACTAACCGTAACCCTAACCCTAACTCATACCCTACGCCGTACCCGAAGCCCTCCCCGAACCCGTACCCTAAGCCGTACCCTAAGCCTAACCCTAAGCCTAACCCTAACCCTAGGCTACCCTTGACTGCTTCTGCCTCCAATAGATTTCCTAAGCACTAGTGTTTTAAGGAACAGCTTAAAAAGAGAATCCTAATGTGATTTCTTTATAATGTGTGTTTTCCTTATATTATCTTAGTGTCTAAACTCTTATCCATGGCTGGACCCCCAAATAATATTCCTTTACGTGCTAAGGGATATCTAGAGAGTGGGATAGGTTTAATAACTACCCTAACCCTAACGCGTACACTAACCCTAACCCCTAACCTAACCCTAACACGTACCCTAATCCTAACCCGTACCCTAAACCGAGCCCTAAACCTAACACTAACCCTAACCCTAACCGTAACCCATACCCTACGCCCTACCCGAAGCCCTCCCCGAACCCGTACCCTAAGCCGTACCCTAAGCCTAACCCTAAGCCTAACCCTAACCCTAGGCTACCCTTGACTGCTTCTGCCTCCAATAGATTTCCTAAGCAGTAGTGTTTTAAGGAACAGCTTAAAAAGAGAATCCTAATGTGATTTCTTTATAATGTGTGTGTTCCTTATCTTATCCTAGTGTCTAAACTCTTCTCCATGGCTGGACCCCCAAATAATATTCCTTTACGTGCTAAGGGGTAACTAGAGAGTGGGATAGGTTTAATAACTACCCTAACCCTAACGCGTACCCTAACGCTAACCCCTACCCTAACCCTAACACGTACCCTAATCCTAACCCGTACCCTAAACCGAGCCCTAACCCTAACACTAACCCTAACCCTAACCCTAACCCATACCCTACGCCGTACACGAAGCCCTCCCCGAACCCGTACCCTAAGCCGTACCCTAAGCCTAATCCTAAGCCTAACCCTAACCCTAGGCTACCCTTGACTGCTTCTGCCTCCAATAGATTTCCTAAGCACTAGTGTTTTAAGGAACAGATTAAAAAGAGAATCCTAATGTTATTTCTTTATAATGTGTGTGTTCCTTATATTATCTTAGTGTCTAAACTCTTCTCCATGGCTGGACCCCCAAATAATATTCCTTTACGTGCTAAGGGGTATCTAGAGAGTGGGATAGGTTTAATAACTACCCTAACCGTAACGCGTACCCTAACCCTAACCCCTACCCTAACCCTAACATGTACCCTAATCCTAACCCGTACCCTAAACCGAGCCCTAAACCTAACACAAACCCTAACCCTACGCCGTATCCGAAGCCCTCCCCGAACACGTACCCTAAGCTGTACCCTAAGCCTAACCCTAAGCCTAACCCTAATCCTAGGCTACCCTTGACTGCTTCTGCCTCCAATAGATTTCCTAAGCACTAGTGTTTTAAGGAACAGCTTAAAAAGAGAATCCTAATGTGATTTCTTTATAATGGGTGTGTTCCTTATCTAATCCTAGTGTCTAAACTCTTCTCCATGGCTGGACCCCTAAATAATATTCCTTTATGTGCTAAGGGGAATCGAGAGAGTGGGATAGGTTTAATCACTCCCCTAAACCTAACGCGTACCCTAACCCTAACCCCTACCCTAACCCTAACACGTACCCTAATCCTAACCCGTACCCTAAACCGAGCCCTAACCCTAACACTAACCCTAACCCTAACCCTAACCCATACCCTACGCCGTACCCGAAGCCCTCCCCGAACCCGTACCCTAAGCCGTACCCTAAGCCTAACCCTAAGCCTAACCCTAACCCTAGGCTACCCTTGACTGCTTCTGCCTCCAATGAATTTCCTAAGCACTAGTGTTTTAAGGAACAGCTTAAAAAGAGAATCCTAATGTGATTTCTTTATAATGGGTTTGTTCCTTATTTTATCCTAGTGTCTAAACTCTTCTCCATGGCTGGACCCCCAAATAATATTCCTTTACGTGCTAAGGGGTATCTAGAGAGTGGGATAGGTTTAATAACTACCCTAACCCTAACGCGTACCCTAACCCTAACCCCTAACCTATCCCTAACACGTACCCTAATCCTAACCCGTACCCTAAACCGAGCCCTAAACCTAACACTAACCCTAACCCATACCCTACCCCGTACCCGAAGCCCTCCCCGAACCCGTACCCTAAGCCGTAATCTAAGCCTAACCCTAAGCCTAACCCTAACCCTAGGCTACCCTTGACTGCTTCTGCCTCCAATAGATTTCCTAAGCCCTAGTGTTTTAAGGAACAGCTTAAAAAGAGAATCCTAATGTGATTTCTTTATAATGGGTGTGTTCCTTATCTTATCCTAGTGTCTAAACTCTTCTCCATGGCTGGACCCTCAAATAATATTCCTTTACGTGCTAAGGGGTAACTAGAGAGTGGGATAGGTTTAATAACTACCCCAACCCTAACCCCTACCCTAACCCTAAGACGTACCCTAATCCTAACCCGTACCCTAAACCGAGCCCTAACCCTAACACTAACCCTAACCCTAACCCTAACCCATACCCTACGCCGTACCCGAAGCCCTCCCCGAACCCATAGCCTAAGCCGTACCCTAAGCCTAACCCTAAGCCTAACCCTAACCCTAGGCTACCCTTGACTGCTTCTGCCTCCAATAGATTTCCTAAGCACTAGTGTTTTAAGGAACAGCTTAAAAAGAGAATCCTAATGTGATTTCTTTATAATGGGTGTGTTTCTTATCTTATCCTAGTGTCTAAACTCTTCTCCATGGCTGGACCCCCAAATAATATTCCTTTACGTGCTAAGGGGTAACTAGAGAGTGGGATAGGTTTAATAAGTACCCTATCCGTAACACGTACCCTAACCCTAACCCCTACCCTAACCCTAACACGAACCCTAATCCTAACCCGTACCCTAAACCGAGCCCTAACCCTAACACTAACCCTAACCCTAACCCTAACCCATACCCTACGCCGTACCCGAAGCCCTCCCCGAACCCGTACCCTAAGCCGTACCCTAAGCCTAACACTAAGCCTAACCCTAACCCTAGGCTACCCTTGACTGCTTCTGCCTCCAATAGATTTCCTAAGCACTAGTGTTTTAAGGAACAGCTTAAAAAGAGAATCCTAATGTGATTTCTTTATAATGGGTGTGTTCCTTATCTAATCCTAGTGTCTAAACTCTTCAACATGGCTGGACCCCCAAATAATGTTCCTTTACGTGCTAAGGGGTATCTAGAGAGTGGGATAGGTTTAATAACTACCCTAACCCTAACGCGTACCCTAACCCTAACCCCTACCCTAACCCTAACACGTACCCTAATCCTAACCCGTACCCTAAACCGAGCCCTAACCCTAACACTAACCGTAACCCTAACCCTAACCCATACCCTACGCCGTACCCGAAGACCTCCCCGAACCCGTACCCTAAGCCGTACCCTAAGCCTAACCCTAAGCCTAACCCTAACCCTAGGCTACCCTTGACTGCTTCTGCCTCCAATGAATTTCCTAAGCCCTAGTGTTTTAAGGAACAGCTTAAAAAGAGAATCCTAATGTGATTTCTTTATAATGGGTGTGTTCCTTATCTTATCCTAGTGTCTAAACTCTTCTCCATGGCTGGACCCCCAAATAATATTCCTTTACGTGCTAAGGGGTAACTAGAGAGTGGGATAGGTTTAATAACTACCCTAACCCTAACGCCTACCCTAACGCTAACCCCTACCCTAACCCTAACACGTACCCTAATCCTAACCCGTACCCTAAACCGAGCCCTAACCCTAACACTAACCCTAACCCTAACCCTAACCCATACCCTACGCCGTACCCGAAGCCCTCCCCGAACCCGTACCCTAAGCCGTACCCTAAGGCTAACCCTATGCCTAACCCTAACCCTAGGCTACCCTTGACTGCTTCTGCCTCCAATAGATTTCCTAAGCACTAGTGTTTTAAGGAACAGCTTAAAAAGAGAATCCTAATGTGATTTCTTTATAATGGGTGTGTTCCTTATCTAATCCTAGTGTCTAAACTCTTCTCCATGGCTGGACCCCCAAATAATATTCCTTTATGTGCTAAGGGGTATCTAGAGAGTGGGATAGGTTTAATCACTACCCTAACCCTAACGCGTACCATAACCCTAACCCCTACCCTAACCCTAACACGTACCCTAATCCTAACCCGTACCCTAAACCGAGCCCTAACCCTAACACTAACCCTCACCCTAACCCTAACCCATACGCTACGCCGTACCCGAAGCCCTCCCCGAACCCGTATCCTAAGCCGTACCCTAAGCCTACCCCTAAGCCTAACCCTAACCCTAGGCAACCCTTGACTGCTTCTGCCTCCAATAGATTTCCTAAGCACTAGTGTTTTAAGGAACACCTTAAAAAGAGAATCCTAATGTGATTTCTTTATAATGTGTGTGTTCCTTATCTTATCCTAGTGTCTAAACTCTTCTCCATGGCTGGACCCCCAAATAATATTCCTTTACGTGCTAAGGGGTAACTAGAGAGTGGGATAGGTTTAATAACTACCCTAACCCTAACGCGTACCCTAACGCTAATCCCTACGCTAACCCTAACACGTACCCTAATCCTAACCCGTACCCTAAACCGAGCCCTAACCCTAACAATAACCCTAACCCTAACCCTAACCCTTACCCTACGCCGTACCCGAAGCCCTCCCCGAACCCGTACCCTAAGCCGTACCCTAAGCCTAACCCTAAGCCTAACCCTAACCCTAGGCTACCCTTGACTGCTTCTGCCTCCAATAGATTTCCTAAGCACTAGTGTTTTAAGGAACAGCTTAAAAAGAGAATCCTAATGTGATTTCTTTATAATGGGTGTGTTCCTTATCTTATCCTAGTGTCTAAACTCTTCTCCATGGCTGGACCCCCAAATAATATTCCTTTACGTGCTAAGGGGTAACTAGAGAGTGGGTTAGGTTTAATAAGTACCCTATCCGTAACACGTACCCTAACCCTAACCCCTACCCTAACCCTAACACGAACCCTAATCCTAATCCGTACCCTAAACCGAGCCCTAACCCTAACACTAACCCTAACCCTAACCCTAACCCATACACTACGCCGTACCCGAAGCCCTCCCTGAACCCGTACCCTAAGCCGTACCCTAAGCCTAACCCTAAGCCTAACCCTAACCCTAGGCTACCCTTGACTGCTTCTGCCCCCAATAGATTTCCTAAGCACTAGTGTTTTAAGGAACAGCTTAAAAAGAGAATCCTAATGTGATTTCTTTATAATGGGTGTGTTCCTTATCTTATCCTAGTGTCTAAACTCTTCTCTATGGCTGGACCCCCAAATAATATTCCTTTACGTGCTAAGGGGTATCTAGAGAGTGGGATAGGTTTAATAACTACCGTAACCCTAACGCGTACCCTAACCCTAACCCCTAACCTAACCCTAACACGTACCCTAATCCTAACCCGTACCCTAAACCGAGCCCTAACCCTAACACTAACCCTAACCCTAACCCTAACCCATACCTTACGCCGTACCCGAAGCCCTCCCCGAACCCGTACCCTAAGCCGTACCCTAAGCCTAACCCTAAGCCTAACCCTAACCCTAGGCTACCCTTGACTGCTTCTGCCTCCAATAGATTTCCTAAGCCCTAGTGTTTTAAGGAACAGCTTAAAAAGAGAATCCTACTGTGATTTTTTTATAATGGGTGTGTTCCTTACCTTATCCTAGTGTCTAAACTCTTCTCCATGGCTGGACCCCCAAATAATATTCCTTTACGTGCTAAGGGGTAACTAGAGAGTGGGATAGGTTTAATAACTACCCTAACCCTAACGCGTACCCTAACGCTAACACCTACCCTAACCCTAACACGTACCCTAATCCTAACCCGTACCCTAAACCGAGCCCTAACCCTAACACTAACCCTAACCCTAACCCTAACCCATACCCTACGCCGTACCCGAAGCCCTCCCCGAACCCGTACCCTATGCCGTACCCTAAGCCTAACCCTAAGCCTAACCCTAACCCTAGGCTACCCTTGACTGCTTCTGCCTCCAATAGATTTCCTAAGCACTAGTGTTTTAAGGAACAGCTTAAAAAGAGAATCCTAATGTGATTTCTTTATAATGGGTGTGTTCCTTATCTAATCCTAGTGTCTAAAGTCTTCTCCATGGCTGGACCCCCAAATAATATTCCTTTATGTGCTAAGGGGTATCTAGAGAGTGGGATAGGTTTAATCACTACCCTAACCCTAACGCGTACCATAACCCTAACCCCTACCCTAACCCTAACACGTACCCTATTCCTAACCCGTACCCTAAACCGAGCCCTAACCCTAACACTAACCCTCACCCTAACCCTAACCCATACGCTACGCCGTACCCGAAGCCCTCCCCGAACCCGTATCCTAAGCCGTACCCTAAGCCTACCCCTAAGCCTAACCCTAACCCTATGCTACCCTTGACTGCTTCTGCCTCCAATAGATTTCCTAAGCACTAGTGTTTTAAGGAACACCTTAAAAAGAGAATCCTAATGTGATTTCTTTATAATGTGTGTGTTCCTTATATTATCTTAGTGTCTAAACTCTTCTCCATGGCTGGACCCCCAAATAATATTCCTTTACGTGCTAAGGGGTATCTAGAGAGTGGGATAGGTTTAATAACTACCCTAACCCTAACGCGTACCCTAACCCTAACCCCTACCCTAACCCTAACACGTACCCTAATCCTAACCCGTACCCTAAACCGAGCCCTAACCCTAACACTAACCGTAACCCTAACCCTAACCCATACCCTATGCCGTACCCGAAGCCCTCCCCGAACCCGTACCCTAAGCCGTACCCTAAGCCTAACCCTAACCCTAGGCTACCCTTGACTGCTTCTGCCTCCAATGAATTTCCTAAGCACTAGTGTTTTAAGGAACAGCTTAAAAAGAGAATCCTAATGTGATTTCTTTATAATGGGAGTATTCCTTATCTTATCCTAGTGTCTAAACTCTTCTCCATAGCTGGACCCCCAAATAATATTCCTTTACGTGCTAAGGGGTATCTAGAGAGTGGGATAGGTTTAATAACTACCCTAACCCTAACGCGTACCCTAACCCTAACCCCTAACCTAACCCTAACACGTACCCTAATCCTAACCCGTACCCTAAACCGAGCCCTAACCCTAACACTAACCCTAACCCTAACACTAACCCATACCCTACGCCGTACCCGAAGCCCTCCCCGAACCCGTACCCTAAGCCGTACCCTAAGCCTAACCCTAAGCCTAACCCTAACCCTAGGCTACCCTTGACTGCTTCTGCCTCCAATAGATTTCCTAAGCCCTAGTGTTTTAAGGAACAGCTTAAAAAGAGAATCCTAATGTGATTTCTTTATAATGGGTGTGTTCCTTATCTTATCCGAGTGTCTAAACTCTTCTCCATGGCTGGACCCCCAAATAATATTCCTTTACGTGCTAAGGGGTAACTAGAGAGTGGGATAGGTTTAATAACTACCCTAACCCTAACGCGTACCCTAACGCTAACCCCTACCCTAACCCTAACACGTACCCTAATCCTAACCCGTACCCTAAACCGAGCCCTAACCCTAACACTAACCCTAACCCTAATCCTAACCCATACCCTACGCCGTACCCGAAGCCCTCCCCGAACCCGTACCCTAAGCCGTACCCTAAGCCTAACCCTAAGCCTAACCCTAACCCTAGGCTACCCTTGACTGCTTCTGCCTCCAATAGATTTCCTAAGCACTAGTGTTTTAAGGAACAGCTTAAAAAGAGAATCCTAATGTGATTTCTTTATAATGGGTGTGTTCCTTATCTAATCCTAGTGTCTAAACTCTTCTCCATGGCTGGACCCCCAAATAGTATTCCTTTACGTGCTAAGGGGTAACTAGAGAGTGGGATAGGTTTAATAACTACCCTAACCGTAACGCGTACCCTAACGCTAACCCCTACCCTAACCCTAACACGTACCCTAATCCTAACCCGTACCCTAAACCGAGCCCTAACCCTAACACTAACCCTAAACCTAACCCTAACCCATACCCTACGCCGTACCCGAAGCCCTCCCCGAACCCGTACCCTAAGCCGTACCCTAAGCCTAATCCTAAGCCTAACCCTAACCCTAGGCTACCCTTGACTGCTTCTGCCTCCAATAGATTTCCTAAGCACTAGTGTTTTAAGGAACAGCTTAAAAAGAGAATCCTAATGTTATTTCTTTATAATGTGTGTGTTCCTTATATTATCTTAGTGTCTAAACTCTTCTCCATGGCTGGACCCCCAAATAATATTCCTTTACGTGCTAAGGGGTATCTAGAGAGTGGGATAGGTTTAATAACTACCCTAACCGTAACGCGTACCCTAACCCTAACCCCTACCCTAAACCTAACATGTACCCTAATCCTAACCCGTACCCTAAACCGAGCCCTAAACCTAACACAAACCCTAACCCTAAGCCGTACCCGAAGCCCTCCCCGAACACGTACCCTAAGCCGTACCCTAAGCCTAACCCTAAGCCTAACCCTAACCCTAGGCTACCCTTGACTGCTTCTGCCTCCAATAGATTTCCTAAGCACTAGTGTTTTAAGGAACAGCTTAAAAAGAGAATCCTAATGTGATTTCTTTATAATGGGTGTGTTCCTTATCTAATCCTAGTGTCTAAACTCTTCTCCATGGCTGGACCCCTAAATAATATTCCTTTATGTGCTAAGGGGTATCGAGAGAGTGGGATAGGTTTAATCACTACCCTAACCCTAACGTGTACCCTAACCCTAACCCCTACCCTAACCCTAACACGTACCCTAATCCTAACCCGTACCCTAAACCGAGCCCTAACCCTAACACTAACCCTAACCCTAACCCTAACCCATACCCTACGCCGTACCCGAAGCCCTCCCCGAACCCATACCCTAAGCCGTACCCTAAGCCTAACCCTAAGCCTAACCCTAACCCTAGGCTACCCTTGACTGCTTCTGCCTCCAATAGATTTCCTAAGCACTAGTGTTTTAAGGAACAGCTTAAAAAGAGAATCCTAATGTGATTTCTTTATAATGTGTGTGTTCCTTATATTATCTTAGTGTCTAAACTCTTCTCCATGGCTGGACCCCCAAATAATATTCCTTTACGTGCTAAGGGGTATCTAGAGAGTGGGATAGGTTTAATCACTTCCCTAAACGTAACGCGTACCCTAACCCTATCCCCTACCCTAACCCTAACACGTACCCTAATCCTAACCCGTACCCTAAACCGAGCCCTAACCCTAACACTAACCCTAACCCTAACCCTAACGCATACCCTACGCCGTACCCGAAGCCCTCCCCGAACACGTACCCTAAGCCGTACCCTAAGCCTAACCCTAAGCCTAACCCTAACCCTAGGCTACCCTTGACTGCTTCTGCCTCCAACAGATTTCCTAAGCACTAGAGTTTTAAGGAACAGCTTAAAAAGAGAATCCTAATGTGATTTCTTTATAATGTGTGTGTTCCTTATATTATCTTAGTGTCTAAACTCTTCTCCATGGCTGGACCCCCAAATAATATTCCTTTACGTGCTAAGGGGTATCTAGAGAGTGGGATAGGTTTAATTACTACCCTAACCCTAACGCGTACCCTAACCCTAACCCCTACCCCAACCCTAACCCGTACCATAATCCTAACCCGTACCCTAAACCGAGCTATAACCCTAACACTAACCCTAACCCTAACACTAACCCATACCCTACGTCGTACCCGAAACCCTCCCCGAACCCGTACCCTAAGCCGTACCCTAAGCCTAACCCTAAGCCTAACCCTAACCCTAGGCTACCCTTGACTGCTTCTGCCTCCAATGAATTTCCTAAGCACTAGTGTTTTAAGGAACAGCTTAAAAAGAGAATCCTAATGTGATTTCTTTATAATGGGTGTGTTCCTTATCTTATCCTAGTGTCTAAACTCTTCTCCATGGCTGGACCCCCAAATAATATTCCTTTATGTGCTAAGGGGTATCTAGAGAGTGGGATAGGTTTAATCACTACCCTAACCCTAACGCGTACCATAACCCTAACCCCTACCCTAACCCTAACACGTACCCTAATCCTAACACGTACCCTAAACCGAGCCCTAACCCTAACACTAACCCTAACCCTAACCCTAACCCATACCCTACGCCGTACCCGAAGCCCTCCCCGAACCCGTATCCTAAGCCGTACCCTAAGCCTACCCCTAAGCCTAACCCTAACCCTAGGCTACCCTTGACTGCTTCTGCCTCCAATAGATTTCCGAAGCACTAGTGTTTTAAGGAACAGCTTAAAAAGAGAATCCTAATGTGATTTCTTTATAATGTGTGTGTTCCTTATATTATCTTAGTGTCTAAACTCTTCTCCATGGCTGCACCCCCAAATAATATTCCTTTACGTGCTAAGGGGTATCTAGAGAGTGGGATAGGTTTAATCACTACCCTAACCCTAACGCGTACCCTAACCCTAACCCCTAATCTAACCCTAACTCGTACCCTAATCCTAACCCGTACCCTAAACCGAGCCCTAACCCTAACACTAACCCTAACCCTAACCCTAACCCATACCCTACGCCCTACCCGAAGCCCTGCCCGAACCCGTACCCTAAGCCGTACCCTAAGCCTAACCCTAAGCCTAACCCTAACCCTAGGCTACCCTTGACTGCTTCTGCCTCCAATAGATTTCCTAAGCACTAGTGTTTTAAGGAACAGCTTAAAAAGAGAATCCTAATGTGATTTCTTTATAATGTGTGTGTTCCTTATCTTATCCTAGTGTCTAAAGTCTTCTCCATGGCTGGACCCCCAAATAGTATTCCTTTACGTGCTAAGGGGTAACTAGAGAGTGAGATAGGTTTAATAACTACCCTAACCCTAACGCGTACCCTAACGCTAACCCCTACCCTAACCCTAACACGTACCCTAATCCTAACCCATACCCTAAACCGAGCCCTAACCCTAACACTAACCCTAAACCTAACCCTAACCCATACCCTACGCCGTACCCGAAGCCCTCCCCGAACCCGTACCCTAAGCCGTACCCTAAGCCTAATCCTAAGCCTAACCCTAAGCCTAGGCTACCCTTGACTGCTTCTGCCTCCAATAGATTTCCTAAGCACTAGTGTTTTAAGGAACAGCTTAAAAAGAGAATCCTAATGTTATTTCTTTATAATGTGTGTGTTCCTTATATTATCTTAGTGTCTAAACTCTTCTCCATGGCTGGACCCCCAAATAATATTCTGTTACGTGCTAAGGGGTATCTAGAGAGTGGGATAGGTTTAATCACTACCCTAACCGTAACGCGTACCCTAACCCTAACCCCTACCCTAACCCTAACATGTACCCTAATCCTAACCCGTACCCTAAACCGAGCCCTAAACCTAACACAAACCCTAACCCTAAGCCGTACCCGAAGCCCTCCCCGAACACGTACCCTAAGCCGTACCCTAAGCCTAACCCTAAGCCTAACCCTAACCCTAGGCTACCCTTGACTGCTTCTGCCTCCAATAGATTTCCTAAGCACTAGTGTTTTAAGGAACAGCTTAAAAAGAGAATCCTAATGTGATTTCTTTATAATGGGTGTGTTCCTTATCTAATCCTAGTGTCTAAACTCTTCTCCATGGCTGGACCCCTAAATAATATTCCTTTATGTGCTAAGGGGTATCGAGAGAGTGGGATAGGTTTAATCACTACCCTAACCCTAACGCGTACCCTAACCCTAACCCCTACCCTAACCCTAACACGTACCCTAATCCTAACCCGTACCCTAAACCGAGCCCTAACCCTAACACTAACCCTAACCCTAACCCTAACCCATACCCTACGCCGTACCCGAAGCCCTCCCCGAACCCATACCCTAAGCCGTACCCTAAGCCTAACCCTAAGCCTAACCCTAACCCTAGGCTACCCTTGACTGCTTCTGCCTCCAATAGATTTCCTAAGCACTAGTGTTTTAAGGAACAGCTTAAAAAGAAAATCCTAATGTGATTTCTTTATAATGTGTGTGTTCCTTATATTATCTTAGTGTCTAAACTCTTCTCCATGGCTGGACCCCCAAATAATATTCCTTTACGTGCTAAGGGGTATCTAGAGAGTGGGATAGGTTTAATCACTACCCTAACCGTAACGCGTACCCTAACCCTAACCCCTACCCTAACCCTAACACGTACCCTAATCCTAACCCGTACCCTAAACCGAGCCCTAACCCTAACACTAACCCTAACCCTAACCCTAACGCATACCCTACGCCGTACCCGAAGCCCTCCCCGAACACGTACCCTAAGCCGTACCCTAAGCCTAACCCTAAGCCTAACCCTAACCCTAGGCTACCCTTGACTGCTTCTGCCTCCAACAGATTTCCTAAGCACTAGAGTTTTAAGGAACAGCTTAAAAAGAGAATCCTAATGTGATTTCTTTATAATGGGTGTGTTCCTTATCTAATCCTAGTGTCTAAACTCTTCTCCATGGCTGGACCCCCAAATAATATTCCTTTATGTGTTAAGGGGTATCGAGAGACTGAGATAGGTTTAATCACTACCCTTACCCTAATGCGTACCCTAACCCTAACCCCTACCCTAACCCTAACACGTACCCTAATGCTAACCCGTACCCTAAACCGAGCCCTAACCCTAACACTAACCCTAACCCTAACCCTAACCCATACCCTACGCCGTACCCGAAGCCCTCCCCGAACTCGTACCCTAAGCCGTACCCTAAGCCTAACCCTAAGCCTAACCCTAACCCTAGGCTACCCTTGACTGCTTCTGCCTCCAATAGATTTCCTAAGCACTAGTGTTTTAAGGAACAGCTTAAAAAGAGAATAGTAATGTGATTTCTTTATAATGTGTGTGTTCCTTATATTATCTTAGTGTCTAAACTCTTCTCCATTGCTGGACCCCCAAATAATATTCCTTTACGTGCTAAGGGGTATCTAGAGAGTGGGATAGGTTTAATAACTACCCTAACCCTAACGCGTACCCTAAACCTAACCCCCAATCTAACCCTAACTCGTACCCTAATCCTAACCCGTACCCTAAACCGAGCCCTAACCCTAACACTAACCGTAACCCTAACCCTAACCCATACCCTACGCCCTACCCGAAGCCCTCCCCGATCCCGTACCCTAAGCCGTACCCTAAGCCTAACCCTAAGCCTAACCCTAACCCTAGGCTACCCTTGACTGCTTCTGCCTCCAATAGATTTCCTAAGCACTAGTGTTTTAAGGAACAGCTTAAAAAGAGAATCCTAATGTGATTTATTTATAATGTGTGTGTTCCTTATCTTATCCTAGTGTCTAAACTCTTCTCCATGGCTGGACCCCCAAATAGTATTCCTTTACGTGCTAAGGGGTAACTAGAGAGTGAGATAGGTTTAATAACTACCCTAACCCTAACGCGTACCCTAACGCTAACCCCTACCCTAACCCTAACACGTACCCTAATCCTAACCCGTACCCTAAACCGAGCCCTAACCCTAACACTAACCCTAAACCTAACCCTAACCCATACCCTACGCCGTACCCGAAGCCCTCCCCGAACCCGTACCCTAAGCCGTACCCTAAGCCTAATCCTAAGCCTAACCCTAACCCTAGGCTACCCTTGACTGCTTCTGCCTCCAATAGATTTCCTAAGCACTAGTGTTTTAAGGAACAGCTTAAAAAGAGAATCCTAATGTTATTTCTTTATAATGTGTGTGTTCCTTATATTATCTTAGTGTCTAAACTCTTCCCCATGGCTGGACCCCCAAATAATATTCCTTTACGTGCTAAGGGGTATCTAGAGAGTGGGATAGGTTTAATAACTACCCTACCCGTAACGCGTACCCTAACCCTAACCCCTACCCTAACCCTAACATGTACCCTAATCCTAACCCGTACCCTAAACCGAGCCCTAAACCTAACACAAACCCTAACCCTAAGCCGTACCCGAAGCCCTCCCCGAACACGTACCCTAAGCCGTACCCTAAGCCTAACCCTAAGCCTAACCCTAACCCTAGGCTACCCTTGACTGCTTCTGCCTCCAATAGATGTCCTAAGCACTAGTGTTTTAAGGAACAGCTTAAAAAGAGAATCCTAATGTGATTTCTTTATAATGGGTGTGTTCCTTATCTAATCCTAGTGTCTAAACTCTTCTCCATGGCTGGACCCCTAAATAATATTCCTTTATGTGCTAAGGGGTATCGAGAGAGTGGGATAGGTTTAATCACTACCCTAACCCTAACGCGTACCCTAACCCTAACCCCTACCCTAACCCTAACACGTACACTAATCCTAACCCGTACCCTAAACCGAGCCCTAAACCTAACACTAACCCTAACCCTAACCCTAACCCATACCCTACGCCGTACCCGAAGCCCTCCCCGAACCCATACCCTAAGCCGTACCCTAAGCCTAACCCTAAGCCTAACCCTAACCCTAGGCTACCCTTGACTGCTTCTGCCTCCAATAGATTTCCTAAGCACTAGTGTTTTAAGGAACAGCTTAAAAAGAAAATCCTAATGTGATTTCTTTATAATGTGTGTGTTCCTTATATTATCTTAGTGTCTAAACTCTTCTCCATGGCTGGACCCCCAAATAATATTCCTTTACGTGCTAAGGGGTATATAGAGAGTGGGATAGGTTTAATCACGACCCTAACCCTAACGCGTACCCTAACCCTAACCCCTACCCTAACCCTAACCCGTACCATAATCCTAACCCATACCCTAAACCGAGCTATAACCCTAACACTAACCCTAACCCTAACACTAACCCATACCCTACGTCGTACCCGAAACCCTCCCCGAACCCGTACCCTAAGCCGTACCCTAAGCCTAACCCTAAGCCTAACCCTAACCCTAGGCTACCCTTGACTGCTTCTGCCTCCAATGAATTTCCTAAGCACTAGTGTTTTAAGGAACAGCTTAAAAAGAGAATCCTAATGTGATTTCTTTATAATGGGTGTGTTCCTTATCTTATCCTAGTGTCTAAACTCTTCTCCATGGCTGCACCCCCAAATAATATTCCTTTACGTGCTAAGGGGTATCTAGAGAGTGGGATAGGTTTAATAACTACCCTAACCCTAACGCGTACCATAACCCTAACCCCTACCCTAACCCTAACACGTACCCTAATCCTAACCCGTATCCTAAACCGAGCCCTAACCCTAACACTAACCCTAACCCTAACCCTAACCCATACCCTACGCCGTACCCGAAGCCCTCCCCGAACCCGTAACCTAAGCCGTACCCTAAGCCTAACCCTAAGCCTAAACCTAACCCTAGGCTACCCTTGACTGCTTCTGCCTCCAATAGATTTCCTAAGCCCTAGTGTTTTAAGGAACAGCTTAAAAAGAGAATCCTAATGTGATTTCTTTATAATGGGTGTGTTCCTTATCTAATCCTAGTGTCTAAACTCTTCTCCATGGCTGGACCCCCAAATAATATTCCTTTATGTGCTAAGGGGTATCTAGAGAGTGGGATAGGTTTAATCACTACCCTAACCCTAACGCGTACCATAACCCTAACCCCTACCCTAACCCTAACACGTACCCTAATCCTAACACGTACCCTAAACCGAGCCCTAACCCTAACACTAACCCTAACCCTAACCCTAACCCATACCCTACGCCGTACCCGAAGCCCTCCCCGAACCCGTATCCTAAGACGTACCCTAAGCCTACCCCTAAGCCTAACCCTAACCCTAGGCTACCCTTGACTGCTTCTGCCTCCAATAGATTTCCTAAGCACTAGTGTTTTAAGGAACAGCTTAAAAAGAGAATCCTAATGTGATTTCTTTATAATGTGTGTGTTCCTTATATTATCTTAGTGTCTAAACTCTTCTCCATGGCTGGACCCCCAAATAATATTCCTTTACGTGCTAAGGGGTATGTAGAGAGTGGGATAGGTTTAATAACTACCCTAACCCTAACGCGTACCCTAACCCTAACCCCTAATCTAACCCTAACTCGTACCCTAATCCTAACCCGTACCCTAAACCGAGCCCTAACCCTAACACTAACCGTAACCCTAACCCTAACCCATACCCTACGCCCTACCCGAAGCCCTCCCCGAACCCGTACCCTAAGCCGTACCCTAAGCCTAACCCTAAGCCTAACCCTAACCCTAGGCTACCCTTGACTGCTTCTGCCTCCAATAGATTTCCTAAGCACTAGTGTTTTAAGGAACAGCTTAAAAAGAGAATCCTAATGTTATTTCTTTATAATGTGTGTGTTCCTTATATTATCTTAGTGTCTAAACTCTTCTCCATGGCTGGACCCCCAAATAATATTCCTTTACGTGCTAAGGGGTATCTAGAGAGTGGGATAGGTTTAATAACTACCCTAACCGTAACGCGTACCCTAACCCTAACCCCTACCCTAACCCTAACATGTACCCTAATCCTAACCCGTACCCTAAACCGAGCCCTAAACCTAACACAAACCCTAACCCTAAGCCGTACCCGAAGCCCTCCCCGAACACGTACCCTAAGCCGTACCCTAAGCCTAACCCTAAGCCTAACCCTAACCCTAGGCTACCCTTGACTGCTTCTGCCTCCAATAGATTTCCTAAGCACTAGTGTTTTAAGGAACAGCTTAAAAAGAGAATCCTAATGTGATTTCTTTATAATGGGTGTGTTCCTTATCTAATCCTAGTGTCTAAACTCTTCTCCATGGCTGGACCCCTAAATAATATTCCTTTATGTGCTAAGGGGTATCGAGAGAGTGGGATAGGTTTAATCACTACCCTAACCCTAACGCGTACCCTAACCCTAACCCCTACCCTAATCCTAACCCGTACCCTAAACCGAGCCCTAACCCTAACACTAACCCTAACCCTAACCCTAACCCATACCCTACGCCGTACCCGAAGCCCTCCCCGAACCCATACCCTAAGCCGTACCCTAAGCCTAACCCTAAGCCTAACCCTAACCCTAGGCTACCCTTGACTGCTTCTGCCTCCAATAGATTTCCTAAGCACTAGTGTTTTAAGGAACAGCTTAAAAAGAAAATCCTAATGTGATTTCTTTATAATGTGTGTGTTCCTTATATTATCTTAGTGTCTAAACTCTTCTCCATGGCTGGACCCCCAAATAATATTCCTTTACATGCTAAGGGGTATCTAGAGAGTGGGATAGGTTTAATCACTACCCTAACCGTAACGCGTACCCTAACCCTAACCCCTACCCTAACCCTAACACGTACCCTAATCCTAACCCGTACCCTAAACCGAGCCCTAACCCTAACACTAACCCTAACCCTAACCCTAACGCATACCCTACGCCGTACCCGAAGCCCTCCCCGAACACGTACCCTAAGCCGTACCCTAAGCCTAACCCTAAGCCTAACCCTAACCCTAGGCTACCCTTGACTGCTTCTGCCTCCAACAGATTTCCTAAGCACTAGAGTTTTAAGGAACAGCTTAAAAAGAGAATCCTAATGTGATTTCTTTATAATGGGTGTGTTCCTTATCTAATCCTAGTGTCTAAACTCTTCTCCATGGCTGGACCCCCAAATAATATTCCTTTATGTGCTAAGGGGTATATAGAGAGTGGGATAGGTTTAATCACTACCCTAACCCTAACGCGTACCATAACCCTAACCCCTACCCTAACCCTAACACGTACCCTAATCCTAACACGTACCCTAAACCGAGCCCTAACCCTAACACTAACCCTAACCCTAACCCTAACCCATACCCTACGCCGTACCCGAAGCCCTCCCCGAACCCGTATCCTAAGCCGTACCCTAAGCCTAACCCTAAGCCTAACCCTAACCCTAGGCTACCCTTGACTGCTTCTGCCTCCAATAGATTTCCTAAGCACTAGTGTTTTAAGGAACAGCTTAAAAAGAGAATCCTAATGTGATTTCTTTATAATGTGTGTGTTCCTTATATTATCTTAATGTCTAAACTCTTCTCCATGGCTGGACCCCCAAATAATATTCCTTTACGTGCTAAGGGGTATCTAGAGAGTGGGATAGGTTTAATAACTACCCTAACCCTAACGCGTACCCTAAACCTAACCCCCAATCTAACCCTAACTCGTACCCTAATCCTAACCCGTACCCTAAACCGAGCCCTAACCCTAACACTAACCGTAACCCTAACCCTAACCCATACCCTACGCCCTACCCGAAGCCCTCCCCGATCCCGTACCCTAAGCCGTACCCTAAGCCTAACCCTAAGCCTAACCCTAACCCTAGGCTACCCTTGACTGCTTCTGCCTCCAATAGATTTCCTAAGCACTAGTGTTTTAAGGAACAGCTTAAAAAGAGAATCCTAATGTGATTTATTTATAATGTGTGTGTTCCTTATCTTATCCTAGTGTCTAAACTCTTCTCCATGGCTGGACCCCCAAATAGTATTCCTTTACGTGCTAAGGGGTAACTAGAGAGTGAGATAGGTTTAATAACTACCCTAACCCTAACGCGTACCCTAACGCTAACCCCTACCCTAACCCTAACACGTACCCTAATCCTAACCCGTACCCTAAACCGAGCCCTAACCCTAACACTAACCCTAACCCTAACCCTAACCCATACCCTACGCCGTACCCGAAGCCCTCCCCGAACCCGTACCCTAAGCCGTACCCTAAGCCTAACCCTAAGCCTAACCCTAACCCTAGGCTACCCTTGACTGCTTCTGCCTCCAATAGATTTCCTAAGCACTAGTGTTTTAAGGAACAGCTTAAAAAGAGAATCCTAATGTGATTTCTTTATAATGTGTGTGTTCCTTATATTATCTTAGTGTCTAAACTCTTCTCCATGGCTGGACCCCCAAATAATATTCCTTTACGTGCTAAGGGGTATCTAGAGAGTGGGATAGGTTTAATCACTACCCTAACCCTAACGCGTACCCTAACCCAAACCCCTACCCTAACCCTAACCCGTACCATAATCCTAACCCGTACCCTAAACCGAGCTATAACCCTAACACTAACCCTACCCCTAACACTAACCCATACCCTACGTCGTACCCGAAACCCTTCCCGAACCCGTACCCTAAGCCGTACCCTAAGCCTAACCCTAAGCCTAACCCTAACCCTAGGCTACCCTTGACTGCTTCTGCCTCCAATGAATTTCCTAAGCACTAGTGTTTTAAGGAACAGCTTAAAAAGAGAATCCTAATGTGATTTCTTTATAATGGGTGTGTTCCTTATCTTATCCTAGTGTCTAAACTCTTCTCCATGGCTGCACCCCCAAATAATATTCCTTTACGTGCTAAGGGGTATCTAGAGAGTGGGATAGGTTTAATAACTACCCTAACCCTAACGCGTACCATAACCCTAACCCCTACCCTAACCCTAACACGTACCCTAATCCTAACCCGTATCGTAAACCGAGCCCTAACCCTAACACTAACCCTAACCCTAACCCTAACCCATACCCTACGCCGTACCCGAAGCCCTCCCCGAACCCGTAACCTAAGCCGTACCCTAAGCCTAACCCTAAGCCTAACCCTAACCCTAGGCTACCCTTGACTGCTTCTGCCTCCAATAGATTTCCTAAGCACTAGTGTTTTAAGGAACAGCTTAAAAAGAGAATCCTAATGTGATTTCTTTATAATGGGTGTGTTCCTTATCTAATCCTAGTGTCTAAACTCTTCTCCATGGCTGGACCCCCAAATAATATTCCTTTATGTGCTAAGGGGTATATAGAGAGTGGGATAGGTTTAATCACTACCCTAACCCTAACGCGTACCATAACCCTAACCCCTACCCTAACCCTAACACGTACCCTAATCCTAACACGTACCCTAAACCGAGCCCTAACCCTAACACTAAACCTAACCCTAACCCTAACTCATACCCTACGCCGTACCCGAAGCCCTCCCCGAACACGTACCCTAAGCCGTACCCTAAGCCTAACCCTAAGCCTAACCCTAACCCTAGGCTACCCTTGACTGCTTCTGCCTCCAATAGATTTCCTAAGCACTAGTGTTTTAAGGAACAGCTTAAAAAGAGAATCCTAATGTGATTTCTTTATAATGTGTGTGTTCCTTATATTATCTTAATGTCTAAACTCTTCTCCATGGCTGGACCCCCAAATAATATTCCTTTACGTGCTAAGGGGTATCTAGAGAGTGGGATAGGTTTAATAACTACCCTAACCCTAACGCGTACCCTAAACCTAACCCCCAATCTAACCCTAACTCGTACCCTAATCCTAACCCGTACCCTAAACCGAGCCCTAACCCTAACACTAACCGTAACCCTAACCCTAACCCATACCCTACGCCCTACCCGAAGCCCTCCCCGATCCCGTACCCTAAGCCGTACCCTAAGCCTAACCCTAAGCCTAACCCTAACCCTAGGCTACCCTTGACTGCTTCTGCCTCCAATAGATTTCCTAAGCACTAGTGTTTTAAGGAACAGCTTAAAAAGAGAATCCTAATGTGATTTATTTATAATGTGTGTGTTCCTTATCTTATCCTAGTGTCTAAACTCTTCTCCATGGCTGGACCCCCAAATAGTATTCCTTTACGTGCTAAGGGGTAACTAGAGAGTGAGATAGGTTTAATAACTACCCTAACCCTAACGCGTACCCTAACGCTAACCCCTACCCTAACCCTAACACGTACCCTAATCCTAACCCGTACCCTAAACCGAGCCCTAACCCTAACACTAACCCTAAACCTAACCCTAACCCATACCCTACGCCGTACCCGAAGCCCTCCCCGAACCCGTACCCTAAGCCGTACCCTAAGCCTAATCCTAAGCCTAACCCTAACCCTAGGCTACCCTTGACTGCTTCTGCCTCCAATAGATTTCCTAAGCACTAGTGTTTTAAGGAACAGCTTAAAAAGAGAATCCTAATGTTATTTCTTTATAATGTGTGTGTTCCTTATATTATCTTAGTGTCTAAACTCTTCCCCATGGCTGGACCCCCAAATAATATTCCTTTACGTGCTAAGGGGTATCTAGAGAGTGGGATAGGTTTAATAACTACCCTACCCGTAACGCGTACCCTAACCCTAACCCCTACCCTAACCCTAACATGTACCCTAATCCTAACCCGTACCCTAAACCGAGCCCTAAACCTAACACAAACCCTAACCCTAAGCCGTACCCGAAGCCCTCCCCGAACACGTACCCTAAGCCGTACCCTAAGCCTAACCCTAAGCCTAACCCTAACCCTAGGCTACCCTTGACTGCTTCTGCCTCCAATAGATTTCCTAAGCACTAGTGTTTTAAGGAACAGCTTAAAAAGAGAATCCTAATGTGATTTCTTTATAATGGGTGTGTTCCTTATCTAATCCTAGTGTCTAAACTCTTCTCCATGGCTGGACCCCTAAATAATATTCCTTTATGTGCTAAGGGGTATCGAGAGAGTGGGATAGGTTTAATCACTACCCTAACCCTAACGCGTACCCTAACCCTAACCCCTACCCTAACCCTAACACGTACACTAATCCTAACCCGTACCCTAAACCGAGCCCTAAACCTAACACTAACCCTAACCCTAACCCTAACCCATACCCTACGCCGTACCCGAAGCCCTCCCCGAACCCATACCCTAAGCCGTACCCTAAGCCTAACCCTAAGCCTAACCCTAACCCTAGGCTACCCTTGACTGCTTCTGCCTCCAATAGATTTCCTAAGCACTAGTGTTTTAAGGAACAGCTTAAAAAGAAAATCCTAATGTGATTTCTTTATAATGTGTGTGTTCCTTATATTATCTTAGTGTCTAAACTCTTCTCCATGGCTGGACCCCCAAATAATATTCCTTTACGTGCTAAGGGGTATCTAGAGAGTGGGATAGGTTTAATCACGACCCTAACCCTAACGCGTACCCTAACCCTAACCCCTACCCTAACCCTAACCCGTACCATAATCCTAACCCGTACCCTAAACCGAGCTATAACCCTAACACTAACCCTAACCCTAACACTAACCCATACCCTACGTCGTACCCGAAACCCTCCCCAAACCCGTACCCTAAGCCGTACCCTAAGCCTAACCCTAAGCCTAACCCTAACCCTAGGCTACCCTTGACTGCTTCTGCCTCCAATGAATTTCCTAAGCACTAGTGTTTTAAGGAACAGCTTAAAAAGAGAATCCTAATGTGATTTCTTTATAATGGGTGTGTTCCTTATCTTATCCTAGTGTCTAAGCTCTTCTCCATGGCTGCACCCCCAAATAATATTCCTTTACGTGCTAAGGGGTATCTAGAGAGTGGGATAGGTTTAATAACTACCCTAACCCTAACGCGTACCATAACCCTAACCCCTACCCTAACCCTAACACGTACCCTAATCCTAACCCGTATCCTAAACCGAGCCCTAACCCTAACACTAACCCTAACCCTAACCCTAACCCATACCCTACGCCGTACCCGAAGCCCTCCCCGAACCCGTAACCTAAGCCGTACCCTAAGCCTAACCCTAAGCCTAACCCTAACCCTAGGCTACCCTTGACTGCTTCTGCCTCCAATAGATTTCCTAAGCCCTAGTGTTTTAAGGAACAGCTTAAAAAGAGAATCCTAATGTGATTTCTTTATAATGGGTGTGTTCCTTATCTAATCCTAGTGTCTAAACTCTTCTCCATGGCTGGACCCCCAAATAATATTCCTTTATGTGCTAAGGGGTATCTAGAGAGTGGGATAGGTTTAATCACTACCCTAACCCTAACGCGTACCATAACCCTAACCCCTACCCTAACCCTAACACGTACCCTAATCCTAACACGTACCCTAAACCGAGCCCTAACCCTAACACTAACCCTAACCCTAACCCTAACCCATACCCTACGCCGTACCCGAAGCCCTCCCCAAACCCGTATCCTAAGCCGTACCCTAAGCCTACCCCTAAGCCTAACCCTAACCCTAGGCTACCCTTGACTGCTTCTGCCTCCAATAGATTTCCTAAGCACTAGTGTTTTAAGGAACAGCTTAAAAAGAGAATCCTAATGTGATTTCTTTATAATGTGTGTGTTCCTTATATTATCTTAGTGTCTAAACTCTTCTCCATGGCTGGACCCCCAAATAATATTCCTTTACGTGCTAAGGGGTATCTAGAGAGTGGGATAGGTTTAATAACTACCCTAACCCTAACGCGTACCCTAAACCTAACCCCCAATCTAACCCTAACTCGTACCCTAATCCTAACCCGTACCCTAAACCGAGCCCTAACCCTAACACTAACCGTAACCCTAACCCTAACCCATACCCTACGCCCTACCCGAAGCCCTCCCCGATCCCGTACCCTAAGCCGTACCCTAAGCCTAACCCTAAGCCTAACCCTAACCCTAGGCTACCCTTGACTGCTTCTGCCTCCAATAGATTTCCTAAGCACTAGTGTTTTAAGGAACAGCTTAAAAAGAGAATCCTAATGTGATTTATTTATAATGTGTGTGTTCCTTATCTTATCCTAGTGTCTAAACTCTTCTCCATGGCTGGACCCCCAAATAGTATTCCTTTACGTGCTAAGGGGTAACTAGAGAGTGAGATAGGTTTAATAACTACCCTAACCCTAACGCGTACCCTAACGCTAACCCCTACCCTAACCCTAACACGTACCCTAATCCTAACCCGTAACCTAAACCGAGCCCTAACCCTAACACTAACCCTAACCCTAACCCTAACCCATACCCTACGCCGTACCCGAAGCCCTCCCCGAACCCGTACCCTAAGCCGTACCCTAAGCCTAACCCTAAGCCTAACCCTAACCCTAGGCTACCCTTGACTGCTTCTGCCTCCAATAGATTTCCTAAGCACTAGTGTTTTAAGGAACAGCTTAAAAAGAGAATCCTAATGTGATTTCTTTATAATGTGTGTGTTCCTTATATTATCTTAGTGTCTAAACTCTTCTCCATGGCTGGACCCCCAAATAATATTCCTTTACGTGCTAAGGGGTATCTAGAGAGTGGGATAGGTTTAATCACTACCCTAACCCTAACGCGTACCCTAACCCTAACCCCTACCCTAACCCTAACCCGTACCATAATCCTAACCCGTACCCTAAACCGAGCTATAACCCTAACACTAACCCTACCCCTAACACTAACCCATACCCTACGTCGTACCCGAAACCCTTCCCGAACCCGTACCCTAAGCCGTACCCTAAGCCTAACCCTAACCCTAACCCTAACCCTAGGCTACCCTTGACTGCTTCTGCCTCCAATGAATTTCCTAAGCACTAGTGTTTTAAGGAACAGCTTAAAAAGAGAATCCTAATGTGATTTCTTTATAATGGGTGTGTTCCTTATCTTATCCTAGTGTCTAAACTCTTCTCCATGGCTGCACCCCCAAATAATATTCCTTTACGTGCTAAGGGGTATCTAGAGAGTGGGATAGGTTTAATAACTACCCTAACCCTAACGCGTACCATAACCCTAACCCCTACCCTAACCCTAACACGTACCCTAATCCTAACCCGTATCGTAAACCGAGCCCTAACCCTAACACTAACCCTAACCCTAACCCTAACCCATACCCTACGCCGTACCCGAAGCCCTCCCCGAACCCGTAACCTAAGCCGTACCCTAAGCCTAACCCTAAGCCTAACCCTAACCCTAGGCTACCCTTGACTGCTTCTGCCTCCAATAGATTTCCTAAGCACTAGTGTTTTAAGGAACAGCTTAAAAAGAGAATCCTAATGTGATTTCTTTATAATGGGTGTGTTCCTTATCTAATCCTAGTGTCTAAACTCTTCTCCATGGCTGGACCCCCAAATAATATTCCTTTATGTGCTAAGGGGTATATAGAGAGTGGGATAGGTTTAATCACTACCCTAACCCTAACGCGTACCATAACCCTAACCCCTACCCTAACCCTAACACGTACCCTAATCCTAACACGTACCCTAAACCGAGCCCTAACCCTAACACTAACCCTAACCCTAACCCTAACCCATACCCTACGCCGTACCCGAAGCCCTCCCCGAACCCGTATCCTAAGCCGTACCCTAAGCCTAACCCTAAGCCTAACCCTAACCCTAGGCTACCCTTGACTGCTTCTGCCTCCAATAGATTTCCTAAGCACTAGTGTTTTAAGGAACAGCTTAAAAAGAGAATCCTAATGTGATTTCTTTATAATGTGTGTGTTCCTTATATTATCTTAATGTCTAAACTCTTCTCCATGGCTGGACCCCCAAATAATATTCCTTTACGTGCTAAGGGGTATCTAGAGAGTGGGATAGGTTTAATAACTACCCTAACCCTAACGCGTACCCTAAACCTAACCCCCAATGTAACCCTAACTCGTACCCTAATCCTAACCCGTACCCTAAACCGAGCCCTAACCCTAACACTAACCGTAACCCTAACCGTAACCCATACCCTACGCCCTACCCGAAGCCCTCCCCGATCCCGTACCCTAAGCCGTACCCTAAGCCTAACCCTAAGCCTAACCCTAACCCTAGGCTACCCTTGACTGCTTCTGCCTCCAATAGATTTCCTAAGCACTAGTGTTTTAAGGAACAGCTTAAAAAGAGAATCCTAATGTGATTTATTTATAATGTGTGTGTTCCTTATCTTATCCTAGTGTCTAAACTCTTCTCCATGGCTGGACCCCCAAATAGTATTCCTTTACGTGCTAAGGGGTAACTAGAGAGTGAGATAGGTTTAATAACTACCCTAACCCTAACGCGTACCCTAACGCTAACCCCTACCCTAACCCTAACACGTACCCTAATCCTAACCCGTACCCTAAACCGAGCCCTAACCCTAACACTAACCCTAAACCTAACCCTAACCCATACCCTACGCCGTACCCGAAGCCCTCCCCGAACCCGTACCCTAAGCCGTACCCTAAGCCTAATCCTAAGCCTAACCCTAACCCTAGGCTACCCTTGACTGCTTCTGCCTCCAATAGATTTCCTAAGCACTAGTGTTTTAAGGAACAGCTTAAAAAGAGAATCCTAATGTTATTTCTTTATAATGTGTGTGTTCCTTATATTATCTTAGTGTCTAAACTCTTCCCCATGGCTGGACCCCCAAATAATATTCCTTTACGTGCTAAGGGGTATCTAGAGAGTGGGATAGGTTTAATAACTACCCTACCCGTAACGCGTACCCTAACCCTAACCCCTACCCTAACCCTAACATGTACCCTAATCCTAACCCGTACCCTAAACCGAGCCCTAAACCTAACACAAACCCTAACCCTAAGCCGTACCCGAAGCCCTCCACGAACACGTACCCTAAGCCGTACCCTAAGCCTAACCCTAAGCCTAACCCTAACCCTAGGCTACCCTTGACTGCTTCTGCCTCCAATAGATTTCCTAAGCACTAGTGTTTTAAGGAACAGCTTAAAAAGAGAATCCTAATGTGATTTCTTTATAATGGGTGTGTTCCTTATCTAATCCTAGTGTCTAAACTCTTCTCCATGGCTGGACCCCTAAATAATATTCCTTTATGTGCTAAGGGGTATCGAGAGAGTGGGATAGGTTTAATCACTACCCTAACCCTAACGCGTACCCTAACCCTAACCCCTACCCTAACCCTAACACGTACACTAATCCTAACCCGTACCCTAAACCGAGCCCTAAACCTAACACTAACCCTAACCCTAACCCTAACCCATACCCTACGCCGTACCCGAAGCCCTCCCCGAACCCATACCCTAAGCCGTACCCTAAGCCTAACCCTAAGCCTAACCCTAACCCTAGGCTACCCTTGACTGCTTCTGCCTCCAATAGATTTCCTAAGCACTAGTGTTTTAAGGAACAGCTTAAAAAGAAAATCCTAATGTGATTTCTTTATAATGTGTGTGTTCCTTATATTATCTTAGTGTCTAAACTCTTCTCCATGGCTGGACCCCCAAATAATATTCCTTTACGTGCTAAGGGGTATCTAGAGAGTGGGATAGGTTTAATCACGACCCTAACCCTAACGCGTACCCTAACCCTAACCCCTACCCTAACCCTAACCCGTACCATAATCCTAACCCGTACCCTAAACCGAGCTATAACCCTAACACTAACCCTAACCCTAACACTAACCCATACCCTACGTCGTACCCGAAACCCTCCCCAAACCCGTACCCTAAGCCGTACCCTAAGCCTAACCCTAAGCCTAACCCTAACCCTAGGCTACCCTTGACTGCTTCTGCCTCCAATGAATTTCCTAAGCACTAGTGTTTTAAGGAACAGCTTAAAAAGAGAATCCTAATGTGATTTCTTTATAATGGGTGTGTTCCTTATCTTATCCTAGTGTCTAAGCTCTTCTCCATGGCTGCACCCCCAAATAATATTCCTTTACGTGCTAAGGGGTATCTAGAGAGTGGGATAGGTTTAATAACTACCCTAACCCTAACGCGTACCATAACCCTAACCCCTACCCTAACCCTAACACGTACCCTAATCCTAACCCGTATCCTAAACCGAGCCCTAACCCTAACACTAACCCTAACCCTAACCCTAACCCATACCCTACGCCGTACCCGAAGCCCTCCCCGAACCCGTAACCTAAGCCGTACCCTAAGCCTAACCCTAAGCCTAACCCTAACCCTAGGCTACCCTTGACTGCTTCTGCCTCCAATAGATTTCCTAAGCCCTAGTGTTTTAAGGAACAGCTTAAAAAGAGAATCCTAATGTGATTTCTTTATAATGGGTGTGTTCCTTATCTAATCCTAGTGTCTAAACTCTTCTCCATGGCTGGACCCCCAAATAATATTCCTTTATGTGCTAAGGGGTATCTAGAGAGTGGGATAGGTTTAATCACTACCCTAACCCTAACGCGTACCATAACCCTAACCCCTACCCTAACCCTAACACGTACCCTAATCCTAACACGTACCCTAAACCGAGCCCTAACCCTAACACTAACCCTAACCCTAACCCTAACCCATACCCTACGCCGTACCCGAAGCCCTCCCCGAACCCGTATCCTAAGCCGTACCCTAAGCCTACCCCTAAGCCTAACCCTAACCCTAGGCTACCCTTGACTGCTTCTGCCTCCAATAGATTTCCTAAGCACTAGTGTTTTAAGGAACAGCTTAAAAAGAGAATCCTAATGTGATTTCTTTATAATGTGTGTGTTCCTTATATTATCTTAGTGTCTAAACTCTTCTCCATGGCTGGACCCCCAAATAATATTCCTTTACGTGCTAAGGGGTATCTAGAGAGTGGGATAGGTTTAATAACTACCCTAACCGTAACGCGTACCCTAACCCTAACCCCTACCCTAACCCTAACATGTACCCTAATCCTAACCCGTACCCTAAACCGAGCCCTAAACCTAACACAAACCCTAACCCTAAGCCGTACCCGAAGCCCTCCCCGAACACGTACCCTAAGCCGTACCCTAAGCCTAACCCTAAGCCTAACCCTAACCCTAGGCTACCCTTGACTGCTTCTGCCTCCAATAGATTTCCTAAGCACTAGTGTTTTAAGGAACAGCTTAAAAAGAGAATCCTAATGTGATTTCTTTATAATGGGTGTGTTCCTTATCTAATCCTAGTGTCTAAACTCTTCTCCATGGCTGGACCCCTAAATAATATTCCTTTATGTGCTAAGGGGTATCGAGAGAGTGGGATAGGTTTAATCACTACCCTAACCCTAACGCGTACCCTAACCCTAACCCCTACCCTAACCCTAACACGTACCCTAATCCTAACCCGTACCCTAAACCGAGCCCTAACCCTAACACTAACCCTAACCCTAACCCTAACCCATACCCTACGCCGTACCCGAAGCCCTCCCCGAACCCATACCCTAAGCCGTACCCTAAGCCTAACCCTAAGCCTAACCCTAACCCTAGGCTACCCTTGACTGCTTTTGCCTCCAATAGATTTCCTAAGCACTAGTGTTTTAAGGAACAGCTTAAAAAGAAAATCCTAATGTGATTTCTTTATAATGTGTGTGTTCCTTATATTATCTTAGTGTCTAAACTCTTCTCCATGGCTGGACCCCCAAATAATATTCCTTTACGTGCTAAGGGGTATCTAGAGAGTGGGATAGGTTTAATCACTACCCTAACCGTAACGCGTACCCTAACCCTAACCCCTACCCTAACCCTAACACGTACCCTAATCCTAACCCGTACCCTAAACCGAGCCCTAACCCTAACACTAACCCTAACCCTAACCCTAACGCATACCCTACGCCGTACCCGAAGCCCTCCCCGAACACGTACCCTAAGCCGTACCCTAAGCCTAACGCTAAGCCTAACCCTAACCCTAGGCTACCCTTGACTGCTTCTGCCTCCAACAGATTTCCTAAGCACTAGAGTTTTAAGGAACAGCTTAAAAAGAGAATCCTAATGTGATTTCTTTATAATGGGTGTGTTCCTTATCTAATCCTAGTGTCTAAACTCTTCTCCATGGCTGGACCCCCAAATAATATTCCTTTATGTGTTAAGGGGTATCGAGAGACTGAGATAGGTTTAATCACTACCCTTACCCTAATGCGTACCCTAACCCTAACCCCTACCCTAACCCTAACACGTACCCTAATCCTAACCCGTACCCTAAACCGAGCCTTAACCCTAACACTAACCCTAACCCTAACCCTAACCCATACCCTACGCCATACCCGAAGCCCTCCCCGAACCCGTACCCTAAGCCGTACCCTAAGCCTAACCCTAAGCCTAACCCTAACCCTAGGCTACCCTTGACTGCTTCTGCCTCCAATAGATTTCCTAAGCACTAGTGTTTTAAGGAACAGCTTAAAAAGAGAATCCTAAGGTGATTTCTTTATAATGTGTGTGTTCCTTATATTATCTTAGTGTCTAAACTCTTCTCCATGGCTGGACCCCCAAATAATATTCCTTTACGTGCTAAGGGGTATCTAGAGAGTGGGATAGGTTTAATCACTACCCTAACCCTAACGCGTACCCTAACCCTAACCCCTACCCTAACCCTAACCCGTACCATAATCCTAACCCGTACCCTAAACCGAGCTATAACCCTAACACTAACCCTAACCCTAACACTAACCCATACCCTACGTCGTACCCGAAACCCTCCCCGAACCCGTACCCTAAGCCGTACCCTAAGCCTAACCCTAAGCCTAACCCTAACCCTAGGCTACCCTAGACTGCTTCTGCCTCCAATGAATTTCCTAAGCACTAGTGTTTTAAGGAACAGCTTAAAAAGAGAATCCTAATGTGATTTCTTTATAATGGGTGTGTTCCTTATCTTATCCTAGTGTCTAAACTCTTCTCCATGGCTGCACCCCCAAATAATATTCCTTTACGTGCTAAGGGGTATCTAGAGAGTGGGATAGGTTTAATAACTACCCTAACCCTAACGCGTACCATAACCCTAACCCCTACCCTAACCCTAACACGTACCCTAATCCTAACCCGTATCCTAAACCGAGCCCTAACCCTAACACTAACCCTAACCCTAACCCTAACCCATACCCTACGCCGTACCCGAAGCCCTCCCCGAACCCGTAACCTAAGCCGTACCCTAAGCCTACCCCTAAGCCTAACCCTAACCCTAGGCTACCCTTGACTGCTTCTGCCTCCAATAGATTTCCTAAGCACTAGTGTTTTAAGGAACAGCTTATAAAGAGAATCCTAATGTGATTTCTTTATAATGTGTGTGTTCCTTATATTATCTTAGTGTCTAAACTCTTCTCCATGGCTGGACCCCCAAATAATATTCCTTTACGTGCTAAGGGGTATCTAGAGAGTGGGATAGGTTTAATAACTACCCTAACCCTAACGCGTACCCTAACCCTAACCCCTAATCTAACCCTAACTCGTACCCTAATCCTAACCCGTACCCTAAACCGAGCCCTAACCCTAACACTAACCGTAACCCTAACGCTAACCCATACCCTACGCCCTACCCGAAGCCCTCCCCGAACCCGTACCCTAAGCCGTACCCTAAGCCTAACCCTAAGCCTAACCCTAACCCTAGGCTACCCTTGACTGCTTCTGCCTCCAATAGATTTCTTAAGCACTAGTGTTTTAAGGAACAGCTTAAAAAGAGAATCCTAATGTGATTTCTTTATAATGTGTGTGTTCCTTATCTTATCCTAGTGTCTAAACTCTTCTCCATGGCTGGACCCCCAAATAATATTCCTTTACGTGCTAAGGGGTAACTAGAGAGTGGGATAGGTTTAATAACTACCCTAACCCTAACGCGTACCCTAACGCTAACCCCTACCCTAACCCTAACACGTACCCTAATCCTAACCCGTACCCTAAACCGAGCCCTAACCCTAACACTAACCCTAACCCTAACCCTAACCCATACCCTACGCCGTGCCCGAAGCCCTCCCCGAACCCGTACCCTAAGCCGTACCCTAAGCCTAACCCTAAGCCTAACCCTAACCCTAGGCTACCCTTGACTGCTTCTGCCTCCAATAGATTTCCTAAGCACTAGTGTTTTAAGGAACAGCTTAAAAAGAGAATCCTAATGTGATTTCTTTATAATGTGTGTGTTCCTTATCTTATTCTAGTGTCAAAACTCTTCTCCATGGCTGGACCCCCAAATAATATTCCTTTACGTGCTAATGGGTAACTAGAGAGTGGGATAGGTTTAATAACTACCCTATCCGTAACACGTACCCTAACCCTCACCCCTACGCTAACCCTAACACGAACCCTAATCCTAACCCGTACCCTAAAACGAGCCCTAACCCTAACACTAAACCTAACCCTCACCCTAACCCATACCCTACGCCGTACCCGAAGCCCTCCACGAACACGTACCCTAAGCCGTACCCTAAGCCTAACCCTAAGCCTAACCCTAACCCTAGGCTACCCTTGACTGCTTCTGCCTCCAATAGATTTCCTAAGCACTAGTGTTTTAAGGAACAGCTTAAAAAGAGAATCCTAATGTGATTTCTTTATAATGGGTGTGTTCCTTATCTAATCCTAGTGTCTAAACTCTTCTCCATGGCTGGACCCCCAAATAATATTCCTTTATGTGCTAAGGGGTATCGAGAGAGTGGGATAGGTTTAATCACTACCCTAACCCTAACGCGTACCCTAACCCTAACCCCTACCCTAACCCTAACACGTAACCTAATCCTAACCCGTACCCTAAACCGAGCCCTAACCCTAACACTAACCGTAACCCTAACCCTAACCCATACCCTACGCCCTACCCGAAGCCCTCCCCGAACCCGTACCCTAAGCCGTACCCTAAGCCTAACCCTAAGCCTAACCCTAACCCTAGGCTACCCTTGACTGCTTCTGCCTCCAATAGATTTCCTAAGCACTAGTGTTTTAAGGAACAGCTTAAAAAGAGAATCCTAATGTGATTTCTTTATAATGTGTGTGTTCCTTATCTTATCCTAGTGTCTAAACTCTTCTCCATGGCTGGACCCCCAAATAATATTCCTTTACGTGCTAAGGGGTAACTAGAGAGTGGGATAGGTTTAATAACTACCCTAACCCTAACGCGTACCCTAACGCTAACCCCTACCCTAACCCTAACACGTACCCTAATCCTAACCCGTACCCTAAACCGAGCCCTAACCCTAACACTAACCCTAACCCTAACCCTAACCCATACCCTACGCCGTTCCCGAAGCCCTCCCCGAACCCGTACCCTAAGCCGTACCCTAAGCCTAACCCTAAGCCTAACCCTAACCCTAGGCTACCCTTGACTGCTTCTGCCTCCAATAGATTTCCTAAGCACTAGTGTTTTAAGGAACAGCTTAAAAAGAGAATCCTAATGTGATTTCTTTATAATGGGTGTGTTCCTTATCTTATCCTAGTGTCTAAACTCTTCTCCATGGCTGGACCCCCAAATAATATTCCTTTACGTGCTAAGGGGTAACTAGAGAGTGGGATAGGTTTAATAACTACCCTAACCCTAACGCGTACCCTAACCCTAACACGTACCCTAATCCTAACCCGTACCCTAAACCGAGCCCTAAACCTAACACTAACCGTAACCCTAACCCTAACCCATACCCTACGCCGTACCCGAAGCCCTCCCCGAACCCGTACCCTAAGCCGTACCCTAAGCCTAACCCTAAGCCTAACCCTAACCCTAGGCTACCCTTGACTGCTTCTGCCTCCAATAGATTTCCTAAGCACTAGTGTTTTAAGGAACAGGTTAAAAAGAGAATCCTAATGTGATTTGTTTATAATGTGTGTGTTCCTTATCTTATCCTAGTGTCAAAACTCTTCTCCATGGCTGGACCCCCAAATAATATTCCTTTACGTGCTAATGGGTAACTAGAGAGTGGGATAGGTTTAATAACTACCCTATCCGTAACACGTACCCTAACCCTCACCCCTACCCTAACCCTAACCCTAACCCTAACCCTAACCCTAACCCTAACCCTAACCCTAACCCTAACGCGTACCCTAACCCTAACACGTACCCTAATCCTAACCCGTACCCTAAACCGAGCCCTAAACCTAACACTAACCGTAACCCTAACCCTAACCCATACCCTACGCCGTACCCGAAGCCCTCCCCGAACCCGTACCCTAAGCCGTACCCTAAGCCTAACCCTAAGCCTAACCCTAACCCTAGGCTACCCTTGACTGCTTCTGCCTCCAATAGATTTCCTATGCACTAGTGTTTTAAGGAACAGCTTAAAAAGAGAATCCTAATGTGATTTCTTTATAATGTGTGTGTTCCTTATCTTATCCTAGTGTCAAAACTCTTCTCCATGGCTGGACCCCCAAATAATATTCCTTTACGTGCTAAGGGGTAACTAGAGAGTGGGATAGGTTTAATAACTACCCCAACCCTAACGCGTACCCTAACGCTAACCCCTACCCTAACCCTAACACGTACCCTAATCCTAACCCGTACCCTAAACCGAGCCCTAACCCTAACACTAACCCTAACCCTAACCCTAACCCATACCCTACACCGTGCCCGAAGCCCTCCCCGAACCCGTACCCTAAGCCGTACCCTAAGCCTAACCCTAAGCCTAACCCTAACCCTAGGCTACCCTTGACTGCTTCTGCCTCCAATAGATTTCCTAAGCACTAGTGTTTCAAGGAAAAGCTTAAAAAGAGAATCCTAATGTGATTTCTTTATAATGGGTGTGTTCCTTATTTTATCCTAGTGTCTAAACTCTTCTCCATGGCTGGACACCCAAATAATATTCCTTTACGTGCTAAGGGGTAACTAGAGAGTGGGATAGGGTTAATAACTACCCTAACCCTAACGCGTACCCTAACGCTAACTCCTACCCTAACCCTAACACGTACCCTAATCCTAACCCGTACCCTAAACCGAGCCCTAACCCTAACACTAACCCTAACCTTAACCCTAACCCATACCCTACGCCGTACCCGAAGCCCTCCCCGAACCCGTACCCTAAGCCGTGCCCTAAGCCTAACCCTAAGCCTAACCCTAACCCTAGGCTACCCTTGACTGCTTCTGCCTCCAATAGATTTCCTAAGCACTAGTGTTTTAAGGAACAGCTTAAAAAGAGAATCCTAATGTGATTTCTTTATAATGGGTGTGTTCCTTAACTAATCCTAGTGTCTAAACTCTTCTCCATGGCTGGACCCCCAAATAATATTCCTTTATGTGCTAAGGGGTATCGAGAGAGTGGGATAGGTTTAATCACTACCCTAAACCTAACGCGTACCCTAACCCTAACCCCTACCCTAACACTAACACGTACCCTAATCCTAACCCGTACCCTAAACCGAGCCCTAACCCTAACACTAACCCTAACCTTAACCCTAACCCATACACTACGCCGCACCCGAAGCCCTCCCCGAACCCGTACCCTAAGCCGTACCCTAAGCCTAACCCTAAGCCTAACCCTAACCCTAGGCTACCCTTGACTGCTTCTGCCTCCAATAGATTTCCTAAGCACTAGTGTTTTAAGGAACAGCTTAAAAAGAGAATCCTAATGTGATTTCTTTATAATGTGTGTGTTCCTTATATTATCTTAGTGTCTAAACTCTTCTCCATGGCTGGACCCCCAAATAATGTTCCTTTACGTGCTAAGGGGTATCTAGAGGAGTGGGAGAGGTTTAATAACTACCCTAACCCTAACGCGTACCCTAACCCTAACCCCTACCCTAACCCTAACACGTACCCTAATCCTAACCCGTACCCTAAACCGAGCCCTAACCCTAACACTAACCGTAACCCTAACCCTAACCCATACCCTACGCAGTACCCGAAGCCCTCCCCGAACCCGTACCCTAAGCCGTACCCTAAGCCTAACCCTAAGCCTAATCCTAACCCTAGGCTACCCTTGACTGCTTCTGCCTCCAATACATTTCCTAAGCACTAGTGTTTTAAGTAACAGCTTAAAAAGAGAATCCTAATGTGATTTCTTTATAATGGGTGTGTTCCTTATCTTATCCTAGTGTCTAAAGTCTTCTCCATGGCTGGACCCCCAAATAATATTCCTTTACGTACTAAGGGGTAACTAGAGAGTGGGATAGGTTTAATAACTACCCTATTCGTAACACGTACCCTAACCCTAACCCCTACCCTAACCCTAACACGAACCCTAATCCTAACCCATACCCTAAAACGAGCCCTAACCCTAACACTAACCCTAACACTAACCCTAACCCATACCCTACGCCGTACCCGAAGCCCTCCCCGAACACGTACCCTAAGCTGTACCCTAAGCCTAACCCTAAGCCTAACCCTAACCCTAGGCTACCCTTGACTGCTTCTGCCTCCAATAGATTTCCTAAGCACTAGTGTTTTAAGGAACAGCTTAAAAAGAGAATCCTAATGTGATTTCTTTATAATGGGTGTGTTCCTTATCTAATCCTAGTGTCTAAACTCTTCTCCATGGCTGGACCCCCTAATAATATTCCTTTATGTGCTAAGGGGTATCTAGAGAGTGGGATAGGTTTAATCACTACCCTAACCCTAACGCGTACCCTAACCCTAACCCCTACCCTAACCCTAACACGAACCCTAATCCTAACCCGTACCCTAAAACGAGCCCTAACCCTAACACTAAACCTAACCCTAACCCTAACTCATACCCTACGCCGTACCCGAAGCCCTCCCCGAACACGTACCCTAAGCCGTACCCTAAGCCTAACCCTAAGCCTAACCCTAACCCTAGGCTACCCTTGACTGCTTCTGCCTCCAATAGATTTCCTAAGCACTAGTGTTTTAAGGAACAGCTTAAAAAGAGAATCCTAATGTGATTTCTTTATAATGGGTGTGTTCCTTATCTAATCCTAGTGTCTAAACTCTTCTCCATGGCTGGACCCCCAAATAATATTCCTTTATGTGCTAAGGGGTATCGAGAGAGTGGGATAGGTTTAATCACTACCCTAACCCTAACGCGTACCCTAACCCTAACCCCTACCCTAACCCTAACACGTACCCTAATCCTAACCCGTACCCTAAACCGAGCCCTAACCCTAACACTAACCCTAACCCTAACCCTAACCCATACCCTACGCCGTACCCGAAGCCCTCCCCGAACCCGTACCCTAAGCCGTACCCTAAGCCTAACCCTAAGCCTAACCCTAACCCTAGGCTACCCTTGACTGCTTCTGCCTCCAATAGATTTCCTAAGCACTAGTGTTTTAAGGAACAGCTTAAAAAGAGAATCCTAATGTGATTTCTTTATAATGTGTGTATTACTTATATTATCTTAGTGTCTAAACTCTTCTCCATGGCTGGACCCCCAAATAATGTTCCTTTACGTGCTAAGGGGTATCTAGAGAGTGGGATAGGTTTAATAACTACCCTAACCCTAACGCGTACCCTAACCCTCACCCCTACCCTAACCCTAACACGTACCCTAATCCTAAACCGTACCCTAAACCGAGCCCTAACCCTAACACTAACCGTAACCCTAACCCTAACCCATACCCTACGCCGTTCCCGAAGCCTTCCCCGAACCCGTACCCTAAGCCGTACCTTAAGCCTAACCCTAAGCCTAACCATAACCCTAGGCTACCCTTGACTGCTTCTGCCTCCAATAGATTTCCTAAGCACTAGTGTTTTAAGGAACAGCTTAAAAAGAGAATCCTAATGTGATTTCTTTATAATGGGTGTGTTCCTTATCTAATCCTAGTGTCTAAACTCTTCTCCATGGCTGGACCCCCAAATAATATTCCTTTATGTGCTAATGGGTATCTAGAGAGTGGGATAGGTTTAATCACTACCCTAACCCTAACGCGTACCCTAACCCTAACCCCTACCTTAACCCTAACACGTACTCTAATCCTAACCCGTACCCTAAACCGAGCCCTAACCCTAACCTTAACCCTAACCCATACCCTACGCCGTACCCAAAGCCCTCCCCGAACCCGTACCCTAAGCCGTACCCTAAGCCTAACCCTAAGCCTAACCCTAACCCTAGGCTACCCTTGACTGCTTCTGCCTCCAATAGATTTCCTCAGCACTAGTGTTTTAAGGAACAGCTTAAAAAGAGAATCCTAATGTTATTTCTTTATAATGTGTGTGTTCCTTATATTATCTTAGTGTCTAAACTCTTCTCCATGGCTGGACCCCCAAATAATATTCCTTTACGTGCTAAGGGTTATCTAGAGAGTGGGATAGGTTTAATAACTACCCTAACCGTAACGCGTACCCTAACCCTAACCCCTACCCTAACCCTAACATGTACCCTAATCCTAACCCGTACCCTAAACCGAGCCCTAACCCTAACACTAACCCTAACCCTAACCTTAACCCATACCCTAGGCCGCACCCGAAGCCCTCCCCGAACACGTACCCTAAGCCGTACCCTAAGCCTAACCGTAAGCCTAACCCTAACCCTAGGCTACCCTTGACTGCTTCTGCCTCCAATAGATTTCCTAAGCACTAGTGTTTTAAGGAACAGCTTAAAAAGAGAATCCTAATGTGATTTCTTTATAATGGGTGTGTTCATTATCTTATCCTAGTGCCTAAACTCTTCTCCATGGCTGGACCCCCAAATAATATTCCTTTACGTGCTAATGGGTAACTAGAGAGTGGGATAGGTTTAATAACTACCCTATCCGTAACACGTACCCTAACCCTAACCCCTACCCTAACCCTAACACGAACCCTAATCCTAACCCGTACCCTAAAACGAGCCCTAACCCTAACACTAAACCTAACCTTAACCCTAACCCATACCCTACGCCGTACCCGAAGCCCTCCCCGAACACGTACCCTAAGCCGTACCCTAAGCCTAACCCTAAGCCTAACCCTAACCCTAGGCTACCCTTGACTGCTTCTGCCTCCAATAGATTTCCTAAGCACTAGTGTTTTAAGGAACAGCTTAAAAAGAGAATCCTAATGTGATTTCTTTATAATGGGTGTGTTCCTTATCTAATCCTAGTGTCTAAACTCTTCTCCATGGCTGGATCCCCAAATAATATTCCTTTATGTGCTAAGGGGTATCGAGAGAGTGGGATAGGTTTAATCACTACCCTAACCCTAACGCGTACCCTAACCCTAACCCCTACCCTAACCCTAACACGTACCCTAATCCTAACCCGTACCCTAAACCGAGCCCTAACCCTAACACTAACCCTAACCCTAACCCTAACCCATACCCTACGCCGTACCCGAAGCCCTCCCCGAACCCGTACCCTAAGCCGTACCCTAAGCCTAACCCTAAGCCTAACCCTAACCCTAGGCTACCCTTGACTGCTTCTGCCTCCAATAGATTTCCTAAGCACTAGTGTTTTAAGGAACAGCTTAAAAAGAGAATCCTAATGTGATTTCTTTATAATGTGTGTATTACTTATATTATCTTAGTGTCTAAACTCTTCTCCATGGCTGGACCCCCAAATAATGTTCCTTTACGTGCTAAGGGGTATCTAGAGAGTGGGATAGGTTTAATAACTACCCTAACCCTAACGCGTACCCTAACCCTAACCCCTACCCTAACCCTAACACGTACCCTAATCCTAAACCGTACCCTAAACCGAGCCCTAACCCGAACACTAACCGTAACCCTAACCCTAACCCATACCCTACGCCGTACCCGAAGCCTTCCCCGAACCCGTACCCTAAGCCGTACCTTAAGCCTAACCCTAAGCCTAACCATAACCCTAGGCTACCCTTGACTGCTTCTGCCTCCAATGAATTTCCTAAGCACTAGTGTTTTAAGGAACAGCTTAAAAAGAGAATCCTAATGTGATTTCGTTATAATGGGTGTGTTCCTTATCTTATCCTAGTGTCTAAAGTCTTCTCCATGGCTGGACCCCCAAATAATATTCCTTTACGTACTAAGGGGTAACTAGAGAGTGGGATAGGTTTAATAACTACCCTATTCGTAACACGTACCCTAACCCTAACCCCTACCCTAACCCTAACACGAACCCTAATCCTAACCCGTACCCTAAAACGAGCCCTAACCCTAACAGTAACCCTAACCCTAACCCTAACCCATACCCTACGCCGTGCCCGAAGCCCTCCCCGAACACGTACCCTAAGCCGTACCCTAAGCCTAACCGTAAGCCTAACCCTAACCCTAGGCTACCCTTGACTGCTTCTGCCTCCAATAGATTTCCTAAGCACTAGTGTTTTAAGGAACAGCTTAAAAAGAGAATCCTAATGTGATTTCTTTATAATGTGTGTGTTCCTTATATTATCTTAGTGTCTAAACTCTTCTCCATGGCTGGACACCCAAATAATGTTCCTTTACGTGCTAAGGGGTATCTAGAGAGTGGGATAGGTTTAATAACTACCCTAACCCTAACGCGTACCCTAACCCTAACCCCTACCCTAACCCTAACACGTACCCTAATCCTAACCCGTACCCTAAACCGAGCCCTAACCCTAACACTAACCGTAACCCTAACCCTAACCCATACCCTACGCCGTACACGAAGCCCTCCCCGAACCCGTACCCTAAGCCGTACCCTAAGCCTAACCCTAAGCCTAACCCTAACCCTAGGCTACCCTTGACTGCTTCTGCCTCCAATAGATTTCCTCAGCACTAGTGTTTTAAGGAACAGCTTAAAAAGAGAATCCTAATGTTATTTCTTTATAATGTGTGTGTTCCTTATATTATCTTAGTGTCTAAACTCTTCTCCATGGCTGGACCCCCAAATAATATTCCTTTACGTGCTAAGGGTTATCTAGAGAGTGGGATAGGTTTAATAACTACCCTAACCGTAACGCGTACCCTAACCCTAACCCCTACCCTAACCCTAACATGTACCCTAATCCTAACCCGTACCCTAAACCGAGCCCTAACCCTAACACTAACCCTAACCCTAACCTTAACCCATACCCTACGCCGCACCCGAAGCCCTCCCCGAACACGTACCCTAAGCCGTACCCTAAGCCTAACCGTAAGCCTAACCCTAACCCTAGGCTACCCTTGACTGCTTCTGCCTCCAATACATTTCCTAAGCACTAGTGTTTTAAGGAACAGCTTAAAAAGAAAATCCTAATGTGATTTCTTTATAATGGGTGTGTTCATTATCTTATCCTAGTGCCTAAACTCTTCTCCATGGCTGTACACCCAAATAATATTCCTTTACGTGCTAATGGGTAACTAGAGAGTGGGATAGGTTTAATAACTACCCTATCCGTAACACGTACCCTAACCCTAACCCCTACCCTAACCCTAACACGAACCCTAATCCTAACCCGTACCCTAAAACGAGCCCTAACCCTAACACTAAACCTAACCCTAACCCTAACCCATACCCTACGCCGTACCCGAAGCCCTCCCCGAACACGTACCCTAAGCCGTACCCTAAGCCTAACCCTAAGCCTAACCCTAACCCTAGGCTACCCTTGACTGCTTCTGCCTCCAATAGATTTCCTAAGCACTAGTGTTTTAAGGAACAGCTTAAAAAGAGAATCCTAATGTGATTTCTTTATAATGGGTGTGTTCCTGATCTAATCCTAGTGTCTAAACTCTTCTCCATGGCTGGACCCCCAAATAATATTCCTTTATGTGCTAAGGTGTATCTAGAGAGTGGGATAGGTTTAATCACTACCCTAACCCTAACGCGTACCATAACCCTAACCCCTACCCTAACCCTAACACGTACCCCAATCCTAACACGTACCCTAAACCGAGCCCTAACCCTAACACTAACCCTAACCCTAACCCTAACCCATACCCTACGCCGTACCCGAAGCCCTCCCCGAACCCGTATCCTAAGCCGTACCCTAAGCCTACCCCTAAGCCTAACACTAACCCTAGGCTACCCTTGACTGCTTCTGCCTCCAATAGATTTCCTAAGCACTAGTGTTTTAAGGAACAGCTTAAAAAGAGAATCCTAATGTGATTTCTTTATAATGTGTGTGTTCCTTATATTATCTTAGTGTCTAAACTCTTCTCCATGGCTGGACCCCCAAATAATATTCCTTTACGTGCTAAGGGGTATCTAGAGAGTGGGATAGGTTTAATAACTACCCTAAGCCTAACGCGTACCCTAACCCTAACCCCTAATCTAACCCTAACTCGTACCCTAATCCTAACCCGTACCCTAAACCGAGCCCTAACCCTAACACTAACCGTAACCCTAACCCTAACCCATACCCTACGCCCTACCCGAAGCCCTCCCCGAACCCGTACCCTAAGCCGTACCCTAAGCCTAACCCTAAGCCTAACCCTAACCCTAGGCTACCCTTGACTGCTTCTGCCTCCAATAGATTTCCTAAGCACTAGTGTTTTAAGGAACAGCTTAAAAAGAGAATCCTAATGTGATTTCTTTATAATGTGTGTGTTCCTTATCTTATCTTAGTGTCTAAACTCTTCTCCATGGCTGGACCCCCAAATAATATTCCTTTACGTGCTAAGGGGTAACTAGAGAGTGGGATAGGTTTAATAACTACCCTAACCCTAACGCGTACCCTAACGCTAACCCCTACCCTAACCCTAACACGTACCCTAATCCTAACCCGTACCCTAAACCGAGCCCTAACCCTAACACTAACCCTAACCCTAACCCTAACCCATACCCTACGCCGTGCCCGAAGCCCTCCCCGAACCCGTACCCTAAGCCGTACCCTAAGCCTAACCCTAAGCCTAACCCTAACCCTAGGCTACCCTTGACTGCTTCTGCCTCCAATAGATTTCCTAAGCACTAGTGTTTTAAGGAACAGCTTAAAAAGAGAATCCTAATGTGATTTCTTTATAATGGGTGTGTTCCTTATCTTATCCTAGTGTCTAAACTCTTCTCCATGGCTGGACCCCCAAATAATATTCCTTTACGTGCTAAGGGGTAACTAGAGAGTGGGATAGGTTTAATAACTACCCTAACCCTAACGCGTACCCTAACCCTAACACGTACCCTAATCCTAACCCGTACCCTAAACCGAGCCCTAAACCTAACACTAACCGTAACCCTAACCCTAACCCATACCCTACGCCGTACCCGAAGCCCTCCCCGAACCCGTACCCTAAGCCGTACCCTAAGCCTAACCCTAAGCCTAACCCTAACCCTAGGCTACCCTTGACTGCTTCTGCCTCCAATAGATTTCCTAAGCACTAGTGTTTTAAGGAACAGCTTAAAAAGAGAATCCTAATGTGATTTCTTTATAATGTGTGTGTTCCTTATCTTATCCTAGTGTCAAAACTCTTCTCCATGGCTGGACCCCCAAATAATATTCCTTTACGTGCTAAGGGGTAACTAGAGAGTGGGATAGGTTTAATAACTACCCTAACCCTAACGCGTACCCTAACGCTAACCCCTACCCTAACCCTAACACGTACCCTAATCCTAACCCGTACCCTAAACCGAGCCCTAACCCTAACACTAACCCTAACCCTAACCCTAACCCATACCCTACGCCGTGCCCGAAGCCCTCCCCGAACCCGTACCCTAAGCCGTACCCTAAGCCTAACCCTAAGCCTAACCCTAACCCTAGGCTACCCTTGACTGCTTCTGCCTCCAATAGATTTCCTAAGCACTAGTGTTTCAAGGAACAGCTTAAAAAGAGAATCCTAATGTGATTTCTTTATAATGGGTGTGTTCCTTATTTTATCCTAGTGTCTAAACTCTTCTCCATGGCTGGACCCCCAAATAATATTCCTTTACGTGCTAAGGGGTAACTAGAGAGTGGGATAGGGTTAATAACTACCCTAACCCTAACGCGTACCCTAACGCTAACCCCTACCCTAACCCTAACACGTACCCTAATCCTAACCCGTACCCAAAACCGAGCCCTAACCCTAACACTAACCCTAACCTTAACCCTAACCCATACCCTACGCCGTACACGAAGCCCTCCCCGAACCCGTACCCTAAGCCGTGCCCTAAGCCTAACCCTAAGCCTAACCCTAACCCTAGGCTACCCTTGACTGCTTCTGCCTCCAATAGATTTCCTAAGCACTAGTGTTTTAAGGAACAGCTTAAAAAGAGAATCCTAATGTGATTTCTTTATAATGGGTGTGTTCCTTAACTAATCCTAGTGTCTAAACTCTTCTCCATGGCTGGACCCCCAAATAATATTCCTTTATGTGCTAAGGGGTATGGAGAGAGTGGGATAGGTTTAATCACTAACCTAAACCTAACGCGTACCCTAACCCTAACCCCTACCCTAACACTAACACGTACCCTAATCCTAACCCGTACCCTAAACCGAGCCCTAACCCTAACACTAACCCTAACCCTAACCCTAACCCATACACTACGCTGCACCCGAAGCCCTCCCCGAACCCGTACCCTAAGCCGTACCCTAAGCCTAACCCTAAGCCTAACCCTAACCCTGGGCTACCCTTGACTGCTTCTGCCTCCAATACATTTCCTAAGCACTAGTGTTTTAAGGAACAGCTTAAAAAGAGAATCCTAATGTGATTTCTTTATAATGTGTGTGTTCCTTATATTATCTTAGTGTCTAAACTCTTCTCCATGGCTGGACCCCCAAATAATGTTCCTTTACGTGCTAAGGGGTATCTAGAGAGTGGGAGAGGTTTAATAACTACCCTAACCCTAACGCGTACCCTAACCCTAACCCCTACCCTAACCCTAACACGTACCCTCATCCTAACCCGTACCCTAAACCGAGCCCTAACCCTAACACTAACCGTAACCCTAACCCTAACCCATACCCTACGCCGTACCCGAAGCCCTCCCCGAACCCGTACCCTAAGCCGTACCCTAAGCCTAACCCTAAGCCTAACCCTAACCCTAGGCTACCCTTGACTGCTTCTGCCTCCAATACATTTCCTAAGCACTAGTGTTTTAAGGAACAGCTTAAAAAGAGAATCCTAATGTGATTTCTTTATAATGGGTGTGTTCCTTATCTTATCCTAGTGTCTAAACTCTTCTCCATGGCTGGACCCCCAAATAATATTCCTTTACGTACTAAGGGGTAACTAGAGAGTGGGATAGGTTTAATAACTGCCCTATTCGTAACACGTACCCAAACCCTAACCCCTACCCTAACCCTAACACGAACCCTAATCCTAACCCGTACCCTAAAACGAGCCCTAACCCTAACACTAACCCTAACCCTAACCCTAACCCATACCCTACGCCGTGCCCGAAGCCCTCCCCGAACACGTACCCTAAGCCGTACCCTAAGCCTAACCGTAAGCCTAACCCTAACCCTAGGCTACCCTTGACTGCTTCTGCCTCCAATAGATTTCCTAAGCACTAGTGTTTTAAGGAACAGCTTAAAAAGAGAATCCTAATGTGATTTCTTTATAATGTGTGTGTTCCTTATATTATCTTAGTGTCTAAACTCTTCTCCATGGCTGGACCCCCAAATAATATTCCTTTACGTGCTAAGGGGTATCTAGAGAGTGGGATAGGTTTAATAACTACCCTAACCGTAACGCGTACCCTAACCCTAACCCCTACCCTAACCCTAACATGTACCCTAATCCTAACCCGTACCCTAAACCGAGCCCTAACCCTAACACTAACCCTAACCCTAACCTTAACCCATACCCTACGCCATACCCGAAGCCCTCCCCGAACACGTACCCTAAGCCGTACCCTAAGCCTAACCGTAAGCCTAACCCTAACCCTAGGCTACCCTTGACTGCTTCTGCCTCCAATAGATTTCCTAAGCACTAGTGTTTTAAGGAAGAGCTTAAAAAGAGAATCCTAATGTGATTTCTTTATAATGGGTGTGTTCATTATCTTATCCTAGTGTGTAAACTCTTCTCCATGGCTGGACCCCCAAATAATATTCCTTTACGTGCTAATGGGTAACTAGAGAGTGGGATAGGTTTAATAACTACCCTATCCGTAACACGTACCCTAACCCTAACCCCTACCCTAACCCTAACACGAACCCTAATCTTAACCCGTACCCTAAAACGAGCCCTAACCCTAACACTAAACCTAACCCTAACCCTAACTCATACCCTACGCCGTACCCGAAGCCCTCCCCGAACACGTACCCTAAGCCGTACCCTAAGCCTAACCCTAAGCCTAACCCTAACCCTAGGCTACCCTTGACTGCTTCTGCCTCCAATAGATTTCCTAAGCACTAGTGTTTTAAGGAACAGCTTAAAAAGAGAATCCTAATGTGATTTCTTTATAATGTGTGTGTTCCTTATCTTATCCTAGTGTCAAAACTCTTCTCCATGGCTGGACCCCCAAATAATATTCCTTTACGTGCTAAGGGGTAACTAGAGAGTGGGATAGGTTTAATAACTACCCTAACCCTAACGCGTACCCTAACGCTAACCCCTACCCTAACCCTAACACGTACCCTAATCCTAACCCGTACCCTAAACCGAGCCCTAACCCTAACACTAACCCTAACCCTAACCCTAACCCATAACCTACGCCGTGCCCGAAGCCCTCCCCGAACCCGTACCCTAAGCCGTACCCTAAGCCTAACCCTAAGCCTAACCCTAACCCTAGGCTCCCCTTGACTGCTTCTGCCTCCAATAGATTTCCTAAGCACTAGTGTTTCAAGGAACAGCTTAAAAAGAGAATCCTAATGTGATTTCTTTATAATGGGTGTGTTCCTTATTTTATCCTAGTGTCTAAACTCTTCTCCATGGCTGGACCCCCAAATAATATTCCTTTACGTGCTAAGGGGTAACTAGAGAGTGGGATAGGGTTAATAACTACCCTAACCCTAACGCGTACCCTAACGCTAACCCCTACCCTAACCCTAACACGTACCCTAATCCTAACCCGTACCCTAAACCGAGCCCTAACCCTAACACTAACCCTAACCTTAACCCTAACCCATACCCTACGCCGTACCCGAAGCCCTCCCCGAACCCGTACCCTAAGCCGTGCCCTAAGCCTAACCCTAAGCCTAACCCTAACCCTAGGCTACCCTTGACTGCTTCTGCCTCCAATAGATTTCCTAAGCACTAGTGTTTTAAGGAACAGCTTAAAAAGAGAATCCTAATGTGATTTCTTTATAATGGGTGTGTTCCTTAACTAATCCTAGTGTCTAAACTCTTCTCCATGGCTGGACCCCCAAATAATATTCCTTTATGTGCTAAGGGGTATGGAGAGAGTGGGATAGGTTTAATCACTACCCTAAACCTAACGCGTACCCTAACCCTAACCCCTACCCTAACACTAACACGTACCCTAATCCTAACCCGTACCCTAAACCGAGCCCTAACCCTAACACTAACCCTAACCCTAACCCTAACCCATACACTACGCTGCACCCGAAGCCCTCCCCGAACCCGTACCCTAAGCCGTACCCTAAGCCTAACCCTAAGCCTAACCCTAACCCTGGGCTACCCTTGACTGCTTCTGCCTCCAATACATTTCCTAAGCACTAGTGTTTTAAGGAACAGCTTAAAAAGAGAATCCTAATGTGATTTCTTTATAATGTGTGTGTTCCTTATATTATCTTAGTGTCTAAACTCTTCTCCATGGCTGGACCCCCAAATAATGTTCCTTTACGTGCTAAGGGGTATCTAGAGAGTGGGAGAGGTTTAATAACTACCCTAACCCTAACGCGTACCCTAACCCTAACCCCTACCCTAACCCTAACACGTACCCTAATCCTAACCCGTACCCTAAACCGAGCCCTAACCCTAACACTAACCGTAACCCTAACCCTAACCCATACCCTACGCCGTACCCGAAGCCCTCCCCGAACCCGTACCCTAAGCCGTACCCTAAGCCTAACCCTAAGCCTAACCCTAACCCTAGGCTACCCTAGACTGCTTCTGCCTCCAATACATTTCCTAAGCACTAGTGTTTTAAGGAACAGCTTAAAAAGAGAATCCTAATGTGATTTCTTTATAATGGGTGTGTTCCTTATCTTATCCTAGTGTCTAAACTCTTCTCCATGGCTGGACCCCCAAATAATATTCCTTTACGTACTAAGGGGTAACTAGAGAGTGGGATAGGTTTAATAACTACCCTATTCGTAACACGTACCCAAACCCTAACCCCTACCCTAACCCTAACACGAACCCTAATCCTAACCCGTACCCTAAAACGAGCCCTAACCCTAACACTAACCCTAACCCTAACCCTAACCCATACCCTACGCCGTGCCCGAAGCCCTCCCCGAACACGTACCCTAAGCCGTACCCTAAGCCTAACCGTAAGCCTAACCCTAACCCTAGGCTACCCTTGACTGCTTCTGCCTCCAATAGATTTCCTAAGCACTAGTGTTTTAAGGAACAGCTTAAAAAGAGAATCCTAATGTGATTTCTTTATAATGTGTGTGTTCCTTATATTATCTTAGTGTCTAAACTCTTCTCCATGGCTGGGCCCCCAAATAATATTCCTTTACGTGCTAAGGGGTATCTAGAGAGTGGGATAGGTTTAATAACTACCCTAACCGTAACGCGTACCCTAACCCTAACCCCTACCCTAACCCTAACATGTACCCTAATCCTAACCCGTACCCTAAACCGAGCCCTAACCCTAACACTAACCCTAACCCTAACCTTAACCCATACCCTACGCCGTACCCGAAGCCCTCCCCGAACACGTACCCTAAGCCGTACCCTAAGCCTAACCGTAAGCCTAACCCTAACCCTAGGCTACCCTTGACTGCTTCTGCCTCCAATAGATTTCCTAAGCACTAGTGTTTTAAGGAAGAGCTTAAAAAGAGAATCCTAATGTGATTTCTTTATAATGGGTGTGTTCATTATCTTATCCTAGTGTGTAAACTCTTCTCCATGGCTGGACCCCCAAATAATATTCCTTTACGTGCTAATGGGTAACTAGAGAGTGGGATAGGTTTAATAACTACCCTATCCGTAACACGTACCCTAACCCTAACCCCTACCCTAACCCTAACACGAACCCTAATCTTAACCCGTACCCTAAAACGAGCCCTAACCCTAACACTAAACCTAACCTTAACCCTAACTCATACCCTACGCCGTACCCGAAGCCCTCCCCGAACACGTACCCTAAGCCGTACCCTAAGCCTAACCCTAAGCCTAACCCTAACCCTAGGCTACGCTTGACTGCTTCTGCCTCCAATAGATTTCCTCAGCACTAGTGTTTTAAGGAACAGCTTAAAAAGAGAATCCTAATGTGATTTCTTTATAATGGGTGTGTTCCTTAACTAATCCTAGTGTCTAAACTCTTCTCCATGGCTGGACCCCCAAATAATATTCCTTTACGTGCTAAGGGGTATGGAGAGAGTGGGATAGGTTTAATCACTACCCTAAACCTAACGCGTACCCTAACCCTAACCCCTACCCTAACCCTAACATGTACCCTAATCCTAACCCGTACCCTAAACCGAGCCCTAACCCTAACACTAACCCTAACCCTAACCTTAACCCATACCCTAGGCCGCACCCGAAGCCCTCCCCGAACACGTACCCTAAGCCGTACCCTAAGCCTAACCGTAAGCCTAACCCTAACCCTAGGCTACCCTTGACTGCTTCTGCCTCCAATAGATTTCCTAAGCACTAGTGTTTTAAGGAACAGCTTAAAAAGAGAATCCTAATGTGATTTCTTTATAATGGGTGTGTTCATTATCTTATCCTAGTGCCTAAACTCTTCTCCATGGCTGGACCCCCAAATAATATTCCTTTACGTGCTAATGGGTAACTAGAGAGTGGGATAGGTTTAATAACTACCCTATCCGTAACACGTACCCTAACCCTAACCCCTACCCTAACCCTAACACGAACCCTAATCCTAACCCGTACCCTAAAACGAGCCCTAACCCTAACACTAAACCTAACCTTAACCCTAACCCATACCCTACGCCGTACCCGAAGCCCTCCCCGAACACGTACCCTAAGCCGTACCCTAAGCCTAACCCTAAGCCTAACCCTAACCCTAGGCTACCCTTGACTGCTTCTGCCTCCAATAGATTTCCTAAGCACTAGTGTTTTAAGGAACAGCTTAAAAAGAGAATCCTAATGTGATTTCTTTATAATGGGTGTGTTCCTTATCTAATCCTAGTGTCTAAACTCTTCTCCATGGCTGGATCCCCAAATAATATTCCTTTATGTGCTAAGGGGTATCGAGAGAGTGGGATAGGTTTAATCACTACCCTAACCCTAACGCGTACCCTAACCCTAACCCCTACCCTAACCCTAACACGTACCCTAATCCTAACCCGTACCCTAAACCGAGCCCTAACCCTAACACTAACCCTAACCCTAACCCTAACCCATACCCTACGCCGTACCCGAAGCCCTCCCCGAACCCGTACCCTAAGCCGTACCCTAAGCCTAACCCTAAGCCTAACCCTAACCCTAGGCTACCCTTGACTGCTTCTGCCTCCAATAGATTTCCTAAGCACTAGTGTTTTAAGGAACAGCTTAAAAAGAGAATCCTAATGTGATTTCTTTATAATGTGTGTATTACTTATATTATCTTAGTGTCTAAACTCTTCTCCATGGCTGGACCCCCAAATAATGTTCCTTTACGTGCTAAGGGGTATCTAGAGAGTGGGATAGGTTTAATAACTACCCTAACCCTAACGCGTACCCTAACCCTAACCCCTACCCTAACCCTAACACGTACCCTAATCCTAAACCGTACCCTAAACCGAGCCCTAACCCGAACACTAACCCTAACCCTAACCCTAACCCATACCCTACGCCGTACCCGAAGCCCTCCCCGAACCCGTATCCTAAGCCGTACCCTAAGCCTACCCCTAAGCCTAACACTAACCCTAGGCTACCCTTGACTGCTTCTGCCTCCAATAGATTTCCTAAGCACTAGTGTTTTAAGGAACAGCTTAAAAAGAGAATCCTAATGTGATTTCTTTATAATGTGTGTGTTCCTTATATTATCTTAGTGTCTAAACTCTTCTCCATGGCTGGACCCCCAAATAATATTCCTTTACGTGCTAAGGGGTATCTAGAGAGTGGGATAGGTTTAATAACTACCCTAAGCCTAACGCGTACCCTAACCCTAACCCCTAATCTAACCCTAACTCGTACCCTAATCCTAACCCGTACCCTAAACCGAGCCCTAACCCTAACACTAACCGTAACCCTAACCCTAACCCATACCCTACGCCCTACCCGAAGCCCTCCCCGAACCCGTACCCTAAGCCGTACCCTAAGCCTAACCCTAAGCCTAACCCTAACCCTAGGCTACCCTTGACTGCTTCTGCCTCCAATAGATTTCCTAAGCACTAGTGTTTTAAGGAACAGCTTAAAAAGAGAATCCTAATGTGATTTCTTTATAATGTGTGTGTTCCTTATATTATCTTAATGTCTAAACTCTTCTCCATGGCTGGACCCCCAAATAATATTCCTTTACGTGCTAAGGGGTATCTAGAGAGTGGGATAGGTTTAATAACTACCCTAACCCTAACGCGTACCCTAAACCTAACCCCCAATCTAACCCTAACTCGTACCCTAATCCTAACCCGTACCCTAAACCGAGCCCTAACCCTAACACTAACCGTAACCCTAACCCTAACCCATACCCTACGCCCTACCCGAAGCCCTCCCCGATCCCGTACCCTAAGCCGTACCCTAAGCCTAACCCTAAGCCTAACCCTAACCCTAGGCTACCCTTGACTGCTTCTGCCTCCAATAGATTTCCTAAGCACTAGTGTTTTAAGGAACAGCTTAAAAAGAGAATCCTAATGTGATTTATTTATAATGTGTGTGTTCCTTATCTTATCCTAGTGTCTAAACTCTTCTCCATGGCTGGACCCCCAAATAGTATTCCTTTACGTGCTAAGGGGTAACTAGAGAGTGAGATAGGTTTAATAACTACCCTAACCCTAACGCGTACCCTAACGCTAACCCCTACCCTAACCCTAACACGTACCCTAATCCTAACCCGTAACCTAAACCGAGCCCTAACCCTAACACTAACCCTAACCCTAACCCTAACCCATACCCTACGCCGTACCCGAAGCCCTCCCCGAACCCGTACCCTAAGCCGTACCCTAAGCCTAACCCTAAGCCTAACCCTAACCCTAGGCTACCCTTGACTGCTTCTGCCTCCAATAGATTTCCTAAGCACTAGTGTTTTAAGGAACAGCTTAAAAAGAGAATCCTAATGTGATTTCTTTATAATGTGTGTGTTCCTTATATTATCTTAGTGTCTAAACTCTTCTCCATGGCTGGACCCCCAAATAATATTCCTTTACGTGCTAAGGGGTATCTAGAGAGTGGGATAGGTTTAATCACTACCCTAACCCTAACGCGTACCCTAACCCTAACCCCTACCCTAACCCTAACCCGTACCATAATCCTAACCCGTACCCTAAACCGAGCTATAACCCTAACACTAACCCTACCCCTAACACTAACCCATACCCTACGTCGTACCCGAAACCCTTCCCGAACCCGTACCCTAAGCCGTACCCTAAGCCTAACCCTAACCCTAACCCTAACCCTAGGCTACCCTTGACTGCTTCTGCCTCCAATGAATTTCCTAAGCACTAGTGTTTTAAGGAACAGCTTAAAAAGAGAATCCTAATGTGATTTCTTTATAATGGGTGTGTTCCTTATCTTATCCTAGTGTCTAAACTCTTCTCCATGGCTGCACCCCCAAATAATATTCCTTTACGTGCTAAGGGGTATCTAGAGAGTGGGATAGGTTTAATAACTACCCTAACCCTAACGCGTACCATAACCCTAACCCCTACCCTAACCCTAACACGTACCCTAATCCTAACCCGTATCGTAAACCGAGCCCTAACCCTAACACTAACCCTAACCCTAACCCTAACCCATACCCTACGCCGTACCCGAAGCCCTCCCCGAACCCGTAACCTAAGCCGTACCCTAAGCCTAACCCTAAGCCTAACCCTAACCCTAGGCTACCCTTGACTGCTTCTGCCTCCAATAGATTTCCTAAGCACTAGTGTTTTAAGGAACAGCTTAAAAAGAGAATCCTAATGTGATTTCTTTATAATGGGTGTGTTCCTTATCTAATCCTAGTGTCTAAACTCTTCTCCATGGCTGGACCCCCAAATAATATTCCTTTATGTGCTAAGGGGTATATAGAGAGTGGGATAGGTTTAATCACTACCCTAACCCTAACGCGTACCATAACCCTAACCCCTACCCTAACCCTAACACGTACCCTAATCCTAACACGTACCCTAAACCGAGCCCTAACCCTAACACTAACCCTAACCCTAACCCTAACCCATACCCTACGCCGTACCCGAAGCCCTCCCCGAACCCGTATCCTAAGCCGTACCCTAAGCCTAACCCTAAGCCTAACCCTAACCCTAGGCTACCCTTGACTGCTTCTGCCTCCAATAGATTTCCTAAGCACTAGTGTTTTAAGGAACAGCTTAAAAAGAGAATCCTAATGTGATTTCTTTATAATGTGTGTGTTCCTTATATTATCTTAATGTCTAAACTCTTCTCCATGGCTGGACCCCCAAATAATATTCCTTTACGTGCTAAGGGGTATCTAGAGAGTGGGATAGGTTTAATAACTACCCTAACCCTAACGCGTACCCTAAACCTAACCCCCAATCTAACCCTAACTCGTACCCTAATCCTAACCCGTACCCTAAACCGAGCCCTAACCCTAACACTAACCGTAACCCTAACCGTAACCCATACCCTACGCCCTACCCGAAGCCCTCCCCGATCCCGTACCCTAAGCCGTACCCTAAGCCTAACCCTAAGCCTAACCCTAACCCTAGGCTACCCTTGACTGCTTCTGCCTCCAATAGATTTCCTAAGCACTAGTGTTTTAAGGAACAGCTTAAAAAGAGAATCCTAATGTGATTTATTTATAATGTGTGTGTTCCTTATCTTATCCTAGTGTCTAAACTCTTCTCCATGGCTGGACCCCCAAATAGTATTCCTTTACGTGCTAAGGGGTAACTAGAGAGTGAGATAGGTTTAATAACTACCCTAACCCTAACGCGTACCCTAACGCTAACCCCTACCCTAACCCTAACACGTACCCTAATCCTAACCCGTACCCTAAACCGAGCCCTAACCCTAACACTAACCCTAAACCTAACCCTAACCCATACCCTACGCCGTACCCGAAGCCCTCCCCGAACCCGTACCCTAAGCCGTACCCTAAGCCTAATCCTAAGCCTAACCCTAACCCTAGGCTACCCTTGACTGCTTCTGCCTCCAATAGATTTCCTAAGCACTAGTGTTTTAAGGAACAGCTTAAAAAGAGAATCCTAATGTTATTTCTTTATAATGTGTGTGTTCCTTATATTATCTTAGTGTCTAAACTCTTCCCCATGGCTGGACCCCCAAATAATATTCCTTTACGTGCTAAGGGGTATCTAGAGAGTGGGATAGGTTTAATAACTACCCTACCCGTAACGCGTACCCTAACCCTAACCCCTACCCTAACCCTAACATGTACCCTAATCCTAACCCGTACCCTAAACCGAGCCCTAAACCTAACACAAACCCTAACCCTAAGCCGTACCCGAAGCCCTCCACGAACACGTACCCTAAGCCGTACCCTAAGCCTAACCCTAAGCCTAACCCTAACCCTAGGCTACCCTTGACTGCTTCTGCCTCCAATAGATTTCCTAAGCACTAGTGTTTTAAGGAACAGCTTAAAAAGAGAATCCTAATGTGATTTCTTTATAATGGGTGTGTTCCTTATCTAATCCTAGTGTCTAAACTCTTCTCCATGGCTGGACCCCTAAATAATATTCCTTTATGTGCTAAGGGGTATCGAGAGAGTGGGATAGGTTTAATCACTACCCTAACCCTAACGCGTACCCTAACCCTAACCCCTACCCTAACCCTAACACGTACACTAATCCTAACCCGTACCCTAAACCGAGCCCTAAACCTAACACTAACCCTAACCCTAACCCTAACCCATACCCTACGCCGTACCCGAAGCCCTCCCCGAACCCATACCCTAAGCCGTACCCTAAGCCTAACCCTAAGCCTAACCCTAACCCTAGGCTACCCTTGACTGCTTCTGCCTCCAATAGATTTCCTAAGCACTAGTGTTTTAAGGAACAGCTTAAAAAGAAAATCCTAATGTGATTTCTTTATAATGTGTGTGTTCCTTATATTATCTTAGTGTCTAAACTCTTCTCCATGGCTGGACCCCCAAATAATATTCCTTTACGTGCTAAGGGGTATCTAGAGAGTGGGATAGGTTTAATCACGACCCTAACCCTAACGCGTACCCTAACCCTAACCCCTACCCTAACCCTAACCCGTACCATAATCCTAACCCGTACCCTAAACCGAGCTATAACCCTAACACTAACCCTAACCCTAACACTAACCCATACCCTACGTCGTACCCGAAACCCTCCCCAAACCCGTACCCTAAGCCGTACCCTAAGCCTAACCCTAAGCCTAACACTAACCCTAGGCTACCCTTGACTGCTTCTGCCTCCAATGAATTTCCTAAGCACTAGTGTTTTAAGGAACAGCTTAAAAAGAGAATCCTAATGTGATTTCTTTATAATGGGTGTGTTCCTTATCTTATCCTAGTGTCTAAGCTCTTCTCCATGGCTGCACCCCCAAATAATATTCCTTTACGTGCTAAGGGGTATCTAGAGAGTGGGATAGGTTTAATAACTACCCTAACCCTAACGCGTACCATAACCCTAACCCCTACCCTAACCCTAACACGTACCCTAATCCTAACCCGTATCCTAAACCGAGCCCTAACCCTAACACTAACCCTAACCCTAACCCTAACCCATACCCTACGCCGTACCCGAAGCCCTCCCCGAACCCGTAACCTAAGCCGTACCCTAAGCCTAACCCTAAGCCTAACCCTAACCCTAGGCTACCCTTGACTGCTTCTGCCTCCAATAGATTTCCTAAGCCCTAGTGTTTTAAGGAACAGCTTAAAAAGAGAATCCTAATGTGATTTCTTTATAATGGGTGTGTTCCTTATCTAATCCTAGTGTCTAAACTCTTCTCCATGGCTGGACCCCCAAATAATATTCCTTTATGTGCTAAGGGGTATCTAGAGAGTGGGATAGGTTTAATCACTACCCTAACCCTAACGCGTACCATAACCCTAACCCCTACCCTAACCCTAACACGTACCCTAATCCTAACACGTACCCTAAACCGAGCCCTAACCCTAACACTAACCCTAACCCTAACCCTAACCCATACCCTACGCCGTACCCGAAGCCCTCCCCGAACCCGTATCCTAAGCCGTACCCTAAGCCTACCCCTAAGCCTAACCCTAACCCTAGGCTACCCTTGACTGCTTCTGCCTCCAATAGATTTCCTAAGCACTAGTGTTTTAAGGAACAGCTTAAAAAGAGAATCCTAATGTGATTTCTTTATAATGTGTGTGTTCCTTATATTATCTTAGTGTCTAAACTCTTCTCCATGGCTGGACCCCCAAATAATATTCCTTTACGTGCTAAGGGGTATCTAGAGAGTGGGATAGGTTTAATAACTACCCTAACCGTAACGCGTACCCTAACCCTAACCCCTACCCTAACCCTAACATGTACCCTAATCCTAACCCGTACCCTAAACCGAGCCCTAAACCTAACACAAACCCTAACCCTAAGCCGTACCCGAAGCCCTCCCCGAACACGTACCCTAAGCCGTACCCTAAGCCTAACCCTAAGCCTAACCCTAACCCTAGGCTACCCTTGACTGCTTCTGCCTCCAATAGATTTCCTAAGCACTAGTGTTTTAAGGAACAGCTTAAAAAGAGAATCCTAATGTGATTTCTTTATAATGGGTGTGTTCCTTATCTAATCCTAGTGTCTAAACTCTTCTCCATGGCTGGACCCCTAAATAATATTCCTTTATGTGCTAAGGGGTATCGAGAGAGTGGGATAGGTTTAATCACTACCCTAACCCTAACGCGTACCCTAACCCTAACCCCTACCCTAACCCTAACACGTACCCTAATCCTAACCCGTACCCTAAACCGAGCCCTAACCCTAACACTAACCCTAACCCTAACCCTAACCCATACCCTACGCCGTACCCGAAGCCCTCCCCGAACCCATACCCTAAGCCGTACCCTAAGCCTAACCCTAAGCCTAACCCTAACCCTAGGCTACCCTTGACTGCTTCTGCCTCCAATAGATTTCCTAAGCACTAGTGTTTTAAGGAACAGCTTAAAAAGAAAATCCTAATGTGATTTCTTTATAATGTGTGTGTTCCTTATATTATCTTAGTGTCTAAACTCTTCTCCATGGCTGGACCCCCAAATAATATTCCTTTACGTGCTAAGGGGTATCTAGAGAGTGGGATAGGTTTAATCACTACCCTAACCGTAACGCGTACCCTAACCCTAACCCCTACCCTAACCCTAACACGTACCCTAATCCTAACCCGTACCCCAAACCGAGCCCTAACCCTAACACTAACCCTAACCCTAACCCTAACGCATACCCTACGCCGTACCCGAAGCCCTCCCCGAACACGTACCCTAAGCCGTACCCTAAGCCTAACGCTAAGCCTAACCCTAACCCTAGGCTACCCTTGACTGCTTCTGCCTCCAACAGATTTCCTAAGCACTAGAGTTTTAAGGAACAGCTTAAAAAGAGAATCCTAATGTGATTTCTTTATAATGGGTGTGTTCCTTATCTAATCCTAGTGTCTAAACTCTTCTCCATGGCTGGACCCCCAAATAATATTCCTTTATGTGTTAAGGGGTATCGAGAGACTGAGATAGGTTTAATCACTACCCTTACCCTAATGCGTACCCTAACCCTAACCCCTACCCTAACCCTAACACGTACCCTAATCCTAACCCGTACCCTAAACCGAGCCTTAACCCTAACACTAACCCTAACCCTAACCCTAACCCATACCCTACGCCATACCCGAAGCCCTCCCCGAACCCGTACCCTAAGCCGTACCCTAAGCCTAACCCTAAGCCTAACCCTAACCCTAGGCTACCCTTGACTGCTTCTGCCTCCAATAGATTTCCTAAGCACTAGTGTTTTAAGGAACAGCTTAAAAAGAGAATCCTAAGGTGATTTCTTTATAATGTGTGTGTTCCTTATATTATCTTAGTGTCTAAACTCTTCTCCATGGCTGGACCCCCAAATAATATTCCTTTACGTGCTAAGGGGTATCTAGAGAGTGGGATAGGTTTAATCACTACCCTAACCCTAACGCGTACCCTAACCCTAACCCCTACCCTAACCCTAACCCGTACCATAATCCTAACCCGTACCCTAAACCGAGCTATAACCCTAACACTAACCCTAACCCTAACACTAACCCATACCCTACGTCGTACCCGAAACCCTCCCCGAACCCGTACCCTAAGCCGTACCCTAAGCCTAACCCTAAGCCTAACCCTAACCCTAGGCTACCCTAGACTGCTTCTGCCTCCAATGAATTTCCTAAGCACTAGTGTTTTAAGGAACAGCTTAAAAAGAGAATCCTAATGTGATTTCTTTATAATGGGTGTGTTCCTTATCTTATCCTAGTGTCTAAACTCTTCTCCATGGCTGCACCCCCAAATAATATTCCTTTACGTGCTAAGGGGTATCTAGAGAGTGGGATAGGTTTAATAACTACCCTAACCCTAACGCGTACCATAACCCTAACCCCTACCCTAACCCTAACACGTACCCTAATCCTAACCCGTATCCTAAACCGAGCCCTAACCCTAACACTAACCCTAACCCTAACCCTAACCCATACCCTACGCCGTACCCGAAGCCCTCCCCGAACCCGTAACCTAAGCCGTACCCTAAGCCTACCCCTAAGCCTAACCCTAACCCTAGGCTACCCTTGACTGCTTCTGCCTCCAATAGATTTCCTAAGCACTAGTGTTTTAAGGAACAGCTTATAAAGAGAATCCTAATGTGATTTCTTTATAATGTGTGTGTTCCTTATATTATCTTAGTGTCTAAACTCTTCTCCATGGCTGGACCCCCAAATAATATTCCTTTACGTGCTAAGGGGTATCTAGAGAGTGGGATAGGTTTAATAACTACCCTAACCCTAACGCGTACCCTAACCCTAACCCCTAATCTAACCCTAACTCGTACCCTAATCCTAACCCGTACCCTAAACCGAGCCCTAACCCTAACACTAACCGTAACCCTAACCCTAACCCATACCCTACGCCCTACCCGAAGCCCTCCCCGAACCCGTACCCTAAGCCGTACCCTAAGCCTAACCCTAAGCCTAACCCTAACCCTAGGCTACCCTTGACTGCTTCTGCCTCCAATAGATTTCTTAAGCACTAGTGTTTTAAGGAACAGCTTAAAAAGAGAATCCTAATGTGATTTCTTTATAATGTGTGTGTTCCTTATCTTATCCTAGTGTCTAAACTCTTCTCCATGGCTGGACCCCCAAATAATATTCCTTTACGTGCTAAGGGGTAACTAGAGAGTGGGATAGGTTTAATAACTACCCTAACCCTAACGCGTACCCTAACGCTAACCCCTACCCTAACCCTAACACGTACCCTAATCCTAACCCGTACCCTAAACCGAGCCCTAACCCTAACACTAACCCTAACCCTAACCCTAACCCATACCCTACGCCGTGCCCGAAGCCCTCCCCGAACCCGTACCCTAAGCCGTACCCTAAGCCTAACCCTAAGCCTAACCCTAACCCTAGGCTACCCTTGACTGCTTCTGCCTCCAATAGATTTCCTAAGCACTAGTGTTTTAAGGAACAGCTTAAAAAGAGAATCCTAATGTGATTTCTTTATAATGTGTGTGTTCCTTATCTTATTCTAGTGTCAAAACTCTTCTCCATGGCTGGACCCCCAAATAATATTCCTTTACGTGCTAATGGGTAACTAGAGAGTGGGATAGGTTTAATAACTACCCTATCCGTAACACGTACCCTAACCCTCACCCCTACGCTAACCCTAACACGAACCCTAATCCTAACCCGTACCCTAAAACGAGCCCTAACCCTAACACTAAACCTAACCCTCACCCTAACCCATACCCTACGCCGTACCCGAAGCCCTCCACGAACACGTACCCTAAGCCGTACCCTAAGCCTAACCCTAAGCCTAACCCTAACCCTAGGCTACCCTTGACTGCTTCTGCCTCCAATAGATTTCCTAAGCACTAGTGTTTTAAGGAACAGCTTAAAAAGAGAATCCTAATGTGATTTCTTTATAATGGGTGTGTTCCTTATCTAATCCTAGTGTCTAAACTCTTCTCCATGGCTGGACCCCCAAATAATATTCCTTTATGTGCTAAGGGGTATCGAGAGAGTGGGATAGGTTTAATCACTACCCTAACCCTAACGCGTACCCTAACCCTAACCCCTACCCTAACCCTAACACGTAACCTAATCCTAACCCGTACCCTAAACCGAGCCCTAACCCTAACACTAACCGTAACCCTAACCCTAACCCATACCCTACGCCCTACCCGAAGCCCTCCCCGAACCCGTACCCTAAGCCGTACCCTAAGCCTAACCCTAAGCCTAACCCTATCCCTAGGCTACCCTTGACTGCTTCTGCCTCCAATAGATTTCCTAAGCACTAGTGTTTTAAGGAACAGCTTAAAAAGAGAATCCTAATGTGATTTCTTTATAATGTGTGTGTTCCTTATCTTATCCTAGTGTCTAAACTCTTCTCCATGGCTGGACCCCCAAATAATATTCCTTTACGTGCTAAGGGGTAACTAGAGAGTGGGATAGGTTTAATAACTACCCTAACCATAACGCGTACCCTAACGCTAACCCCTACCCTAACCCTAACACGTACCCTAATCCTAACCCGTACCCTAAACCGAGCCCTAACCCTAACACTAACCCTAACCCTAACCCTAACCCATACCCTACGCCGTTCCCGAAGCCCTCCCCGAACCCGTACCCTAAGCCGTACCCTAAGCCTAACCCTAAGCCTAACCCTAACCCTAGGCTACCCTTGACTGCTTCTGCCTCCAATAGATTTCCTAAGCACTAGTGTTTTAAGGAACAGCTTAAAAAGAGAATCCTAATGTGATTTCTTTATAATGGGTGTGTTCCTTATCTTATCCTAGTGTCTAAACTCTTCTCCATGGCTGGACCCCCAAATAATATTCCTTTACGTGCTAAGGGGTAACTAGAGAGTGGGATAGGTTTAATAACTACCCTAACCCTAACGCGTACCCTAACCCTAACACGTACCCTAATCCTAACCCGTACCCTAAACCGAGCCCTAAACCTAACACTAACCGTAACCCTAACCCTAACCCATACCCTACGCCGTACCCGAAGCCCTCCCCGAACCCGTACCCTAAGCCGTACCCTAAGCCTAACCCTAAGCCTAACCCTAACCCTAGGCTACCCTTGACTGCTTCTGCCTCCAATAGATTTCCTAAGCACTAGTGTTTTAAGGAACAGGTTAAAAAGAGAATCCTAATGTGATTTCTTTATAATGTGTGTGTTCCTTATCTTATCCTAGTGTCAAAACTCTTCTCCATGGCTGGACCCCCAAATAATATTCCTTTACGTGCTAATGGGTAACTAGAGAGTGGGATAGGTTTAATAACTACCCTATCCGTAACACGTACCCTAACCCTCACCCCTACCCTAACCCTAACACGAACCCTAATCCTAACCCGTACCCTAAAACGAGCCCTAACCCTAACACTAAACCTAACCCTCACCCTAACCCATACCCTACGCCGTACCCGAAGCCCTCCACGAACACGTACCCTAAGCCGTACCCTAAGCCTAACCCTAAGCCTAACCCTAACCCTAGGCTACCCTTGACTGCTTCTGCCTCCAATAGATTTCCTAAGCACTAGTGTTTTAAGGAACAGCTTAAAAAGAGAATCCTAATGTGATTTCTTTATAATGGGTGTGTTCCTTATCTAATCCTAGTGTCTAAACTCTTCTCCATGGCTGGACCCCCAAATAATATTCCTTTATGTGCTAAGGGGTATCGAGAGAGTGGGATAGGTTTAATCACTACCCTAACCCTAACGCGTACCCTAACCCTAACCCCTACCCTAACCCTAACACGTAACCTAATCCTAACCCGTACCCTAAACCGAGCCCTAACCCTAACACTAACCGTAACCCTAACCCTAACCCATACCCTACGCCCTACCCGAAGCCCTCCCCGAACCCGTACCCTAAGCCGTACCCTAAGCCTAACCCTAAGCCTAACCCTAACCCTAGGCTACCCTTGACTGCTTCTGCCTCCAATAGATTTCCTAAGCACTAGTGTTTTAAGGAACAGCTTAAAAAGAGAATCCTAATGTGATTTCTTTATAATGTGTGTGTTCCTTATCTTATCCTAGTGTCTAAACTCTTCTCCATGGCTGGACCCCCAAATAATATTCCTTTACGTGCTAAGGGGTAACTAGAGAGTGGGATAGGTTTAATAACTACCCTAACCCTAACGCGTACCCTAACGCTAACCCCTACCCTAACCCTAACACGTACCCTAATCCTAACCCGTACCCTAAACCGAGCCCTAACCCTAACACTAACCCTAACCCTAACCCTAACCCATACCCTACGCCGTGCCCGAAGCCCTCCCCGAACCCGTACCCTAAGCCGTACCCTAAGCCTAACCCTAAGCCTAACCCTAACCCTAGGCTACCCTTGACTGCTTCTGCCTCCAATAGATTTCCTAAGCACTAGTGTTTTAAGGAACAGCTTAAAAAGAGAATCCTAATGTGATTTCTTTATAATGGGTGTGTTCCTTATCTTATCCTAGTGTCTAAACTCTTCTCCATGGCTGGACCCCCAAATAATATTCCTTTACGTGCTAAGGGGTAACTAGAGAGTGGGATAGGTTTAATAACTACCCTAACCCTAACGCGTACCCTAACCCTAACACGTACCCTAATCCTAACCCGTACCCTAAACCGAGCCCTAAACCTAACACTAACCGTAACCCTAACCCTAACCCATACCCTACGCCGTACCCGAAGCCCTCCCCGAACCCGTACCCTAAGCCGTACCCTAAGCCTAACCCTAAGCCTAACCCTAACCCTAGGCTACCCTTGACTGCTTCTGCCTCCAATAGATTTCCTATGCACTAGTGTTTTAAGGAACAGCTTAAAAAGAGAATCCTAATGTGATTTCTTTATAATGTGTGTGTTCCTTATCTTATCCTAGTGTCAAAACTCTTCTCCATGGCTGGACCCCCAAATAATATTCCTTTACGTGCTAAGGGGTAACTAGAGAGTGGGATAGGTTTAATAACTACCCCAACCCTAACGCGTACCCTAACGCTAACCCCTACCCTAACCCTAACACGTACCCTAATCCTAACCCGTACCCTAAACCGAGCAATAACCCTAACACTAACCCTAACCCTAACCCTAACCCATACCCTACACCGTGCCCGAAGCCCTCCCCGAACCCGTACCCTAAGCCGTACCCTAAGCCTAACCCTAAGCCTAACCCTAACCCTAGGCTACCCTTGACTGCTTCTGCCTCCAATAGATTTCCTAAGCACTAGTGTTTCAAGGAAAAGCTTAAAAAGAGAATCCTAATGTGATTTCTTTATAATGGGTGTGTTCCTTATTTTATCCTAGTGTCTAAACTCTTCTCCATGGCTGGACCCCCAAATAATATTCCTTTACGTGCTAAGGGGTAACTAGAGAGTGGGATAGGGTTAATAACTACCCTAACCCTAACGCGTACCCTAACGCTAACTCCTACCCTAACCCTAACACGTACCCTAATCCTAACCCGTACCCTAAACCGAGCCCTAACCCTAACACTAACCCTAACCTTAACCCTAACCCATACCCTACGCCGTACCCGAAGCCCTCCCCGAACCCGTACCCTAAGCCGTGCCCTAAGCCTAACCCTAAGCCTAACCCTAACCCTAGGCTACCCTTGACTGCTTCTGCCTCCAATAGATTTCCTAAGCACTAGTGTTTTAAGGAACAGCTTAAAAAGAGAATCCTAATGTGATTTCTTTATAATGGGTGTGTTCCTTAACTAATCCTAGTGTCTAAACTCTTCTCCATGGCTGGACCCCCAAATAATATTCCTTTATGTGCTAAGGGGTATCGAGAGAGTGGGATAGGTTTAATCACTACCCTAAACCTAACGCGTACCCTAACCCTAACCCCTACCCTAACACTAACACGTACCCTAATCCTAACCCGTACCCTAAACCGAGCCCTAACCCTAACACTAACCCTAACCCTAACCCTAACCCATACACTACGCCGCACCCGAAGCCCTCCCCGAACCCGTACCCTAAGCCGTACCCTAAGCCTAACCCTAAGCCTAACCCTAACCCTAGGCTACCCTTGACTGCTTCTGCCTCCAATAGATTTCCTAAGCACTAGTGTTTTAAGGAACAGCTTAAAAAGAGAATCCTAATGTGATTTCTTTATAATGTGTGTGTTCCTTATATTATCTTAGTGTCTAAACTCTTCTCCATGGCTGGACCCCCAAATAATGTTCCTTTACGTGCTAAGGGGTATCTAGAGGAGTGGGAGAGGTTTAATAACTACCCTAACCCTAACGCGTACCCTAACCCTAACCCCTACCCTAACCCTAACACGTACCCTAATCCTAACCCGTACCCTAAACCGAGCCCTAACCCTAACACTAACCGTAACCCTAACCCTAACCCATACCCTACGCAGTACCCGAAGCCCTCCCCGAACCCGTACCCTAAGCCGTACCCTAAGCCTAACCCTAAGCCTAATCCTAACCCTAGGCTACCCTTGACTGCTTCTGCCTCCAATACATTTCCTAAGCACTAGTGTTTTAAGTAACAGCTTAAAAAGAGAATCCTAATGTGATTTCTTTATAATGGGTGTGTTCCTTATCTTATCCTAGTGTCTAAAGTCTTCTCCATGGCTGGACCCCCAAATAATATTCCTTTACGTACTAAGGGGTAACTAGAGAGTGGGATAGGTTTAATAACTACCCTATTCGTAACACGTACCCTAACCCTAACCCCTACCCTAACCCTAACACGAACCCTAATCCTAACCCATACCCTAAAACGAGCCCTAACCCTAACACTAACCCTAACACTAACCCTAACCCATACCCTACGCCGTACCCGAAGCCCTCCCCGAACACGTACCCTAAGCTGTACCCTAAGCCTAACCCTAAGCCTAACCCTAACCCTAGGCTACCCTTGACTGCTTCTGCCTCCAATAGATTTCCTAAGCACTAGTGTTTTAAGGAACAGCTTAAAAAGAGAATCCTAATGTGATTTCTTTATAATGGGTGTGTTCCTTATCTAATCCTAGTGTCTAAACTCTTCTCCATGGCTGGACCCCCTAATAATATTCCTTTATGTGCTAAGGGGTATCTAGAGAGTGGGATAGGTTTAATCACTACCCTAACCCTAACGCGTACCCTAACCCTAACCCCTACCCTAACCCTAACACGTACCCTAATCCTAACCCGTACCCTAAACCGAGCCCTAACCCTAACCTTAACCCTAACCCATACCCTACGCCATACCCGAAGCCCTCCCCGAACCCGTACCCTAAGCCGTACCCTAAGCCTAACCCTAAGCCTAACCCTAACCCTAGGCTACCCTTGACTGCTTCTGCCTCCAATAGATTTCCTAAGCACTAGTGTTTTAAGGAACAGCTTAAAAAGAGAATCCTAATGTGATTTCTTTATAATGGGTGTGTTCATTATCTTATCCTAGTGTGTAAACTCTTCTCCATGGCTGGACCCCCAAATAATATTCCTTTACGTGCTAATGGGTAACTAGAGAGTGGGATAGGTTTAATAACTACCCTATCCATAACACGTACCCTAACCCTAACCCCTACCCTAACCCTAACACGAACCCTAATCCTAACCCGTACCCTAAAACGAGCCCTAACCCTAACACTAAACCTAACCCTAACCCTAACTCATACCCTACGCCGTACCCGAAGCCCTCCCCGAACACGTACCCTAAGCCGTACCCTAAGCCTAACCCTAAGCCTAACCCTAACCCTAGGCTACCCTTGACTGCTTCTGCCTCCAATAGATTTCCTAAGCACTAGTGTTTTAAGGAACAGCTTAAAAAGAGAATCCTAATGTGATTTCTTTATAATGGGTGTGTTCCTTATCTAATCCTAGTGTCTAAACTCTTCTCCATGGCTGGACCCCCAAATAATATTCCTTTATGTGCTAAGGGGTATCGAGAGAGTGGGATAGGTTTAATCACTACCCTAACCCTAACGCGTACCCTAACCCTAACCCCTACCCTAACCCTAACACGTACCCTAATCCTAACCCGTACCCTAAACCGAGCCCTAACCCTAACACTAACCCTAACCCTAACCCTAACCCATACCCTACGCCGTACCCGAAGCCCTCCCCGAACCCGTACCCTAAGCCGTACCCTAAGCCTAACCCTAAGCCTAACCCTAACCCTAGGCTACCCTTGACTGCTTCTGCCTCCAATAGATTTCCTAAGCACTAGTGTTTTAAGGAACAGCTTAAAAAGAGAATCCTAATGTGATTTCTTTATAATGTGTGTATTACTTATATTATCTTAGTGTCTAAACTCTTCTCCATGGCTGGACCCCCAAATAATGTTCCTTTACGTGCTAAGGGGTATCTAGAGAGTGGGATAGGTTTAATAACTACCCTAACCCTAACGCGTACCCTAACCCTCACCCCTACCCTAACCCTAACACGTACCCTAATCCTAAACCGTACCCTAAACCGAGCCCTAACCCTAACACTAACCGTAACCCTAACCCTAACCCATACCCTACGCCGTTCCCGAAGCCTTCCCCGAACCCGTACCCTAAGCCGTACCTTAAGCCTAACCCTAAGCCTAACCATAACCCTAGGCTACCCTTGACTGCTTCTGCCTCCAATGAATTTCCTAAGCACTAGTGTTTTAAGGAACAGCTTAAAAAGAGAATCCTAATGTGATTTCGTTATAATGGGTGTGTTCCTTATCTTATCCTAGTGTCTAAAGTCTTCTCCATGGCTGGACCCCCAAATAATATTCCTTTACGTACTAAGGGGTAACTAGAGAGTGGGATAGGTTTAATAACTACCCTATTCGTAACACGTACCCTAACCCTAACCCCTACCCTAACCCTAACACGAACCCTAATCCTAACCCGTACCCTAAAACGAGCCCTAACCCTAACAGTAACCCTAACCCTAACCCTAACCCATACCCTACGCCGTGCCCGAAGCCCTCCCCGAACACGTACCCTAAGCCGTACCCTAAGCCTAACCCTAAGCCTAACCCTAACCCTAGGCTACCCTTGACTGCTTCTGCCTCCAATAGATTTCCTCAGCACTAGTGTTTTAAGGAACAGCTTAAAAAGAGAATCCTAATGTTATTTCTTTATAATGTGTGTGTTCCTTATATTATCTTAGTGTCTAAACTCTTCTCCATGGCTGGACCCCCAAATAATATTCCTTTACGTGCTAAGGGTTATCTAGAGAGTGGGATAGGTTTAATAACTACCCTAACCGTAACGCGTACCCTAACCCTAACCCCTACCCTAACCCTAACATGTACCCTAATCCTAACCCGTACCCTAAACCGAGCCCTAACCCTAACACTAACCCTAACCCTAACCTTAACCCATACCCTACGCCGCACCCGAAGCCCTCCCCGAACACGTACCCTAAGCCGTACCCTAAGCCTAACCGTAAGCCTAACCCTAACCCTAGGCTACCCTTGACTGCTTCTGCCTCCAATACATTTCCTAAGCACTAGTGTTTTAAGGAACAGCTTAAAAAGAAAATCCTAATGTGATTTCTTTATAATGGGTGTGTTCATTATCTTATCCTAGTGCCTAAACTCTTCTCCATGGCTGGACACCCAAATAATATTCCTTTACGTGCTAATGGGTAACTAGAGAGTGGGATAGGTTTAATAACTACCCTATCCGTAACACGTACCCTAACCCTAACCCCTACCCTAACCCTAACACGAACCCTAATCCTAACCCGTACCCTAAAACGAGCCCTAACCCTAACACTAAACCTAACCCTAACCCTAACCCATACCCTACGCCGTACCCGAAGCCCTCCCCGAACACGTACCCTAAGCCGTACCCTAAGCCTAACCCTAAGCCTAACCCTAACCCTAGGCTACCCTTGACTGCTTCTGCCTCCAATAGATTTTCTAAGCACTAGTGTTTTAAGGAACAGCTTAAAAAGAGAATCCTAATGTGATTTCTTTATAATGGGTGTGTTCCTGATCTAATCCTAGTGTCTAAACTCTTCTCCATGGCTGGACCCCCAAATAATATTCCTTTATGTGCTAAGGTGTATCTAGAGAGTGGGATAGGTTTAATCACTACCCTAACCCTAACGCGTACCATAACCCTAACCCCTACCCTAACCCTAACACGTACCCCAATCCTAACACGTACCCTAAACCGAGCCCTAACCCTAACACTAACCCTAACCCTAACCCTAACCCATACCCTACGCCGTACCCGAAGCCCTCCCCGAACCCGTATCCTAAGCCGTACCCTAAGCCTACCCCTAAGCCTAACACTAACCCTAGGCTACCCTTGACTGCTTCTGCCTCCAATAGATTTCCTAAGCACTAGTGTTTTAAGGAACAGCTTAAAAAGAGAATCCTAATGTGATTTCTTTATAATGTGTGTGTTCCTTATATTATCTTAGTGTCTAAACTCTTCTCCATGGCTGGACCCCCAAATAATATTCCTTTACGTGCTAAGGGGTATCTAGAGAGTGGGATAGGTTTAATAACTACCCTAAGCCTAACGCGTACCCTAACCCTAACCCCTAATCTAACCCTAACTCGTACCCTAATCCTAACCCGTACCCTAAACCGAGCCCTAACCCTAACACTAACCGTAACCCTAACCCTAACCCATACCCTACGCCCTACCCGAAGCCCTCCCCGAACCCGTACCCTAAGCCGTACCCTAAGCCTAACCCTAAGCCTAACCCTAACCCTAGGCTACCCTTGACTGCTTCTGCCTCCAATAGATTTCCTAAGCACTAGTGTTTTAAGGAACAGCTTAAAAAGAGAATCCTAATGTGATTTCTTTATAATGTGTGTGTTCCTTATCTTATCTTAGTGTCTAAACTCTTCTCCATGGCTGGACCCCCAAATAATATTCCTTTACGTGCTAAGGGGTAACTAGAGAGTGGGATAGGTTTAATAACTACCCTAACCCTAACGCGTACCCTAACGCTAACCCCTACCCTAACCCTAACACGTACCCTAATCCTAACCCGTACCCTAAACCGAGCCCTAACCCTAACACTAACCCTAACCCTAACCCTAACCCATACCCTACGCCGTGCCCGAAGCCCTCCCCGAACCCGTACCCTAAGCCGTACCCTAAGCCTAACCCTAAGCCTAACCCTAACCCTAGGCTACCCTTGACTGCTTCTGCCTCCAATAGATTTCCTAAGCACTAGTGTTTTAAGGAACAGCTTAAAAAGAGAATCCTAATGTGATTTCTTTATAATGGGTGTGTTCCTTATCTTATCCTAGTGTCTAAACTCTTCTCCATGGCTGGACCCCCAAATAATATTCCTTTACGTGCTAAGGGGTAACTAGAGAGTGGGATAGGTTTAATAACTACCCTAACCCTAACGCGTACCCTAACCCTAACACGTACCCTAATCCTAACCCGTACCCTAAACCGAGCCCTAAACCTAACACTAACCGTAACCCTAACCCTAACCCATACCCTACGCCGTACCCGAAGCCCTCCCCGAACCCGTACCCTAAGCCGTACCCTAAGCCTAACCCTAAGCCTAACCCTAACCCTAGGCTACCCTTGACTGCTTCTGCCTCCAATAGATTTCCTAAGCACTAGTGTTTTAAGGAACAGCTTAAAAAGAGAATCCTAATGTGATTTCTTTATAATGTGTGTGTTCCTTATCTTATCCTAGTGTCAAAACTCTTCTCCATGGCTGGACCCCCAAATAATATTCCTTTACGTGCTAAGGGGTAACTAGAGAGTGGGATAGGTTTAATAACTACCCTAACCCTAACGCGTACCCTAACGCTAACCCCTACCCTAACCCTAACACGTACCCTAATCCTAACCCGTACCCTAAACCGAGCCCTAACCCTAACACTAACCCTAACCCTAACCCTAACCCATAACCTACGCCGTGCCCGAAGCCCTCCCCGAACCCGTACCCTAAGCCGTACCCTAAGCCTAACCCTAAGCCTAACCCTAACCCTAGGCTACCCTTGACTGCTTCTGCCTCCAATAGATTTCCTAAGCACTAGTGTTTCAAGGAACAGCTTAAAAAGAGAATCCTAATGTGATTTCTTTATAATGGGTGTGTTCCTTATTTTATCCTAGTGTCTAAACTCTTCTCCATGGCTGGACCCCCAAATAATATTCCTTTACGTGCTAAGGGGTAACTAGAGAGTGGGATAGGGTTAATAACTACCCTAACCCTAACGCGTACCCTAACGCTAACCCCTACCCTAACCCTAACACGTACCCTAATCCTAACCCGTACCCTAAACCGAGCCCTAACCCTAACACTAACCCTAACCTTAACCCTAACCCATACCCTACGCCGTACCCGAAGCCCTCCCCGAACCCGTACCCTAAGCCGTGCCCTAAGCCTAACCCTAAGCCTAACCCTAACCCTAGGCTACCCTTGACTGCTTCTGCCTCCAATAGATTTCCTAAGCACTAGTGTTTTAAGGAACAGCTTAAAAAGAGAATCCTAATGTGATTTCTTTATAATGGGTGTGTTCCTTAACTAATCCTAGTGTCTAAACTCTTCTCCATGGCTGGACCCCCAAATAATATTCCTTTATGTGCTAAGGGGTATGGAGAGAGTGGGATAGGTTTAATCACTACCCTAAACCTAACGCGTACCCTAACCCTAACCCCTACCCTAACACTAACACGTACCCTAATCCTAACCCGTACCCTAAACCGAGCCCTAACCCTAACACTAACCCTAACCCTAACCCTAACCCATACACTACGCTGCACCCGAAGCCCTCCCCGAACCCGTACCCTAAGCCGTACCCTAAGCCTAACCCTAAGCCTAACCCTAACCCTGGGCTACCCTTGACTGCTTCTGCCTCCAATACATTTCCTAAGCACTAGTGTTTTAAGGAACAGCTTAAAAAGAGAATCCTAATGTGATTTCTTTATAATGTGTGTGTTCCTTATATTATCTTAGTGTCTAAACTCTTCTCCATGGCTGGACCCCCAAATAATGTTCCTTTACGTGCTAAGGGGTATCTAGAGAGTGGGAGAGGTTTAATAACTACCCTAACCCTAACGCGTACCCTAACCCTAACCCCTACCCTAACCCTAACACGTACCCTAATCCTAACCCGTACCCTAAACCGAGCCCTAACCCTAACACTAACCGTAACCCTAACCCTAACCCATACCCTACGCCGTACCCGAAGCCCTCCCCGAACCCGTACCCTAAGCCGTACCCTAAGCCTAACCCTAAGCCTAACCCTAACCCTAGGCTACCCTAGACTGCTTCTGCCTCCAATACATTTCCTAAGCACTAGTGTTTTAAGGAACAGCTTAAAAAGAGAATCCTAATGTGATTTCTTTATAATGGGTGTGTTCCTTATCTTATCCTAGTGTCTAAACTCTTCTCCATGGCTGGACCCCCAAATAATATTCCTTTACGTACTAAGGGGTAACTAGAGAGTGGGATAGGTTTAATAACTACCCTATTCGTAACACGTACCCAAACCCTAACCCCTACCCTAACCCTAACACGAACCCTAATCCTAACCCGTACCCTAAAACGAGCCCTAACCCTAACACTAACCCTAACCCTAACCCTAACCCATACCCTACGCCGTGCCCGAAGCCCTCCCCGAACACGTACCCTAAGCCGTACCCTAAGCCTAACCGTAAGCCTAACCCTAACCCTAGGCTACCCTTGACTGCTTCTGCCTCCAATAGATTTCCTAAGCACTAGTGTTTTAAGGAACAGCTTAAAAAGAGAATCCTAATGTGATTTCTTTATAATGTGTGTGTTCCTTATATTATCTTAGTGTCTAAACTCTTCTCCATGGCTGGGCCCCCAAATAATATTCCTTTACGTGCTAAGGGGTATCTAGAGAGTGGGATAGGTTTAATAACTACCCTAACCGTAACGCGTACCCTAACCCTAACCCCTACCCTAACCCTAACATGTACCCTAATCCTAACCCGAACCCTAAACCGAGCCCTAACCCTAACACTAACCCTAACCCTAACCTTAACCCATACCCTACGCCGTACCCGAAGCCCTCCCCGAACACGTACCCTAAGCCGTACCCTAAGCCTAACCGTAAGCCTAACCCTAACCCTAGGCTACCCTTGACTGCTTCTGCCTCCAATAGATTTCCTAAGCACTAGTGTTTTAAGGAAGAGCTTAAAAAGAGAATCCTAATGTGATTTCTTTATAATGGGTGTGTTCATTATCTTATCCTAGTGTGTAAACTCTTCTCCATGGCTGGACCCCCAAATAATATTCCTTTACGTGCTAATGGGTAACTAGAGAGTGGGATAGGTTTAATAACTACCCTATCCGTAACACGTACCCTAACCCTAACCCCTACCCTAACCCTAACACGAACCCTAATCTTAACCCGTACCCTAAAACGAGCCCTAACCCTAACACTAAACCTAACCTTAACCCTAACTCATACCCTACGCCGTACCCGAAGCCCTCCCCGAACACGTACCCTAAGCCGTACCCTAAGCCTAACCCTAAGCCTAACCCTAACCCTAGGCTACGCTTGACTGCTTCTGCCTCCAATAGATTTCCTCAGCACTAGTGTTTTAAGGAACAGCTTAAAAAGAGAATCCTAATGTGATTTCTTTATAATGGGTGTGTTCCTTAACTAATCCTAGTGTCTAAACTCTTCTCCATGGCTGGACCCCCAAATAATATTCCTTTACGTGCTAAGGGGTATGGAGAGAGTGGGATAGGTTTAATCACTACCCTAAACCTAACGCGTACCCTAACCCTAACCCCTACCCTAACCCTAACATGTACCCTAATCCTAACCCGTACCCTAAACCGAGCCCTAACCCTAACACTAACCCTAACCCTAACCTTAACCCATACCCTAGGCCGCACCCGAAGCCCTCCCCGAACACGTACCCTAAGCCGTACCCTAAGCCTAACCGTAAGCCTAACCCTAACCCTAGGCTACCCTTGACTGCTTCTGCCTCCAATAGATTTCCTAAGCACTAGTGTTTTAAGGAACAGCTTAAAAAGAGAATCCTAATGTGATTTCTTTATAATGGGTGTGTTCATTATCTTATCCTAGTGCCTAAACTCTTCTCCATGGCTGGACCCCCAAATAATATTCCTTTACGTGCTAATGGGTAACTAGAGAGTGGGATAGGTTTAATAACTACCCTATCCGTAACACGTACCCTAACCCTAACCCCTACCCTAACCCTAACACGAACCCTAATCCTAACCCGTACCCTAAAACGAGCCCTAACCCTAACACTAAACCTAACCTTAACCCTAACCCATACCCTACGCCGTACCCGAAGCCCTCCCCGAACACGTACCCTAAGCCGTACCCTAAGCCTAACCCTAAGCCTAACCCTAACCCTAGGCTACCCTTGACTGCTTCTGCCTCCAATAGATTTCCTAAGCACTAGTGTTTTAAGGAACAGCTTAAAAAGAGAATCCTAATGTGATTTCTTTATAATGGGTGTGTTCCTTATCTAATCCTAGTGTCTAAACTCTTCTCCATGGCTGGATCCCCAAATAATATTCCTTTATGTGCTAAGGGGTATCGAGAGAGTGGGATAGGTTTAATCACTACCCTAACCCTAACGCGTACCCTAACCCTAACCCCTACCCTAACCCTAACACGTACCCTAATCCTAACCCGTACCCTAAACCGAGCCCTAACCCTAACACTAACCCTAACCCTAACCCTAACCCATACCCTACGCCGTACCCGAAGCCCTCCCCGAACCCGTACCCTAAGCCGTACCCTAAGCCTAACCCTAAGCCTAACCCTAACCCTAGGCTACCCTTGACTGCTTCTGCCTCCAATAGATTTCCTAAGCACTAGTGTTTTAAGGAACAGCTTAAAAAGAGAATCCTAATGTGATTTCTTTATAATGTGTGTATTACTTATATTATCTTAGTGTCTAAACTCTTCTCCATGGCTGGACCCCCAAATAATGTTCCTTTACGTGCTAAGGGGTATCTAGAGAGTGGGATAGGTTTAATAACTACCCTAACCCTAACGCGTACCCTAACCCTAACCCCTACCCTAACCCTAACACGTACCCTAATCCTAAACCGTACCCTAAACCGAGCCCTAACCCGAACACTAACCCTAACCCTAACCCTAACCCATACCCTACGCCGTACCCGAAGCCCTCCCCGAACCCGTATCCTAAGCCGTACCCTAAGCCTACCCCTAAGCCTAACACTAACCCTAGGCTACCCTTGACTGCTTCTGCCTCCAATAGATTTCCTAAGCACTAGTGTTTTAAGGAACAGCTTAAAAAGAGAATCCTAATGTGATTTCTTTATAATGTGTGTGTTCCTTATATTATCTTAGTGTCTAAACTCTTCTCCATGGCTGGACCCCCAAATAATATTCCTTTACGTGCTAAGGGGTATCTAGAGAGTGGGATAGGTTTAATAACTACCCTAAGCCTAACGCGTACCCTAACCCTAACCCCTAATCTAACCCTAACTCGTACCCTAATCCTAACCCGTACCCTAAACCGAGCCCTAACCCTAACACTAACCGTAACCCTAACCCTAACCCATACCCTACGCCCTACCCGAAGCCCTCCCCGAACCCGTACCCTAAGCCGTACCCTAAGCCTAACCCTAAGCCTAACCCTAACCCTAGGCTACCCTTGACTGCTTCTGCCTCCAATAGATTTCCTAAGCACTAGTGTTTTAAGGAACAGCTTAAAAAGAGAATCCTAATGTGATTTCTTTATAATGTGTGTGTTCCTTATCTTATCTTAGTGTCTAAACTCTTCTCCATGGCTGGACCCCCAAATAATATTCCTTTACGTGCTAAGGGGTAACTAGAGAGTGGGATAGGTTTAATAACTACCCTAACCCTAACGCGTACCCTAACGCTAACCCCTACCCTAACCCTAACACGTACCCTAATCCTAACCCGTACCCTAAACCGAGCCCTAACCCTAACACTAACCCTAACCCTAACCCTAACCCATACCCTACGCCGTGCCCGAAGCCCTCCCCGAACCCGTACCCTAAGCCGTACCCTAAGCCTAACCCTAAGCCTAACCCTAACCCTAGGCTACCCTTGACTGCTTCTGCCTCCAATAGATTTCCTAAGCACTAGTGTTTTAAGGAACAGCTTAAAAAGAGAATCCTAATGTGATTTCTTTATAATGGGTGTGTTCCTTATCTTATCCTAGTGTCTAAACTCTTCTCCATGGCTGGACCCCCAAATAATATTCCTTTACGTGCTAAGGGGTAACTAGAGAGTGGGATAGGTTTAATAACTACCCTAACCCTAACGCGTACCCTAACCCTAACACGTACCCTAATCCTAACCCGTACCCTAAACCGAGCCCTAAACCTAACACTAACCGTAACCCTAACCCTAACCCATACCCTACGCCGTACCCGAAGCCCTCCCCGAACCCGTACCCTAAGCCGTACCCTAAGCCTAACCCTAAGCCTAACCCTAACCCTAGGCTACCCTTGACTGCTTCTGCCTCCAATAGATTTCCTAAGCACTAGTGTTTTAAGGAACAGCTTAAAAAGAGAATCCTAATGTGATTTCTTTATAATGTGTGTGTTCCTTATCTTATCCTAGTGTCAAAACTCTTCTCCATGGCTGGACCCCCAAATAATATTCCTTTACGTGCTAAGGGGTAACTAGAGAGTGGGATAGGTTTAATAACTACCCTAACCCTAACGCGTACCCTAACGCTAACCCCTACCCTAACCCTAACACGTACCCTAATCCTAACCCGTACCCTAAACCGAGCCCTAACCCTAACACTAACCCTAACCCTAACCCTAACCCATACCCTACGCCGTGCCCGAAGCCCTCCCCGAACCCGTACCCTAAGCCGTACCCTAAGCCTAACCCTAAGCCTAACCCTAACCCTAGGCTACCCTTGACTGCTTCTGCCTCCAATAGATTTCCTAAGCACTAGTGTTTCAAGGAACAGCTTAAAAAGAGAATCCTAATGTGATTTCTTTATAATGGGTGTGTTCCTTATTTTATCCTAGTGTCTAAACTCTTCTCCATGGCTGGACCCCCAAATAATATTCCTTTACGTGCTAAGGGGTAACTAGAGAGTGGGATACGGTTAATAACTACCCTAACCCTAACGCGTACCCTAACGCTAACCCCTACCCTAACCCTAACACGTACCCTAATCCTAACCCGTACCCTAAACCGAGCCCTAACCCTAACACTAACCCTAACCTTAACCCTAACCCATACCCTACGCCGTACCCGAAGCCCTCCCCGAACCCGTACCCTAAGCCGTGCCCTAAGCCTAACCCTAAGCCTAACCCTAACCCTAGGCTACCCTTGACTGCTTCTGCCTCCAATAGATTTCCTAAGCACTAGTGTTTTAAGGAACAGCTTAAAAAGAGAATCCTAATGTGATTTCTTTATAATGGGTGTGTTCCTTAACTAATCCTAGTGTCTAAACTCTTCTCCATGGCTGGACCCCCAAATAATATTCCTTTATGTGCTAAGGGGTATGGAGAGAGTGGGATAGGTTTAATCACTACCCTAAACCTAACGCGTACCCTAACCCTAACCCCTACCCTAACACTAACACGTACCCTAATCCTAACCCGTACCCTAAACCGAGCCCTAACCCTAACACTAACCCTAACCCTAACCCTAACCCATACACTACGCTGCACCCGAAGCCCTCCCCGAACCCGTACCCTAAGCCGTACCCTAAGCCTAACCCTAAGCCTAACCCTAACCCTGGGCTACCCTTGACTGCTTCTGCCTCCAATACATTTCCTAAGCACTAGTGTTTTAAGGAACAGCTTAAAAAGAGAATCCTAATGTGATTTCTTTATAATGTGTGTGTTCCTTATATTATCTTAGTGTCTAAACTCTTCTCCATGGCTGGACCCCCAAATAATGTTCCTTTACGTGCTAAGGGGTATCTAGAGAGTGGGAGAGGTTTAATAACTACCCTAACCCTAACGCGTACCCTAACCCTAACCCCTACCCTAACCCTAACACGTACCCTAATCCTAACCCGTACCCTAAACCGAGCCCTAACCCTAACACTAACCGTAACCCTAACCCTAACCCATACCCTACGCCGTACCCGAAGCCCTCCCCGAACCCGTACCCTAAGCCGTACCCTAAGCCTAACCCTAAGCCTAACCCTAACCCTAGGCTACCCTTGACTGCTTCTGCCTCCAATACATTTCCTAAGCACTAGTGTTTTAAGGAACAGCTTAAAAAGAGAATCCTAATGTGATTTCTTTATAATGGGTGTGTTCCTTATCTTATCCTAGTGTCTAAACTCTTCTCCATGGCTGGACCCCCAAATAATATTCCTTTACGTACTAAGGGGTAACTAGAGAGTGGGATAGGTTTAATAACTGCCCTATTCGTAACACGTACCCAAACCCTAACCCCTACCCTAACCCTAACACGAACCCTAATCCTAACCCGTACCCTAAAACGAGCCCTAACCCTAACACTAACCCTAACCCTAACCCTAACCCATACCCTACGCCGTGCCCGAAGCCCTCCCCGAACACGTACCCTAAGCCGTACCCTAAGCCTAACCGTAAGCCTAACCCTAACCCTAGGCTACCCTTGACTGCTTCTGCCTCCAATAGATTTCCTAAGCACTAGTGTTTTAAGGAACAGCTTAAAAAGAGAATCCTAATGTGATTTCTTTATAATGTGTGTGTTCCTTATATTATCTTAGTGTCTAAACTCTTCTCCATGGCTGGACCCCCAAATAATATTCCTTTACGTGCTAAGGGGTATCTAGAGAGTGGGATAGGTTTAATAACTACCCTAACCGTAACGCGTACCCTAACCCTAACCCCTACCCTAACCCTAACATGTACCCTAATCCTAACCCGTACCCTAAACCGAGCCCTAACCCTAACACTAACCCTAACCCTAACCTTAACCCATACCCTACGCCATACCCGAAGCCCTCCCCGAACACGTACCCTAAGCCGTACCCTAAGCCGTACCCTGAGCCTAACCGTAAGCCTAACCCTAACCCTAGGCTACCCTTGACTGCTTCTGCCTCCAATAGATTTCCTAAGCACTAGTGTTTTAAGGAAGAGCTTAAAAAGAGAATCCTAATGTGATTTCTTTATAATGGGTGTGTTCATTATCTTATCCTAGTGTGTAAACTCTTCTCCATGGCTGGACCCCCAAATAATATTCCTTTACGTGCTAATGGGTAACTAGAGAGTGGGATAGGTTTAATAACTACCCTATCCGTAACACGTACCCTAACCCTAACCCCTACCCTAACCCTAACACGAACCCTAATCTTAACCCGTACCCTAAAACGAGCCCTAACCCTAACACTAAACCTAACCCTAACCCTAACTCATACCCTACGCCGTACCCGAAGCCCTCCCCGAACACGTACCCTAAGCCGTACCCTAAGCCTAACCCTAAGCCTAACCCTAACCCTAGGCTACCCTTGACTGCTTCTGCCTCCAATAGATTTCCTAAGCACTAGTGTTTTAAGGAACAGCTTAAAAAGAGAATCCTAATGTGATTTCTTTATAATGTGTGTGTTCCTTATCTTATCCTAGTGTCAAAACTCTTCTCCATGGCTGGACCCCCAAATAATATTCCTTTACGTGCTAAGGGGTAACTAGAGAGTGGGATAGGTTTAATAACTACCCTAACCCTAACGCGTACCCTAACGCTAACCCCTACCCTAACCCTAACACGTACCCTAATCCTAACCCGTACCCTAAACCGAGCCCTAACCCTAACACTAACCCTAACCCTAACCCTAACCCATACCCTACGCTGTGCCCGAAGCCCTCCCCGAACCCGTACCCTAAGCCGTACCCTAAGCCTAACCCTAAGCCTAACCCTAACCCTAGGCTCCCCTTGACTGCTTCTGCCTCCAATAGATTTCCTAAGCACTAGTGTTTCAAGGAACAGCTTAAAAAGAGAATCCTAATGTGATTTCTTTATAATGGGTGTGTTCCTTATTTTATCCTAGTGTCTAAACTCTTCTCCATGGCTGGACCCCCAAATAATATTCCTTTACGTGCTAAGGGGTAACTAGAGAGTGGGATAGGGTTAATAACTACCCTAACCCTAACGCGTACCCTAACCCTAACCCCTACCCTAACCCTAACACGTACCCTAATCCTAACCCGTAACCTAAACCGAGCCCTAACCCTAACACTAACCGTAACCCTAACCCTAACCCATACCCTACGCCGTACCCGAAGCCCTCCCCGAACCCGTACCCTAAGCCGTACCCTAAGCCTAACCCTAAGCCTAACCCTAACCCTAGGCTACCCTAGACTGCTTCTGCCTCCAATACATTTCCTAAGCACTAGTGTTTTAAGGAACAGCTTAAAAAGAGAATCCTAATGTGATTTCTTTATAATGGGTGTGTTCCTTATCTTATCCTAGTGTCTAAACTCTTCTCCATGGCTGGACCCCCAAATAATATTCCTTTACGTACTAAGGGGTAACTAGAGAGTGGGATAGGTTTAATAACTACCCTATTCGTAACACGTACCCAAACCCTAACCCCTACCCTAACCCTAACACGAACCCTAATCCTAACCCGTACCCTAAAACGAGCCCTAACCCTAACACTAACCCTAACCCTAACCCTAACCCATACCCTACGCCGTGCCCGAAGCCCTCCCCGAACACGTACCCTAAGCCGTACCCTAAGCCTAACCGTAAGCCTAACCCTAACCCTAGGCTACCCTTGACTGCTTCTGCCTCCAATAGATTTCCTAAGCACTAGTGTTTTAAGGAACAGCTTAAAAAGAGAATCCTAATGTGATTTCTTTATAATGTGTGTGTTCCTTATATTATCTTAGTGTCTAAACTCTTCTCCATGGCTGGGCCCCCAAATAATATTCCTTTACGTGCTAAGGGGTATCTAGAGAGTGGGATAGGTTTAATAACTACCCTAACCGTAACGCGTACCCTAACCCTAACCCCTACCGTAACCCTAACATGTACCCTAATCCTAACCCGTACCCTAAACCGAGCCCTAACCCTAACACTAACCCTAACCCTAACCTTAACCCATACCCTACGCCGTACCCGAAGCCCTCCCCGAACACGTACCCTAAGCCGTACCCTAAGCCTAACCGTAAGCCTAACCCTAACCCTAGGCTACCCTTGACTGCTTCTGCCTCCAATAGATTTCCTAAGCACTAGTGTTTTAAGGAAGAGCTTAAAAAGAGAATCCTAATGTGATTTCTTTATAATGGGTGTGTTCATTATCTTATCCTAGTGTGTAAACTCTTCTCCATGGCTGGACCCCCAAATAATATTCCTTTACGTGCTAATGGGTAACTAGAGAGTGGGATAGGTTTAATAACTACCCTATCCGTAACACGTACCCTAACCCTAACCCCTACCCTAACCCTAACACGAACCCTAATCTTAACCCGTACCCTAAAACGAGCCCTAACCCTAACACTAAACCTAACCCTAACCCTAACTCATACCCTACGCCGTACCCGAAGCCCTCCCCGAACACGTACCCTAAGCCGTACCCTAAGCCTAACCCTAAGCCTAACCCTAACCCTAGGCTACCCTTGACTGCTTCTGCCTCCAATAGATTTCCTAAGCACTAGTGTTTTAAGGAACAGCTTAAAAAGAGAATCCTAATGTGATTTCTTTATAATGGGTGTGTTCCTTAACTAATCCTAGTGTCTAAACTCTTCTCCATGGCTGGACCCCCAAATAATATTCCTTTATGTGCTAAGGGGTATGGAGAGAGTGGGATAGGTTTAATCACTACCCTAAACCTAACGCGTACCCTAACCCTAACCCCTACCCTAACACTAACACGTACCCTAATCCTAACCCGTACCCTAAACCGAGCCCTAACCCTAACACTAACCCTAACCCTAACCCTAACCCATACACTACGCTGCACCCGAAGCCCTCCCCGAACCCGTACCCTAAGCCGTACCCTAAGCCTAACCCTAAGCCTAACCCTAACCCTGGGCTACCCTTGACTGCTTCTGCCTCCAATAGATTTCCTAAGCACTAGTGTTTTAAGGAACAGCTTAAAAAGAGAATCCTAATGTGATTTCTTTATAATGTGTGTGTTCCTTATATTATCTTAGTGTCTAAACTCTTCTCCATGGCTGGACCCCCAAATAATGTTCCTTTACGTGCTAAGGGGTATCTAGAGAGTGGGAGAGGTTTAATAACTACCCTAACCCTAACGCGTACCCTAACCCTAACCCCTACCCTAACCCTAACACGTACCCTAATCCTAACCCGTACCCTAAACCGAGCCCTAACCCTAACACTAACCGTAACCCTAACCCTAACCCATACCCTATGCCGTACCCGAAGCCCTCCCCGAACCCGTACCCTAAGCCGTACCCTAAGCCTAACCCTAAGCCTAACCCTAACCCTAGGCTACCCTTGACTGCTTCTGCCTCCAATACATTTCCTAAGCACTAGTGTTTTAAGGAACAGCTTAAAAAGAGAATCCTAATGTGATTTCTTTATAATGGGTGTGTTCCTTATCTTATCCTAGTGTCTAAACTCTTCTCCATGGCTGGACCCCCAAATAATATTCCTTTACGTACTAAGGGGTAACTAGAGAGTGGGATAGGTTTAATAACTACCCTATTCGTAACACGTACCCAAACCCTAACCCCTACCCTAACCCTAACACGAACCCTAATCCTAACCCGTACCCTAAAACGAGCCCTAACCCTAACACTAACCCTAACCCTAACCCTAACCCATACCCTACGCCGTGCCCGAAGCCCTCCCCGAACACGTACCCTAAGCCGTACCCTAAGCCTAACCGTAAGCCTAACCCTAACCCTAGGCTACCCTTGACTGCTTCTGCCTCCAATAGATTTCCTAAGCACTAGTGTTTTAAGGAACAGCTTAAAAAGAGAATCCTAATGTGATTTCTTTATAATGTGTGTGTTCCTTATATTATCTTAGTGTCTAAACTCTTCTCCATGGCTGGACCCCCAAATAATATTCCTTTACGTGCTAAGGGGTATCTAGAGAGTGGGATAGGTTTAATAACTACCCTAACCGTAACGCGTACCCTAACCCTAACCCCTACCCTAACCCTAACATGTACCCTAATCCTAACCCGTACCCTAAACCGAGCCCTAACCCTAACACTAACCCTAACCCTAACCTTAACCCATACCCTACGCCGTACCCGAAGCCCTCCCCGAACACGTACCCTAAGCCGTACCCTAAGCCTAACCGTAAGCCTAACCCTAACCCTAGGCTACCCTTGACTGCTTCTGCCTCCAATAGATTTCCTAAGCACTAGTGTTTTAAGGAAGAGCTTAAAAAGAGAATCCTAATGTGATTTCTTTATAATGGGTGTGTTCATTATCTTATCCTAGTGTGTAAACTCTTCTCCATGGCTGGACCCCCAAATAATATTCCTTTACGTGCTAATGGGTAACTAGAGAGTGGGATAGGTTTAATAACTACCCTATCCGTAACACGTACCCTAACCCTAACCCCTACCCTAACCCTAACACGAACCCTAATCTTAACCCGTACCCTAAAACGAGCCCTAACCCTAACACTAAACCTAACCCTAACCCTAACTCATACCCTACGCCGTACCCGAAGCCCTCCCCGAACACGTACCCTAAGCCGTACCCTAAGCCTAACCCTAAGCCTAACCCTAACCCTAGGCTACCCTTGACTGCTTCTGCCTCCAATAGATTTCCTAAGCACTAGTGTTTTAAGGAACAGCTTAAAAAGAGAATCCTAATGTGATTTCTTTATAATGGGTGTGTTCCTTATCTAATCCTAGTGTCTAAACTCTTCTCCATGGCTGGATCCCCAAATAATATTCCTTTATGTGCTAAGGGGTATCGAGAGAGTGGGATAGGTTTAATCACTACCCTAACCCTAACGCGTACCCTAACCCTAACCCCTACCCTAACCCTAACACGTACCCTAATCCTAACCCGTACCCTAAACCGAGCCCTAACCCTAACACTAACCCTAACCCTAACCCTAACCCATACCCTACGCCGTACCCGAAGCCCTCCCCGAACCCGTACCCTAAGCCGTACCCTAAGCCTAACCCTAAGCCTAACCCTAACCCTAGGCTACCCTTGACTGCTTCTGCCTCCAATAGATTTCCTAAGCACTAGTGTTTTAAGGAACAGCTTAAAAAGAGAATCCTAATGTGATTTCTTTATAATGTGTGTATTACTTATATTATCTTAGTGTCTAAACTCTTCTCCATGGCTGGACCCCCAAATAATGTTCCTTTACGTGCTAAGGGGTATCTAGAGAGTGGGATAGGTTTAATAACTACCCTAACCCTAACGCGTACCCTAACCCTAACCCCTACCCTAACCCTAACACGTACCCTAATCCTAAACCGTACCCTAAACCGAGCCCTAACCCTAACACTAACCGTAACCCTAACCCTAACCCATACCCTACGCCGTACCCGAAGCCTTCCCCGAACCCGTACCCTAAGCCGTACCTTAAGCCTAACCCTAAGCCTAACCATAACCCTAGGCTACCCTTGACTGCTTCTGCCTCCAATAGATTTCCTAAGCACTAGTGTTTTAAGGAACAGCTTAAAAAGAGAATCCTAATGTGATTTCTTTATAATGGGTGTGTTCCTTATCTTATCCTAGTGTCTAAAGTCTTCTCCATGGCTGGACCCCCAAATAATATTCCTTTACGTACTAAGGGGTAACTAGAGAGTGGGATAGGTTTAATAACTACCCTATTCGTAACACGTACCCTAACCCTAACCCCTACCCTAACCCTAACACGAACCCTAATCCTAACCCGTACCCTAAAACGAGCCCTAACCCTAACAGTAACCCTAACCCTAACCCTAACCCATACCCTACGCCGTGCCCGAAGCCCTCCCCGAACACGTACCCTAAGCCGTACCCTAAGCCTAACCGTAAGCCTAACCCTAACCCTAGGCTACCCTTGACTGCTTCTGCCTCCAATAGATTTCCTAAGCACTAGTGTTTTAAGGAACAGCTTAAAAAGAGAATCCTAATGTGATTTCTTTATAATGTGTGTGTTCCTTATATTATCTTAGTGTCTAAACTCTTCTCCATGGCTGGACACCCAAATAATGTTCCTTTACGTGCTAAGGGGTATCTAGAGAGTGGGATAGGTTTAATAACTACCCTAACCCTAACGCGTACCCTAACCCTAACCCCTACCCTAACCCTAACACGTACCCTAATCCTAACCCGTACCCTAAACCGAGCCCTAACCCTAACACTAACCGTAACCCTACCCCTAACCCATACCCTACGCCGTACCCGAAGCCCTCCCCGAACCCATACCCTAAGCCGTACCCTAAGCCTAACCCTAAGCCTAACCCTAACCCTAGGCTACCCTTGACTGCTTCTGCCTCCAATAGATTTCCTCAGCACTAGTGTTTTAAGGAACAGCTTAAAAAGAGAATCCTAATGTTATTTCTTTATAATGTGTGTGTTCCTTATATTATCTTAGTGTCTAAACTCTTCTCCATGGCTGGACCCCCAAATAATATTCCTTTACGTGCTAAGGGTTATCTAGAGAGTGGGATAGGTTTAATAACTACCCTAACCGTAACGCGTACCCTAACCCTAACCCCTACCCTAACCCTAACATGTACCCGAATCCTAACCCGTACCCTAAACCGAGCCCTAACCCTAACACTAACCCTAACCCTAACCTTAACCCATACCCTACGCCGCACCCGAAGCCCTCCCCGAACACGTACCCTAAGCCGTACCCTAAGCCTAACCGTAAGCCTAACCCTAACCCTAGGCTACCCTTGACTGCTTCTGCCTCCAATACATTTCCTAAGCACTAGTGTTTTAAGGAACAGCTTAAAAAGAAAATCCTAATGTGATTTCTTTATAATGGGTGTGTTCATTATCTTATCCTAGTGCCTAAACTCTTCTCCATGGCTGGACACCCAAATAATATTCCTTTACGTGCTAATGGGTAACTAGAGAGTGGGATAGGTTTAATAACTACCCTATCCGTAACACGTACCCTAACCCTAACCCCTACCCTAACCCTAACACGAACCCTAATCCTAACCCGTACCCTAAAACGAGCCCTAACCCTAACACTAAACCTAACCCTAACCCTAACCCATACCCTACGCCGTACCCGAAGCCCTCCCCGAACACGTACCCTAAGCCGTACCCTAAGCCTAACCCTAAGCCTAACCCTAACCCTAGGCTACCCTTGACTGCTTCTGCCTCCAATAGATTTCCTAAGCACTAGTGTTTTAAGGAACAGCTTAAAAAGAGAATCCTAATGTGATTTCTTTATAATGGGTGTGTTCCTTATCTAATCCTAGTGTCTAAACTCTTCTCCATGGCTGGACCCCCAAATAATATTCCTTTATGTGCTAAGGTGTATCTAGAGAGTGGGATAGGTTTAATCACTACCCTAACCCTAACGCGTACCATAACCCTAACCGCTACCCTAACCCTAACACGTACCCCAATCCTAACACGTACCCTAAACCGAGCCCTAACCCTAACACTAACCCTAACCCTAACCCTAACCCATACCCTACGCCGTACCCGAAGCCCTCCCCGAACCCGTATCCTAAGCCGTACCCTAAGCCTACCCCTAAGCCTAACACTAACCCTAGGCTACCCTTGACTGCTTCTGCCTCCAATAGATTTCCTAAGCACTAGTGTTTTAAGGAACAGCTTAAAAAGAGAATCCTAATGTGATTTCTTTATAATGTGTGTGTTCCTTATATTATCTTAGTGTCTAAACTCTTCTCCATGGCTGGACCCCCAAATAATATTCCTTTACGTGCTAAGGGGTATCTAGAGAGTGGGATAGGTTTAATAACTACCCTAAGCCTAACGCGTACCCTAACCCTAACCCCTAATCTAACCCTAACTCGTACCCTAATCCTAACCCGTACCCTAAACCGAGCCCTAACCCTAACACTAACCGTAACCCTAACCCTAACCCATACCCTACGCCCTACCCGAAGCCCTCCCCGAACCCGTACCCTAAGCCGTACCCTAAGCCTAACCCTAAGCCTAACCCTAACCCTAGGCTACCCTTGACTGCTTCTGCCTCCAATAGATTTCCTAAGCACTAGTGTTTTAAGGAACAGCTTAAAAAGAGAATCCTAATGTGATTTCTTTATAATGTGTGTGTTCCTTATCTTATCTTAGTGTCTAAACTCTTCTCCATGGCTGGACCCCCAAATAATATTCCTTTACGTGCTAAGGGGTAACTAGAGAGTGGGATAGGTTTAATAACTACCCTAACCCTAACGCGTACCCTAACGCTAACCCCTACCCTAACCCTAACACGTACCCTAATCCTAACCCGTACCCTAAACCGAGCCCTAACCCTAACACTAACCCTAACCCTAACCCTAACCCATACCCTACGCCGTGCCCGAAGCCCTCCCCGAACCCGTACTCTAAGCCGTACCCTAAGCCTAACCCTAAGCCTAACCCTAACCCTAGGCTACCCTTGACTGCTTCTGCCTCCAATAGATTTCCTAAGCACTAGTGTTTTAAGGAACAGCTTAAAAAGAGAATCCTAATGTGATTTCTTTATAATGGGTGTGTTCCTTATCTTATCCTAGTGTCTAAACTCTTCTCCATGGCTGGACCCCCAAATAATATTCCTTTACGTGCTAAGGGGTAACTAGAGAGTGGGATAGGTTTAATAACTACCCTAACCCTAACGCGTACCCTAACCCTAACACGTACCCTAATCCTAACCCGTACCCTAAACCGAGCCCTAAACCTAACACTAACCGTAACCCTAACCCTAACCCATACCCTACGCCGTACCCGAAGCCCTCCCCGAACCCGTACCCTAAGCCGTACCCTAAGCCTAACCCTAAGCCTAACCCTAACCCTAGGCTACCCTTGACTGCTTCTGCCTCCAATAGATTTCCTAAGCACTAGTGTTTTAAGGAACAGCTTAAAAAGAGAATCCTAATGTGATTTCTTTATAATGTGTGTGTTCCTTATCTTATCCTAGTGTCAAAACTCTTCTCCATGGCTGGACCCCCAAATAATATTCCTTTACGTGCTAAGGGGTAACTAGAGAGTGGGATAGGTTTAATAACTACCCTAACCCTAACGCGTACCCTAACGCTAACCCCTACCCTAACCCTAACACGTACCCTAATCCTAACCCGTACCCTAAACCGAGCCCTAACCCTAACACTAACCCTAACCCTAACCCTAACCCATACCCTACGCCGTGCCCGAAGCCCTCCCCGAACCCGTACCCTAAGCCGTACCCTAAGCCTAACCCTAAGCCTAACCCTAACCCTAGGCTACCCTTGACTGCTTCTGCCTCCAATAGATTTCCTAAGCACTAGTGTTTCAAGGAACAGCTTAAAAAGAGAATCCTAATGTGATTTCTTTATAATGGGTGTGTTCCTTATTTTATCCTAGTGTCTAAACTCTTCTCCATGGCTGGACCCCCAAATAATATTCCTTTACGTGCTAAGGGGTAACTAGAGAGTGGGATAGGGTTAATAACTACCCTAACCCTAACGCGTACCCTAACGCTAACCCCTACCCTAACCCTAACACGTACCCTAATCCTAACCCGTACCCTAAACCGAGCCCTAACCCTAACACTAACCCTAACCTTAACCCTAACCCATACCCTACGCCGTACCCGAAGCCCTCCCCGAACCCGTACCCTAAGCCGTGCCCTAAGCCTAACCCTAAGCCTAACCCTAACCCTAGGCTACCCTTGACTGCTTCTGCCTCCAATAGATTTCCTAAGCACTAGTGTTTCAAGGAACAGCTTAAAAAGAGAATCCTAATGTGATTTCTTTATAATGGGTGTGTTCCTTATTTTATCCTAGTGTCTAAACTCTTCTCCATGGCTGGACCCCCAAATAATATTCCTTTACGTGCTAAGGGGTAACTAGAGAGTGGGATAGGGTTAATAACAACCCTAACCCTAACGCGTACCCTAACGCTAACCCCTACCCTAACCCTAACACGTACCCTAATCCTAACCCGTACCCTAAACCGAGCCCTAACCCTAACACTAACCCTAACCTTAACCCTAACCCATACCCTACGCCGTACCCGAAGCCCTCCCCGAACCCGTACCCTAAGCCGTGCCCTAAGCCTAACCCTAAGCCTAACCCTAACCCTAGGCTACCCTTGACTGCTTCTGCCTCCAATAGATTTCCTAAGCACTAGTGTTTTAAGGAACAGCTTAAAAAGAGAATCCTAATGTGATTTCTTTATAATGGGTGTGTTCCTTAACTAATCCTAGTGTCTAAACTCTTCTCCATGGCTGGACCCCCAAATAATATTCCTTTATGTGCTAAGGGGTATGCAGAGAGTGGGATAGGTTTAATCACTACCCTAAACCTAACGCGTACCCTAACCCTAACCCCTACCCTAACACTAACACGTACCCTAATCCTAACCCGTACCCTAAACCGAGCCCTAACCCTAACACTAACCCTAACCCTAACCCTAACCCATACACTACGCTGCACCCGAAGCCCTCCCCGAACCCGTACCCTAAGCCGTACCCTAAGCCTAACCCTAAGCCTAACCCTAACCCTGGGCTACCCTTGACTGCTTCTGCCTCCAATACATTTCCTAAGCACTAGTGTTTTAAGGAACAGCTTAAAAAGAGAATCCTAATGTGATTTCTTTATAATGTGTGTGTTCCTTATATTATCTTAGTGTCTAAACTCTTCTCCATGGCTGGACCCCCAAATAATGTTCCTTTACGTGCTAAGGGGTATCTAGAGAGTGGGAGAGGTTTAATAACTACCCTAACCCTAACGCGTACCCTAACCCTAACCCCTACCCTAACCCTAACACGTACCCTAATCCTAACCCGTAACCTAAACCGAGCCCTAACCCTAACACTAACCGTAACCCTAACCCTAACCCATACCCTACGCCGTACCCGAAGCCCTCCCCGAACCCGTACCCTAAGCCGTACCCTAAGCCTAACCCTAAGCCTAACCCTAACCCTAGGCTACCCTAGACTGCTTCTGCCTCCAATACATTTCCTAAGCACTAGTGTTTTAAGGAACAGCTTAAAAAGAGAATCCTAATGTGATTTCTTTATAATGGGTGTGTTCCTTATCTTATCCTAGTGTCTAAACTCTTCTCCATGGCTGGACCCCCAAATAATATTCCTTTACGTACTAAGGGGTAACTAGAGAGTGGGATAGGTTTAATAACTACCCTATTCGTAACACGTACCCAAACCCTAACCCCTACCCTAACCCTAACACGAACCCTAATCCTAACCCGTACCCTAAAACGAGCCCTAACCCTAACACTAACCCTAACCCTAACCCTAACCCATACCCTACGCCGTGCCCGAAGCCCTCCCCGAACACGTACCCTAAGCCGTACCCTAAGCCTAACCGTAAGCCTAACCCTAACCCTAGGCTACCCTTGACTGCTTCTGCCTCCAATAGATTTCCTAAGCACTAGTGTTTTAAGGAACAGCTTAAAAAGAGAATCCTAATGTGATTTCTTTATAATGTGTGTGTTCCTTATATTATCTTAGTGTCTAAACTCTTCTCCATGGCTGGGCCCCCAAATAATATTCCTTTACGTGCTAAGGGGTATCTAGAGAGTGGGATAGGTTTAATAACTACCCTAACCGTAACGCGTACCCTAACCCTAACCCCTACCCTAACCCTAACATGTACCCTAATCCTAACCCGTACCCTAAACCGAGCCCTAACCCTAACACTAACCCTAACCCTAACCTTAACCCATACCCTACGCCGTACCCGAAGCCCTCCCCGAACACGTACCCTAAGCCGTACCCTAAGCCTAACCGTAAGCCTAACCCTAACCCTAGGCTACCCTTGACTGCTTCTGCCTCCAATAGATTTCCTAAGCACTAGTGTTTTAAGGAAGAGCTTAAAAAGAGAATCCTAAAGTGATTTCTTTATAATGGGTGTGTTCATTATCTTATCCTAGTGTGTAAACTCTTCTCCATGGCTGGACCCCCAAATAATATTCCTTTACGTGCTAATGGGTAACTAGAGAGTGGGATAGGTTTAATAACTACCCTATCCTTAACACGTACCCTAACCCTAACCCCTACCCTAACCCTAACACGAACCCTAATCTTAACCCGTACCCTAAAACGAACCCTAACCCTAACACTAAACCTAACCCTAACCCTAACTCATACCCTACGCCGTACCCGAAGCCCTCCCCGAACACGTACCCTAAGCCGTACCCTAAGCCTAACCCTAAGCCTAACCCTAACCCTAGGCTACCCTTGACTGCTTCTGCCTCCAATAGATTTCCTAAGCACTAGTGTTTTAAGGAACAGCTTAAAAAGAGAATCCTAATGTGATTTCTTTATAATGGGTGTGTTCCTTAACTAATCCTAGTGTCTAAACTCTTCTCCATGGCTGGACCCCCAAATAATATTCCTTTATGTGCTAAGGGGTATGGAGAGAGTGGGATAGGTTTAATCACTACCCTAAACCTAACGCGTACCCTAACCCTAACCCCTACCCTAACACTAACACGTACCCTAATCCTAACCCGTACCCTAAACCGAGCCCTAACCCTAACACTAACCCTAACCCTAACCCTAACCCATACACTACGCTGCACCCGAAGCCCTCCCCGAACCCGTACCCTAAGCCGTACCCTAAGCCTAACCCTAAGCCTAACCCTAACCCTGGGCTACCCTTGACTGCTTCTGCCTCCAATAGATTTCCTAAGCACTAGTGTTTTAAGGAACAGCTTAAAAAGAGAATCCTAATGTGATTTCTTTATAATGTGTGTGTTCCTTATATTATCTTAGTGTCTAAACTCTTCTCCATGGCTGGACCCCCAAATAATGTTCCTTTACGTGCTAAGGGGTATCTAGAGAGTGGGAGAGGTTTAATAACTACCCTAACCCTAACGCGTACCCTAACCCTAACCCCTACCCTAACCCTAACACGTACCCTAATCCTAACCCGTACCCTAAACCGAGCCCTAACCCTAACACTAACCGTAACCCTAACCCTAACCCATACCCTACGCCGTACCCGAAGCCCTCCCCGAACCCGTACCCTAAGCCGTACCCTAAGCCTAACCCTAAGCCTAAACCTAACCCTAGGCTACCCTTGACTGCTTCTGCCTCCAATACATTTCCTAAGCACTAGTGTTTTAAGGAACAGCTTAAAAAGAGAATCCTAATGTGATTTCTTTATAATGGGTGTGTTCCTTATCTTATCCTAGTGTCTAAACTCTTCTCCATGGCTGGACCCCCAAATAATATTCCTTTACGTACTAAGGGGTAACTAGAGAGTGGGATAGGTTTAATAACTACCCTATTCGTAACACGTACCCAAACCCTAACCCCTACCTTAACCCTAACACGAACCCTAATCCTAACCCGTACCCTAAAACGAGCCCTAACCCTAACACTAACCCTAACCCTAACCCTAACCCATACCCTACGCCGTGCCCGAAGCCCTCCCCGAACACGTACCCTAAGCCGTACCCTAAGCCTAACCGTAAGCCTAACCCTAACCCTAGGCTACCCTTGACTGCTTCTGCCTCCAATAGATTTCCTAAGCACTAGTGTTTTAAGGAACAGCTTAAAAAGAGAATCCTAATGTGATTTCTTTATAATGTGTGTGTTCCTTATATTATCTTAGTGTCTAAACTCTTCTCCATGGCTGGACCCCCAAATAATATTCCTTTACGTGCTAAGGGGTATATAGAGAGTGGGATAGGTTTAATAACTACCCTAACCGTAACGCGTACCCTAACCCTAACCCCTACCCTAACCCTAACATGTACCCTAATCCTAACCCGTACCCTAAACCGAGCCCTAACCCTAACACTAACCCTAACCCTAACCTTAACCCATACCCTACGCCGTACCCGAAGCCCTCCCCGAACACGTACCCTAAGCCGTACCCTAAGCCTAACCGTAAGCCTAACCCTAACCCTAGGCTACCCTTGACTGCTTCTGCCTCCAATAGATTTCCTAAGCACTAGTGTTTTAAGGAAGAGCTTAAAAAGAGAATCCTAATGTGATTTCTTTATAATGGGTGTGTTCATTATCTTATCCTAGTGTGTAAACTCTTCTCCATGGCTGGACCCCCAAATAATATTCCTTTACGTGCTAATGGGTAACTAGAGAGTGGGATAGGTTTAATAACTACCCTATCCGTAACACGTACCCTAACCCTAACCCCTACCCTAACCCTAACACGAACCCTAATCTTAACCCGTACCCTAAAACGAGCCCTAACCCTAACACTAAACCTAACCCTAACCCTAACTCATACCCTACGCCGTACCCGAAGCCCTCCCCGAACACGTACCCTAAGCCGTACCCTAAGCCTAACCCTAACCCTAGGCTACCCTTGACTGCTTCTGCCTCCAATAGATTTCCTAAGCACTAGTGTTTTAAGGAACAGCTTAAAAAGAGAATCCTAATGTGATTTCTTTATAATGGGTGTGTTCCTTATCTAATCCTAGTGTCTAAACTCTTCTCCATGGCTGGATCCCCAAATAATATTCCTTTATGTGCTAAGGGGTATCGAGAGAGTGGGATAGGTTTAATCACTACCCTAACCCTAACGCGTACCCTAACCCTAACCCCTACCCTAACCCTAACACGTACCCTAATCCTAACCCGTACCCTAAACCGAGCCCTAACCCTAACACTAACCCTAACCCTAACCCTAACCCATACCCTACGCCGTACCCGAAGCCCTCCCCGAACCCGTACCCTAAGCCGTACCCTAAGCCTAACCCTAAGCCTAACCCTAACCCTAGGCTACCCTTGACTGCTTCTGCCTCCAATAGATTTCCTAAGCACTAGTGTTTTAAGGAACAGCTTAAAAAGAGAATCCTAATGTGATTTCTTTATAATGTGTGTATTACTTATATTATCTTAGTGTCTAAACTCTTCTCCATGGCTGGACCCCCAAATAATGTTCCTTTACGTGCTAAGGGGTATCTAGAGAGTGGGATAGGTTTAATAACTACCCTAACCCTAACGCGTACCCTAACCCTAACCCCTACCCTAACCCTAACACGTACCCTAATCCTAAACCGTACCCTAAACCGAGCCCTAACCCTAACACTAACCGTAACCCTAACCCTAACCCATACCCTACGCCGTACCCGAAGCCTTCCCCGAACCCATACCCTAAGCCGTACCTTAAGCCTAACCCTAAGCCTAACCATAACCCTAGGCTACCCTTGACTGCTTCTGCCTCCAATAGATTTCCTAAGCACTAGTGTTTTAAGGAACAGCTTAAAAAGAGAATCCTAATGTGATTTCTTTATAATGGGTGTGTTCCTTATCTTATCCTAGTGTCTAAAGTCTTCTCCATGGCTGGACCCCCAAATAATATTCCTTTACGTACTAAGGGGTAACTAGAGAGTGGGATAGGTTTAATAACTACCCTATTCGTAACACGTACCCTAACCCTAACCCCTACCCTAACCCTAACACGAACCCTAATCCTAACCCGTACCCTAAAACGAGCCCTAACCCTAACAGTAACCCTAACCCTAACCCTAACCCATACCCTACGCCGTGCCCGAAGCCCTCCCCGAACACGTACCCTAAGCCGTACCCTAAGCCTAACCGTAAGCCTAACCCTAACCCTAGGCTACCCTTGACTGCTTCTGCCTCCAATAGATTTCCTAAGCACTAGTGTTTTAAGGAACAGCTTAAAAAGAGAATCCTAATGTGATTTCTTTATAATGTGTGTGTTCCTTATATTATCTTAGTGTCTAAACTCTTCTCCATGGCTGGACACCCAAATAATGTTCCTTTACGTGCTAAGGGGTATCTAGAGAGTGGGATAGGTTTAATAACTACCCTAACCCTAACGCGTACCCTAACCCTAACCCCTACCCTAACCCTAACACGTACCCTAATCCTAACCCGTACCCTAAACCGAGCCCTAACCCTAACACTAACCGTAACCCTACCCCTAACCCATACCCTACGCCGTACCCGAAGCCCTCCCCGAACCCGTACCCTAAGCCGTACCCTAAGCCTAACCCTAAGCCTAACCCTAACCCTAGGCTACCCTTGACTGCTTCTGCCTCCAATAGATTTCCTCAGCACTAGTGTTTTAAGGAACAGCTTAAAAAGAGAATCCTAATGTTATTTCTTTATAATGTGTGTGTTCCTTATATTATCTTAGTGTCTAAACTCTTCTCCATGGCTGGACCCCCAAATAATATTCCTTTACGTGCTAAGGGTTATCTAGAAAGTGGGATAGGTTTAATAACTACCCTAACCGTAACGCGTACCCTAACCCTAACCCCTACCCTAACCCTAACATGTACCCGAATCCTAACCCGTACCCTAAACCGAGCCCTAACCCTAACACTAACCCTAACCCTAACCTTAACCCATACCCTACGCCGTACCCGAAGCCCTCCCCGAACACGTACCCTAAGCCGTACCCTAAGCCTAACCGTAAGCCTAACCCTAACCCTAGGCTACCCTTGACTGCTTCTGCCTCCAATAGATTTCCTAAGCACTAGTGTTTTAAGGAAGAGCTTAAAAAGAGAATCCTAATGTGATTTCTTTATAATGGGTGTGTTCATTATCTTATCCTAGTGTGTAAACTCTTCTCCATGGCTGGACCCCCAAATAATATTCCTTTACGTGCTAATGGGTAACTAGAGAGTGGGATAGGTTTAATAACTACCCTATCCGTAACACGTACCCTAACCCTAACCCCTACCCTAACCCTAACACGAACCCTAATCTTAACCCGTACCCTAAAACGAGCCCTAACCCTAACACTAAACCTAACCCTAACCCTAACTCATACCCTACGCCGTACCCGAAGCCCTCCCCGAACACGTACCCTAAGCCGTACCCTAAGCCTAACCCTAAGCCTAACCCTAACCCTAGGCTACCCTTGACTGCTTCTGCCTCCAATAGATTTCCTAAGCACTAGTGTTTTAAGGAACAGCTTAAAAAGAGAATCCTAATGTGATTTCTTTATAATGGGTGTGTTCCTTATCTAATCCTAGTGTCTAAACTCTTCTCCATGGCTGGATCCCCAAATAATATTCCTTTATGTGCTAAGGGGTATCGAGAGAGTGGGATAGGTTTAATCACTACCCTAACCCTAACGCGTACCCTAACCCTAACCCCTACCCTAACCCTAACACGTACCCTAATCCTAACCCGTACCCTAAACCGAGCCCTAACCCTAACACTAACCCTAACCCTAACCCTAACCCATACCCTACGCCGTACCCGAAGCCCTCCCCGAACCCGTACCCTAAGCCGTACCCTAAGCCTAACCCTAAGCCTAACCCTAACCCTAGGCTACCCTTGACTGCTTCTGCCTCCAATAGATTTCCTAAGCACTAGTGTTTTAAGGAACAGCTTAAAAAGAGAATCCTAATGTGATTTCTTTATAATGTGTGTATTACTTATATTATCTTAGTGTCTAAACTCTTCTCCATGGCTGGACCCCCAAATAATGTTCCTTTACGTGCTAAGGGGTATCTAGAGAGTGGGATAGGTTTAATAACTACCCTAACCCTAACGCGTACCCTAACCCTAACCCCTACCCTAACCCTAACACGTACCCTAATCCTAAACCGTACCCTAAACCGAGCCCTAACCCTAACACTAACCTTAACCCTAACCCTAACCCATACCCTACGCCGTACCCGAAGCCTTCCCCGAACCCGTACCCTAAGCCGTACCTTAAGCCTAACCCTAAGCCTAACCATAACCCTAGGCTACCCTTGACTGCTTCTGCCTCCAATAGATTTCCTAAGCACTAGTGTTTTAAGGAACAGCTTAAAAAGAGAATCCTAATGTGATTTCTTTATAATGGGTGTGTTCCTTATCTTATCCTAGTGTCTAAAGTCTTCTCCATGGCTGGACCCCCAAATAATATTCCTTTACGTACTAAGGGGTAACTAGAGAGTGGGATAGGTTTAATAACTACCCTATTCGTAACACGTACCCTAACCCTAACCCCTACCCTAACCCTAACACGAACCCTAATCCTAACCCGTACCCTAAAACGAGCCCTAACCCTAACAGTAACCCTAACCCTAACCCTAACCCATACCCTACGGCGTGCCCGAAGCCCTCCCCGAACACGTACCCTAAGCCGTACCCTAAGCCTAACCGTAAGCCTAACCCTAACCCTAGGCTACCCTTGACTGCTTCTGCCTCCAATAGATTTCCTAAGCACTAGTGTTTTAAGGAACAGCTTAAAAAGAGAATCCTAATGTGATTTCTTTATAATGTGTGTGTTCCTTATATTATCTTAGTGTCTAAACTCTTCTCCATGGCTGGACACCCAAATAATGTTCCTTTACGTGCTAAGGGGTATCTAGAGAGTGGGATAGGTTTAATAACTACCCTAACCCTAACGCGTACCCTAACCCTAACCCCTACCCTAACCCTAACACGTACCCTAATCCTAACCCGTACCCTAAACCGAGCCCTAACCCTAACACTAACCGTAACCCTACCCCTAACCCATACCCTACGCCGTACCCGAAGCCCTCCCCGAACCCGTACCCTAAGCCGTACCCTAAGCCTAACCGTAAGCCTAACCCTAACCCTAGGCTACCCTTGACTGCTTCTGCCTCCAATAGATTTCCTAAGCACTAGTGTTTTAAGGAACAGCTTAAAAAGAGAATCCTAATGTGATTTCTTTATAATGGGTGTGTTCCTTAACTAATCCTAGTGTCTAAACTCTTCTCCATGGCTGGACCCCCAAATAATATTCCTTTATGTGCTAAGGGGTATGGAGAGAGTGGGATAGGTTTAATCACTACCCTAAACCTAACGCGTACCCTAACCCTAACCCCTACCCTAACACTAACACGTACCCTAATCCTAACCCGTACCCTAAACCGAGCCCTAACCCTAACACTAACCCTAACCCTAACCCTAACCCATACACTACGCTGCACCCGAAGCCCTCCCCGAACCCGTACCCTAAGCCGTACCCTAAGCCTAACCCTAAGCCTAACCCTAACCCTGGGCTACCCTTGACTGCTTCTGCCTCCAATACATTTCCTAAGCACTAGTGTTTTAAGGAACAGCTTAAAAAGAGAATCCTAATGTGATTTCTTTATAATGTGTGTGTTCCTTATATTATCTTAGTGTCTAAACTCTTCTCCATGGCTGGACCCCCAAATAATGTTCCTTTACGTGCTAAGGGGTATCTAGAGAGTGGGAGAGGTTTAATAACTACCCTAACCCTAACGCGTACCCTAACCCTAACCCCTACCCTAACCCTAACACGTACCCTAATCCTAACCCGTACCCTAAACCGAGCCCTAACCCTAACACTAACCGTAACCCTAACCCTAACCCATACCCTACGCCGTACCCGAAGCCCTCCCCGAACCCGTACCCTAAGCCGTACCCTAAGCCTAACCCTAAGCCTAACCCTAACCCTAGGCTACCCTTGACTGCTTCTGCCTCCAATACATTTCCTAAGCACTAGTGTTTTAAGGAACAGCTTAAAAAGAGAATCCTAATGTGATTTCTTTATAATGGGTGTGTTCCTTATCTTATCCTAGTGTCTAAACTCTTCTCCATGGCTGGACCCCCAAATAATATTCCTTTACGTACTAAGGGGTAACTAGAGAGTGGGATAGGTTTAATAACTACCCTATTCGTAACACGTACCCAAACCCTAACCCCTACCCTAACCCTAACACGAACCCTAATCCTAACCCGTACCCTAAAACGAGCCCTAACCCTAACACTAACCCTAACCCTAACCCTAACCCATACCCTACGCCGTGCCCGAAGCCCTCCCCGAACACGTACCCTAAGCTGTACCCTAAGCCTAACCGTAAGCCTAACCCTAACCCTAGGCTACCCTTGACTGCTTCTGCCTCCAATAGATTTCCTAAGCACTAGTGTTTTAAGGAACAGCTTAAAAAGAGAATCCTAATGTGATTTCTTTATAATGTGTGTGTTCCTTATATTATCTTAGTGTCTAAACTCTTCTCCATGGCTGGACCCCCAAATAATATTCCTTTACGTGCTAAGGGGTATCTAGAGAGTGGGATAGGTTTAATAACTACCCTAACCGTAACGCGTACCCTAACCCTAACCCCTACCCTAACCCTAACATGTACCCTAATCCTAACCCGTACCCTAAACCGAGCCCTAACCCTAACACTAACCCTAACCCTAACCTTAACCCATACCCTACGCCGTACCCGAAGCCCTCCCCGAACACGTACCCTAAGCCGTACCCTAAGCCTAACCGTAAGCCTAACCCTAACCCTAGGCTACCCTTGACTGCTTCTGCCTCCAATAGATTTCCTAAGCACTAGTGTTTTAAGGAAGAGCTTAAAAAGAGAATCCTAATGTGATTTCTTTATAATGGGTGTGTTCATTATCTTATCCTAGTGTGTAAACTCTTCTCCATGGCTGGACCCCCAAATAATATTCCTTTACGTGCTAAGGGGTAACTAGAGAGTGGGATAGGTTTAATAACTACCCTATCCGTAACACGTACCCTAACCCTAACCCCTACCCTAACCCTAACACGAACCCTAATCTTAACCCGTACCCTAAAACGAGCCCTAACCCTAACACTAAACCTAACCCTAACCCTAACTCATACCCTACGCCGTACACGAAGCCCTCCCCGAACACGTACCCTAAGCCGTACCCTAAGCCTAACCCTAAGCCTAACCCTAACCCTAGGCTACCCTTGACTGCTTCTGCCTCCAATAGATTTCCTAAGCACTAGTGTTTTAAGGAACAGCTTAAAAAGAGAATCCTAATGTGATTTCTTTATAATGTGTGTGTTCCTTATCTTATCCTAGTGTCAAAACTCTTCTCCATGGCTGGACCCCCAAATAATATTCCTTTACGTGCTAAGGGGTAACTAGAGAGTGGGATAGGTTTAATAACTACCCTAACCCTAACGCGTACCCTAACGCTAACCCCTACCCTAACCCTAACACGTACCCTAATCCTAACCCGTACCCTAAACCGAGCCCTAACCCTAACACTAACCCTAACCCTAACCCTAACCCATACCCTACGCCGTGCCCGAAGCCCTCCCCGAACCCGTACCCTAAGCCGTACCCTAAGCCTAACCCTAAGCCTAACCCTAACCCTAGGCTACCCTTGACTGCTTCTGCCTCCAATAGATTTCCTAAGCACTAGTGTTTCAAGGAACAGCTTAAAAAGAGAATCCTAATGTGATTTCTTTATAATGGGTGTGTTCCTTATTTTATCCTAGTGTCTAAACTCTTCTCCATGGCTGGACCCCCAAATAATATTCCTTTACGTGCTAAGGGGTAACTAGAGAGTGGGATAGGGTTAATAACTACCCTAACCCTAACGCGTACCCTAACGCTAACCCCTACCCTAACCCTAACACGTACCCTAATCCTAACCCGTACCCTAAACCGAGCCCTAACCCTAACACTAACCCTAACCTTAACCCTAACCCATACCCTACGCCGTACCCGAAGCCCTCCCCGAACCCGTACCCTAAGCCGTGCCCTAAGCCTAACCCTAAGCCTAACCCTAACCCTAGGCTACCCTTGACTGCTTCTGCCTCCAATAGATTTCCTAAGCACTAGTGTTTTAAGGAACAGCTTAAAAAGAGAATCCTAATGTGATTTCTTTATAATGGGTGTGTTCCTTAACTAATCCTAGTGTCTAAACTCTTCTCCATGGCTGGACCCCCAAATAATATTCCTTTATGTGCTAAGGGGTATGGAGAGAGTGGGATAGGTTTAATCACTACCCTAAACCTAACGCGTACCCTAACCCTAACCCCTACCCTAACACTAACACGTACCCTAATCCTAACCCGTACCCTAAACCGAGCCCTAACCCTAACACTAACCCTAACCCTAACCCTAACCCATACACTACGCTGCACCCGAAGCCCTCCCCGAACCCGTACCCTAAGCCGTACCCTAAGCCTAACCCTAAGCCTAACCCTAACCCTGGGCTACCCTTGACTGCTTCTGCCTCCAATAGATTTCCTAAGCACTAGTGTTTTAAGGAACAGCTTAAAAAGAGAATCCTAATGTGATTTCTTTATAATGTGTGTGTTCCTTATATTATCTTAGTGTCTAAACTCTTCTCCATGGCTGGACCCCCAAATAATGTTCCTTTACGTGCTAAGGGGTATCTAGAGAGTGGGAGAGGTTTAATAACTACCCTAACCCTAACGCGTACCCAAACCCTAACCCCTACCCTAACCCTAACACGTACCCTAATCCTAACCCGTACCCTAAACCGAGCCCTAACCCTAACACTAACCGTAACCCTAACCCTAACCCATACCCTACGCCGTACCCGAAGCCCTCCCCGAACCCGTACCCTAAGCCGTACCCTAAGCCTAACCCTAAGCCTAACCCTAACCCTAGGCTACCCTAGACTGCTTCTGCCTCCAATACATTTCCTAAGCACTAGTGTTTTAAGGAACAGCTTAAAAAGAGAATCCTAATGTGATTTCTTTATAATGGGTGTGTTCCTTATCTTATCCTAGTGTCTAAACTCTTCTCCATGGCTGGACCCCCAAATAATATTCCTTTACGTACTAAGGGGTAACTAGAGAGTGGGATAGGTTTAATAACTACCCTATTCGTAACACGTACCCAAGCCCTAACCCCTACCCTAACCCTAACACGAACCCTAATCCTAACCCGTACCCTAAAACGAGCCCTAACCCTAACACTAACCCTAACCCTAACCCTAACCCATACCCTACGCCGTGCCCGAAGCCCTCCCCGAACACGTACCCTAAGCCGTACCCTAAGCCTAACCGTAAGCCTAACCCTAACCCTAGGCTACCCTTGACTGCTTCTGCCTCCAATAGATTTCCTAAGCACTAGTGTTTTAAGGAACAGCTTAAAAAGAGAATCCTAATGTGATTTCTTTATAATGTGTGTGTTCCTTATATTATCTTAGTGTCTAAACTCTTCTCCATGGCTGGGGCCCCAAATAATATTCCTTTACGTGCTAAGGGGTATCTAGAGAGTGGGATAGGTTTAATAACTACCCTAACCGTAACGCGTACCCTAACCCTAACCCCTACCCTAACCCTAACATGTACCCTAATCCTAACCCGTACCCTAAACCGAGCCCTAACCCTAACACTAACCCTAACCCTAACCTTAACCCATACCCTACGCCGTACCCGAAGCCCTCCCCGAACACGTACCCTAAGCCGTACCCTAAGCCTAACCGTAAGCCTAACCCTAACCCTAGGCTACCCTTGACTGCTTCTGCCTCCAATAGATTTCCTAAGCACTAGTGTTTTAAGGAAGAGCTTAAAAAGAGAATCCTAATGTGATTTCTTTATAATGGGTGTGTTCATTATCTTATCCTAGTGTGTAAACTCTTCTCCATGGCTGGACCCCCAAATAATATTCCTTTACGTGCTAATGGGTAACTAGAGAGTGGGATAGGTTTAATAACTACCCTATCCGTAACACGTACCCTAACCCTAACCCCTACCCTAACCCTAACACGAACCCTAATCTTAACCCGTACCCTAAAACGAGCCCTAACCCTAACACTAAACCTAACCCTAACCCTAACTCATACCCTACGCCGTACCCGAAGCCCTCCCCGAACACGTACCCTAAGCTGTACCCTAAGCCTAACCCTAAGCCTAACCCTAACCCTAGGCTACCCTTGACTGTTTCTGCCTCCAATAGATTTCCTAAGCACTAGTGTTTTAAGGAACAGCTTAAAAAGAGAATCCTAATGTGATTTCTTTATAATGGGTGTGTTCCTTAACTAATCCTAGTGTCTAAACTCTTCTCCATGGCTGGACCCCCAAATAATATTCCTTTATGTGCTTAGGGGTATGGAGAGAGTGGGATAGGTTTAATCACTACCCTAAACCTAACGCGTACCCTAACCCTAACCCCTACCCTAACACTAACACGTACCCTAATCCTAACCCGTACCCTAAACCGAGCCCTAACCCTAACACTAACCCTAACCCTAACCCTAACCCATACACTACGCTGCACCCGAAGCCCTCCCCGAACCCGTACCCTAAGCCGTACCCTAAGCCTAACCCTAAGCCTAACCCTAACCCTGGGCTACCCTTGACTGCTTCTGCCTCCAATAGATTTCCTAAGCACTAGTGTTTTAAGGAACAGCTTAAAAAGAGAATCCTAATGTGATTTCTTTATAATGTGTGTGTTCCTTATATTATCTTAGTGTCTAAACTCTTCTCCATGGCTGGACCCCCAAATAATGTTCCTTTACGTGCTAAGGGGTATCTAGAGAGTGGGAGAGGTTTAATAACTACCCTAACCCTAACGCGTACCCTAACCCTAACCCCTACCCTAACCCTAACACGTACCCTAATCCTAACCCGTACCCTAAACCGAGCCCTAACCCTAACACTAACCGTAACCCTAACCCTAACCCATACCCTACGCCGTACCCGAAGCCCTCCCCGAACCCGTACCCTAAGCCGTACCCTAAGCCTAACCCTAAGCCTAACCCTAACCCTAGGCTACCCTTGACTGCTTCTGCCTCCAATACATTTCCTAAGCACTAGTGTTTTAAGGAACAGCTTAAAAAGAGAATCCTAATGTGATTTCTTTATAATGGGTGTGTTCCTTATCTTATCCTAGTGTCTAAACTCTTCTCCATGGCTGGACCCCCAAATAATATTCCTTTACGTACTAAGGGGTAACTAGAGAGTGGGATAGGTTTAATAACTACCCTATTCGTAACACGTACCCAAACCCTAACCCCTACCCTAACCCTAACACGAACCCTAATCCTAACCCGTACCCTAAAACGTGCCCTAACCCTAACACTAACCCTAACCCTAACCCTAACCCATACCCTACGCCGTGCCCGAAGCCCTCCCCGAACACGTACCCTAAGCCGTACCCTAAGCCTAACCGTAAGCCTAACCCTAACCCTAGGCTACCCTTGACTGCTTCTGCCTCCAATAGATTTCCTAAGCACTAGTGTTTTAAGGAACAACTTAAAAAGAGAATCCTAATGTGATTTCTTTATAATGTGTGTGTTCCTTATATTATCTTAGTGTCTAAACTCTTCTCCATGGCTGGACCCCCAAATAATATTCCTTTACGTGCTAAGGGGTATCTAGAGAGTGGGATAGGTTTAATAACTACCCTAACCGTAACGCGTACCCTAACCCTAACCCCTACCCTAACCCTAACATGTACCCTAATCCTAACCCGTACCCTAAACCGAGCCCTAACCCTAACACTAACCCTAACCCTAACCTTAACCCATACCCTACGCCGTACCCGAAGCCCTCCCCGAACACGTACCCTAAGCCGTACCCTAAGCCTAACCCTAAGCCTAACCCTAACCCTAGGCTACCCTTGACTGCTTCTGCCTCCAATAGATTTCCTAAGCACTAGTGTTTTAAGGAACAGCTTAAAAAGAGAATCCTAATGTGATTTCTTTATAATGGGTGTGTTCCTTATCTAATCCTAGTGTCTAAACTCTTCTCCATGGCTGGATCCCCAAATAATATTCCTTTATGTGCTAAGGGGTATCGAGAGAGTGGGATAGGTTTAATCACTACCCTAACCCTAACGCGTACCCTAACCCTAACCCCTACCCTAACCCTAACACGTACCCTAATCCTAACCCGTACCCTAAACCGAGCCCTAACCCTAACACTAACCCTAACCCTAACCCTAACCCATACCCTACGCCGTACCCGAAGCCCTCCCCGAACCCGTACCCTAAGCCATACCCTAAGCCTAACCCTAAGCCTAACCCTAACCCTAGGCTACCCTTGACTGCTTCTGCCTCCAATAGATTTCCTAAGCACTAGTGTTTTAAGGAACAGCTTAAAAAGAGAATCCTAATGTGATTTCTTTATAATGTGTGTATTACTTATATTATCTTAGTGTCTAAACTCTTCTCCATGGCTGGACCCCCAAATAATGTTCCTTTACGTGCTAAGGGGTATCTAGAGAGTGGGATAGGTTTAATAACTACCCTAACCCTAACGCGTACCCTAACCCTAACCCCTACCCTAACCCTAACACGTACCCTAATCCTAAACCGTACCCTAAACCGAGCCCTAACCCTAACACTAACCGTAACCCTAACCCTAACCCATACCCTACGCCGTACCCGAAGCCTTCCCCGAACCCGTACCCTAAGCCGTACCTTAAGCCTAACCCTAAGCCTAACCATAACCCTAGGCTACCCTTGACTGCTTCTGCCTCCAATAGATTTCCTAAGCACTAGTGTTTTAAGGAACAGCTTAAAAAGAGAATCCTAATGTGATTTCTTTATAATGGGTGTGTTCCTTATCTTATCCTAGTGTCTAAAGTCTTCTCCATGGCTGGACCCCCAAATAATATTCCTTTACGTACTAAGGGGTAACTAGAGAGTGGGATAGGTTTAATAACTACCCTATTCGTAACACGTACCCTAACCCTAACCCCTACCCTAACCCTAACACGAACCCTAATCCTAACCCGTACCCTAAAACGAGCCCTAACCCTAACAGTAACCCTAACCCTAACCCTAACCCATACCCTACGCCGTGCCCGAAGCCCTCCCCGAACACGTACCCTAAGCCGTACCCTAAGCCTAACCGTAAGCCTAACCCTAACCCTAGGCTACCCTTGACTGCTTCTGCCTCCAATAGATTTCCTAAGCACTAGTGTTTTAAGGAACAGCTTAAAAAGAGAATCCTAATGTGATTTCTTTATAATGTGTGTGTTCCTTATATTATCTTAGTGTCTAAACTCTTCTCCATGGCTGGACACCCAAATAATGTTCCTTTACGTGCTAAGGGGTATCTAGAGAGTGGGATAGGTTTAATAACTACCCTAACCCTAACGCGTACCCTAACCCTAACCCCTACCCTAACCCTAACACGTACCCTAATCCTAACCCGTACCCTAAACCGAGCCCTAACCCTAACACTAACCGTAACCCTAACCCTAACCCATACCCTACGCCGTACCCGAAGCCCTCCCCGAACCCGTACCCTAAGCCGTACCCTAAGCCTAACCGTAAGCCTAACCCTAACCCTAGGCTACCCTTGACTGCTTCTGCCTCCAATACATTTCCTAAGCACTAGTGTTTTAAGGAACAGCTTAAAAAGAGAATCCTAATGTGATTTCTTTATAATGGGTGTGTTCCTTATCTTATCCTAGTGTCTAAAGTCTTCTCCATGGCTGGACCCCCAAATAATATTCCTTTACGTACTAAGGGGTAACTAGAGAGTGGGATAGGTTTAATAACTACCCTATTCGTAACACGTACCCTAACCCTAACCCCTACCCTAACCCTAACACGAACCCTAATCCTAACCCGTACCCTAAAACGAGCCCTAACCCTAACACTAAACCTAACCCTAACCCTAACTCATACCCTACGCCGTACCCGAAGCCCTCCCCGAACACGTACCCTAAGCCGTACCCTAAGCCTAACCCTAAGCCTAACCCTAACCCTAGGCTACCCTTGACTGCTTCTGCCTCCAATAGATTTCCTAAGCACTAGTGTTTTAAGGAACAGCTTAAAAAGAGAATCCTAATGTGATTTCTTTATAATGGGTGTGTTCCTTATCTAATCCTAATGTCTAAACTCTTCTCCATGGCTGGACCCCCAAATAATATTCCTTTATGTGCTAAGGGGTATCGAGAGAGTGGGATAGGTTTAATCACTACCCTAACCCTAACGCGTACCCTAACCCTAACCCCAACCCTAACCCTAACACGTACCCTAATCCTAACCCGTACCCTAAACCGAGCCCTAACCCTAACACTAACCCTAACCCTAACCCTAACCCATACCCTACGCCGTACCCGAAGCCCTCCCCGAACCCGTACCCTAAGCCGTACCCTAAGCCTAACCCTAAGCCTAACCCTAACCCTAGGCTACCCTTGACTGCTTCTGCCTCCAATAGATTTCCTAAGCACTAGTGTTTTAAGGAACAGCTTAAAAAGAGAATCCTAATGTGATTTCTTTATAATGTGTGTATTACTTATATTATCTTAGTGTCTAAACTCTTCTCCATGGCTGGACCCCCAAATAATGTTCCTTTACGTGCTAAGGGGTATCTAGAGAGTGGGATAGGTTTAATAACTACCCTAACCCTAACGCGTACCCTAACCCTAACCCCTACCCTAACCCTAACACGTACCCTAATCCTAAACCGTACCCTAAACCGAGCCCTAACCCTAACACTAACCGTAACCCTAACCCTAACCCATACCCTACGCCGTTCCCGAAGCCTTCCCCGAACCCGTACCCTAAGCCGTACCTTAAGCCTAACCCTAAGCCTAACCATAACCCTAGGCTACCCTTGACTGCTTCTGCCTCCAATAGATTTCCTAAGCACTAGTGTTTTAAGGAACAGCTTAAAAAGAGAATCCTAATGTGATTTCTTTATAATGGGTGTGTTCCTTATCTAATCCTAGTGTCTAAACTCTTCTCCATGGCTGGACCCCCAAATAATATTCCTTTATGTGCTAAGGGGTATCTAGAGAGTGGGATAGGGTTAATCACTACCCTAACCCTAACGCGTACCCTAACCCTAACCCCTACCTTAACCCTAACACGTACCCTAATCCTAACCCGTACCCTAAACCGAGCCCTAACCCTAACCTTAACCCTAACCCATACCCTACGCCGTACCCGAAGCCCTCCCCGAACCCGTACCCTAAGCCGTACCCTAAGCCTAACCCTAAGCCTAACCCTAACCCTAGGCTACCCTTGACTGCTTCTGCCTCCAATAGATTTCCTCAGCACTAGTGTTTTAAGGAACAGCTTAAAAAGAGAATCCTAATGTTATTTCTTTATAATGTGTGTGTTCCTTATATTATCTTAGTGTCTAAACTCTTCTCCATGGCTGGACCCCCAAATAATATTCCTTTACGTGCTAAGGGTTATCTAGAGAGTGGGATAGGTTTAATAACTACCCTAACCGTAACGCGTACCCTAACCCTAACCCCTACCCTAACCCTAACATGTACCCTAATCCTAACCCGTACCCTAAACCGAGCCCTAACCCTAACACTAACCCTAACCCTAACCTTAACCCATACCCTAGGCCGCACCCGAAGCCCTCCCCGAACACGTACCCTAAGCCGTACCCTAAGCCTAACCGTAAGCCTAACCCTAACCCTAGGCTACCCTTGACTGCTTCTGCCTCCAATAGATTTCCTAAGCACTAGTGTTTTAAGGAACAGCTTAAAAAGAAAATCCTAATGTGATTTCTTTATAATGGGTGTGTTCTTTATCTTATCCTAGTGCCTAAACTCTTCTCCATGGCTGGACACCCAAATAATATTCCTTTACGTGCTAATGGGTAACTAGAGAGTGGGATAGGTTTAATAACTAACCTATCCGTAACACGTACCCTAACCCTAACCCCTACCCTAACCCTAACACGAACCCTAATCCTAACCCGTACCCTAAAACGAGCCCTAACCCTAACACTAAACCTAACCCTAACCCTAACCCATACCCTACGCCGTACCCGAAGCCCTCCCCGAACACGTACCCTAAGCCGTACCCTAAGCCTAACCCTAAGCCTAACCCTAACCCTAGGCTACCCTTGACTGCTTCTGCCTCCAATAGATTTCCTAAGCACTAGTGTTTTAAGGAACAGCTTAAAAAGAGAATCCTAATGTGATTTCTTTATTATGGGTGTGTTCCTTATCTAATCCTAGTGTCTAAACTCTTCTCCATGGCTGGACCCCCAAATAATATTCCTTTATGTGCTAAGGGGTATCGAGAGAGTGGGATAGGTTTAATCACTACCCTAACCCTAACGCGTACCCTAACCCTAACCCCTACCCTAACCCTAACACGTACCCTAATCCTAACCCGTACCCTAAACCGAGCCCTAACCCTAACACTAACCCTAACCCTAACCCTAACCCATACCCTACGCCGTACCCGAAGCCCTCCCCGAACCCGTACCCTAAGCCGTACCCTAAGCCTAACCCTAAGCCTAACCCTAACCCTAGGCTACCCTTGACTGCTTCTGCCTCCAATAGATTTCCTAAGCACTAGTGTTTTAAGGAACAGCTTAAAAAGAGAATCCTAATGTGATTTCTTTATAATGTGTGTGTTCCCTATATTATCTTAGTGTCTAAACTCTTCTCCATGGCTGGACCCCCAAATAATATTCCTTTACGTGCTAAGGGGTATCTAGAGAGTGGGATAGGTTTAATCACTACCCTAACCCTAACGCGTACCCTAACCCTAACCCCTACCCTAACCCTAACCCGTACCATAATCCTAACCCGTACCCTAAACCGAGCTATAACCCTAACACTAACCCTAACCCTAACACTAACCCATACCCTACGTCGTACCCGAAACCCTCCCCGAACCCGTACCCTAAGCCGTACCCTAAGCCTAACCCTAACCCTAGGCTACCCTTGACTGCTTCTGCCTCCAATGAATTTCCTAAGCACTAGTGTTTTAAGGAACAGCTTAAAAAGAGAATCCTAATGTGATTTCGTTATAATGGGTGTGTTCCTTATCTTATCCTAGTGTCTAAACTCTTCTCCATGGCTGCACCCCCAAATAATATTCCTTTACGTGCTAAGGGGTATCTAGAGAGTGGGATAGGTTTAATAACTACCCTAACCCTAACGCGTACCATAACCCTAACCCCTACCCTAACCCTAACACGTACCCTAATCCTAACCCGTATCCTAAACCGAGCCCTAACCCTAACACTAACCCTAACCCTAACCCTAACCCATACCCTACGCCGTACCCGAAGCCCTCCCCGAACACGTAACCTAAGCCGTACCCTAAGCTTAACCCTAAGCCTAACCCTAACCCTAGGCTACCCTTGACTGCTTCTGCCTCCAATAGATTTCCTAAGCACTAGTGTTTTAAGGAACAGCTTAAAAAGAGAATCCTAATGTGATTTCTTTATAATGGGTGTGTTCCTTATCTAATCCTAGTGTCTAAACTCTTCTCCATGGCTGGACCCCCAAATAATATTCCTTTATGTGCTAAGGGGTATCTAGAGAGTGGGATAGGTTTAATCACTACCCTAACCCTAATGCGTACCATAACCCTAACCCCTACCCTAACCCTAACACGTACCCCAATCCTAACACGTACCCTAAACCGAGCCCTAACCCTAACACTAACCCTAACCCTAACCCTAACCCATACCCTACGCCGTACCCGAAGCCCTCCCCGAACCCGTATCCTAAGCCGTACCCTAAGCCTACCCCTAAGCCTAACACTAACCCTAGGCTACCCTTGACTGCTTCTGCCTCCAATAGATTTCCTAAGCACTAGTGTTTTAAGGAACAGCTTAAAAAGAGAATCCTAATGTGATTTCTTTATAATGTGTGTGTTCCTTATCTTATCCTAGTGTCTAAACTCTTCTCCATGGCTGGACCCCCAAATAATATTCCTTTACGTGCTAAGGGGTAACTAGAGAGTGGGATAGGTTTAATAACTACCCTAACCCTAACGCGTACCCTAACGCTAAACCCTACCCTAACCCTAACACGTACCCTAATCCTAACCCGTACCCTAAACCGAGCCCTAACCCTAACACTAACCCTAACCCTAACCCTAACCCATACCCTACGCCGTGCCCGAAGCCCTCCCCGAACCCGTACCCTAAGCCGTACCCTAAGCCTAACCCTAAGCCTAACCCTAACCCTAGGCTACCCTTGACTGCTTCTGCCTCCAATAGATTTCCTAAGCACTAGTGTTTTAAGGAACAGCTTAAAAAGAGAATCCTAATGTGATTTCTTTATAATGGGTGTGTTCCTTATCTTATCCTAGTGTCTAAACTCTTCTCCATGGCTGGACCCCCAAATAATATTCCTTTACGTGCTAAGGGGTAACTAGATAGTGGGATAGGTTTAATAATTACCCTAACCCTAACGCGTACCCTAACCCTAACACGTACCCTAATCCTAACCCGTACCCTAAACCGAGCCCTAAACCTAACACTAACCGTAACCCTAACCCTAACCCATACCCTACGCCGTACCCGAAGCCCTCCCCGAACCCGTACCCTAAGCCGTACCCTAAGCCTAACCCTAAGCCTAACCCTAACCCTAGGCTACCCTTGACTGCTTCTGCCTCCAATAGATTTCCTAAGCACTAGTGTTTTAAGGAACAGCTTAAAAAGAGAATCCTAATGTGATTTCTTTATAATGTGTGTGTTCCTTATCTTATCCTAGTGTCAAAACTCTTCTCCATGGCTGGACCCCCAAATAATATTCCTTTACGTGCTAAGGGGTAACTAGAGAGTGGGATAGGTTTAATAACTACCCTAACCCTAACGCGTACCCTAACGCTAACCCCTACCCTAACCCTAACACGTACCCTAATCCTAACCCGTACCCTAAACCGAGCCCTAACCCTAACACTAACCCTAACCCTAACCCTAACCCATACCCTACGCCGTGCCCGAAGCCCTCCCCGAACCCGTACCCTAAGCCGTACCCTAAGCCTAACCCTAAGCCTAACCCTAACCCTAGGCTACCCTTGACTGCTTCTGCCTCCAATAGATTTCCTAAGCACTAGTGTTTCAAGGAACAGCTTAAAAAGAGAATCCTAATGTGATTTCTTTATAATGGGTGTGTTCCTTATTTTATCCTAGTGTCTAAACTCTTCTCCATGGCTGGACCCCCAAATAATATTCCTTTACGTGCTAAGGGGTAACTAGAGAGTGGGATAGGGTTAATAACTACCCTAACCCTAACACGTACCCTAACGCTAACCCCTACCCTAACCCTAACACGTACCCTAATCCTAACCCGTACCCTAAACCGAGCCCTAACCCTAACACTAACCCTAACCTTAACCCTAACCCATACCCTACGCCGTACCCGAAGCCCTCCCCGAACCCGTACCCTAAGCCGTGCCCTAAGCCTAACCCTAAGCCTAACCCTAACCCTAGGCTACCCTTGACTGCTTCTGCCTCCAATAGATTTCCTAAGCACTAGTGTTTTAAGGAACAGCTTAAAAAGAGAATCCTAATGTGATTTCTTTATAATGGGTGTGTTCCTTAACTAATCCTAGTGTCTAAACTCTTCTCCATGGCTGGACCCCCAAATAATATTCCTTTATGTGCTAAGAGGTATGGAGAGAGTGGGATAGGTTTAATCACTACCCTAAACCTAACGCGTACCCTAACCCTAACCCCTACCCTAACACTAACACGTACCCTAATCCTAACCCGTACCCTAAACCGAGCCCTAACCCTAACCCTAACCCTAACCCATACACTACGCTGCACCCGAAGCCCTCCCCGAACCCGTACCCTAAGCCGTACCCTAAGCCTAACCCTAAGCCTAACCCTAACCCTGGGCTACCCTTGACTGCTTCTGCCTCCAATAGATTTCCTAAGCACTAGTGTTTTAAGGAACAGCTTAAAAAGAGAATCCTAATGTGATTTCTTTATAATGTGTGTGTTCCTTATATTATCTTAGTGTCTAAACTCTTCTCCATGGCTGGACCCCCAAATAATGTTCCTTTACGTGCTAAGGGGTATCTAGAGAGTGGGAGAGGTTTAATAACTACCCTAACCCTAACGCGTACCCTAACCCTAACCCCTACCCTAACCCTAACACGTACCCTAATCCTAACCCGTACCCTAAACCGAGCCCTAACCCTAACACTAACCGTAACCCTAACCCTAACCCATACCCTACGCCGTACCCGAAGCCCTCCCCGAACCCGTACCCTAAGCCGTACCCTAAGCCTAACCCTAAGCCTAACCCTAACCCTGGGCTACCCTTGACTGCTTCTGCCTCCAATACATTTCCTAAGCACTAGTGTTTTAAGGAACAGCTTAAAAAGAGAATCCTAATGTGATTTCTTTATAATGGGTGTGTTCCTTATCTTATCCTAGTGTCTAAACTCTTCTCCATGGCTGGACCCCCAAATAATATTCCTTTACGTACTAAGGGGTAACTAGAGAGTGGGATAGGTTTAATAACTACCCTATTCGTAACACGTACCCAAACCCTAACCCCTACCCTAACCCTAACACGAACCCTAATCCTAACCCGTACCCTAAAACGAGCCCTAACCCTAACACTAACCCTAACCCTAACCCTAACCCATACCCTACGCCGTGTCCGAAGCCCTCCCCGAACACGTACCCTAAGCCGTACCCTAAGCCTAACCGTAAGCCTAACCCTAACCCTAGGCTACCCTTGACTGCTTCTGCCTCCAATAGATTTCCTAAGCACTAGTGTTTTAAGGAACAGCTTAAAAAGAGAATCCTAATGTGATTTGTTTATAATGTGTGTGTTCCTTATATTATCTTAGTGTCTAAACTCCTCTCCATGGCTGGACCCCCAAATAATATTCCTTTACGTGCTAAGGGGTATCTAGAGAGTGGGATAGGTTTAATAACTACCCTATCCGTAACACGTACCCTAACCCTAACCCCTACCCTAACCCTAACACGAACCCTAATCTTAACCCGTACCCTAAAACGAGCCCTAACCCTAACACTAAACCTAACCCTAACCCTAACTCATACCCTACGCCGTACCCGAAGCCCTCCCCGAACCCGTACCCTAAGCCGTACCCTAAGCCTAACCCTAAGCCTAACCCTAACCCTAGGCTACCCTTGACTGCTTCTGCCTCCAATAGATTTCCTAAGCACTAGTGTTTTAAGGAACAGCTTAAAAAGAGAATCCTAATGTGATTTCTTTATAATGGGTGTGTTCCTTATCTAATCCTAGTGTCTAAACTCTTCTCCATGGCTGGATCCCCAAATAATATTCCTTTATGTGCTAAGGGGTATCGAGAGAGTGGGATAGGTTTAATCACTACCCTAACCCTAACGCGTACCCTAACCCTAACCCCTACCCTAACCCTAACACGTACCCTAATCCTAACCCGTACCCTAAACCGAGCCCTAACCCTAACACTAACCCTAACCCTAACCCTAACCCATACCCTACGCCGTACCCGAAGCCCTCCCCGAACCCGTACCCTAAGCCGTACCCTAAGCCTAACCCTAAGCCTAACCCTAACCCTAGGCTACCCTTGACTGCTTCTGCCTCCAATAGATTTCCTAAGCACTAGTGTTTTAAGGAACAGCTTAAAAAGAGAATCCTAATGTGATTTCTTTATAATGTGTGTATTACTTATATTATCTTAGTGTCTAAACTCTTCTCCATGGCTGGACCCCCAAATAATGTTCCTTTACGTGCTAAGGGGTATCTAGAGAGTGGGATAGGTTTAATAACTACCCTAACCCTAACGCGTACCCTCACCCTAACCCCTACCCTAACCCTAACACGTACCCTAATCCTAAACCGTACCCTAAACCGAGCCCTAACCCTAACACTATCCGTAACCCTAACCCTAACCCATACCCTACGCCGTACCCGAAGCCTTCCCCGAACCCGTACCCTAAGCCGTACCTTAAGCCTAACCCTAAGCCTAACCATAACCCTAGGCTACCCTTGACTGCTTCTGCCTCCAATAGATTTCCTAAGCACTAGTGTTTTAAGGAACAGCTTAAAAAGAGAATCCTAATGTGATTTCTTTATAATGGGTGTGTTCCTTATCTTATCCTAGTGTCTAAAGTCTTCTCCATGGCTGGACCCCCAAATAATATTCCTTTACGTACTAAGGGGTAACTAGAGAGTGGTATAGGTTTAATAACTACCCTATTCGTAACACGTACCCTAACCCTAACCCCTACCCTAACCCTAACACGAACCCTAATCCTAACCCGTACCCTAAAACGAGCCCTAACCCTAACAGTAACCCTAACCCTAACCCTAACCCATACCCTACGCCGTGCCCGAAGCCCTCCCCGAACACGTACCCTAAGCCGTACCCTAAGCCTAACCGTAAGCCTAACCCTAACCCTAGGCTACCCTTGACTTCTTCTGCCTCCAATAGATTTCCTAAGCACTAGTGTTTTAAGGAACAGCTTAAAAAGAGAATCCTAATGTGATTTCTTTATAATGTGTGTGTTCCTTATATTATCTTAGTGTCTAAACTCTTCTCCATGGCTGGACACCCAAATAATGTTCCTTTACGTGCTAAGGGGTATCTAGAGAGTGGGATAGGTTTAATAACTACCCTAACCCTAACGCGTACCCTAACCCTAACCCCTACCCTAACCCTAACACGTACCCTAATCCTAACCCGTACCCTAAACCGAGCCCTAACCCTAACACTAACCGTAACCCTAACCCTAACCCATACCCTACGCCGTACCCGAAGCCCTCCCCGAACCCGTACCCTAAGCCGTACCCTAAGCCTAACCGTAAGCCTAACCCTAACCCTAGGCTACCCTTGACTGCTTCTGCCTCCAATACATTTCCTAAGCACTAGTGTTTTAAGGAACAGCTTAAAAAGAGAATCCTAATGTGATTTCTTTATAATGGTTGTGTTCCTTATCTTATCCTAGTGTCTAAAGTCTTCTCCATGGCTGGACCCCCAAATAATATTCCTTTACGTACTAAGGGGTAACTAGAGAGTGGGATAGGTTTAATAACTACCCTATTCGTAACACGTACCCTAACCCTAACCCCTACCCTAACCCTAACACGAACCCTAATCCTAACCCATACCCTAAAACGAGCCCTAACCCTAACACTAACCCTAACCCTAACCCTAACCCATACCCTACGCCGTGCCCGAAGCCCTCCCCGAACACGTACCCTAAGCTGTACCCTAAGCCTAACCCTAAGCCTAACCCTAACCCTAGGCTACCCTTGACTGCTTCTGCCTCCAATAGATTTCCTAAGCACTAGTGTTTTAAGGAACAGCTTAAAAAGAGAATCCTAATGTGATTTCTTTATAATGGGTGTGTTCCTTATCTAATCCTAGTGTCTAAAGTCTTCTCCATGGCTGGACCCCCAAATAATATTCCTTTATGTGCTAAGGGGTATCTAGAGAGTGGGATAGGTTTAATCACTACCCTAACCCTAACGCGTACCCTAACCCTAACCCCTACCCTAACCCTAACACGTACCCTAATCCTAACCCGTACCCTAAACCGAGCCCTAACCCTAACCTTAACCCTAACCCATACCCTACGCCGTACCCGAAGCCCTCCCCGAACCCGTACCCTAAGCCGTACCCTAAGCCTAACCCTAAGCCTAACCCTAACCCTAGGCTACCCTTGACTGCTTCTGCCTCCAATAGATTTCCTAAGCACTAGTGTTTTAAGGAACAGCTTAAAAAGAGAATCCTAATGTGATTTCTTTATAATGTGTGTATTACTTATATTATCTTAGTGTCTAAACTCTTCTCCATGGCTGGACCCCCAAATAATGTTCCTTTACGTGCTAAGGGGTATCTAGAGAGTGGGATAGGTTTAATAACTACCCTAACCCTAACGCGTACCCTCACCCTAACCCCTACCCTAACCCTAACACGTACCCTAATCCTAAACCGTACCCTAAACCGAGCCCTAACCCTAACACTATCCGTAACCCTAACCCTAACCCATACCCTACGCCGTACCCGAAGCCTTCCCCGAACCCGTACCCTAAGCCGTACCTTAAGCCTAACCCTAAGCCTAACCATAACCCTAGGCTACCCTTGACTGCTTCTGCCTCCAATAGATTTCCTAAGCACTAGTGTTTTAAGGAACAGCTTAAAAAGAGAATCCTAATGTGATTTCTTTATAATGGGTGTGTTCCTTATCTTATCCTAGTGTCTAAAGTCTTCTCCATGGCTGGACCCCCAAATAATATTCCTTTACGTACTAAGGGGTAACTAGAGAGTGGTATAGGTTTAATAACTACCCTATTCGTAACACGTACCCTAACCCTAACCCCTACCCTAACCCTAACACGAACCCTAATCCTAACCCGTACCCTAAAACGAGCCCTAACCCTAACAGTAACCCTAACCCTAACCCTAACCCATACCCTACGCCGTGCCCGAAGCCCTCCCCGAACACGTACCCTAAGCCGTACCCTAAGCCTAACCGTAAGCCTAACCCTAACCCTAGGCTACCCTTGACTTCTTCTGCCTCCAATAGATTTCCTAAGCACTAGTGTTTTAAGGAACAGCTTAAAAAGAGAATCCTAATGTGATTTCTTTATAATGTGTGTGTTCCTTATATTATCTTAGTGTCTAAACTCTTCTCCATGGCTGGACACCCAAATAATGTTCCTTTACGTGCTAAGGGGTATCTAGAGAGTGGGATAGGTTTAATAACTACCCTAACCCTAACGCGTACCCTAACCCTAACCCCTACCCTAACCCTAACACGTACCCTAATCCTAACCCGTACCCTAAACCGAGCCCTAACCCTAACACTAACCGTAACCCTAACCCTAACCCATACCCTACGCCGTACCCGAAGCCCTCCCCGAACCCGTACCCTAAGCCGTACCCTAAGCCTAACCGTAAGCCTAACCCTAACCCTAGGCTACCCTTGACTGCTTCTGCCTCCAATACATTTCCTAAGCACTAGTGTTTTAAGGAACAGCTTAAAAAGAGAATCCTAATGTGATTTCTTTATAATGGTTGTGTTCCTTATCTTATCCTAGTGTCTAAAGTCTTCTCCATGGCTGGACCCCCAAATAATATTCCTTTACGTACTAAGGGGTAACTAGAGAGTGGGATAGGTTTAATAACTACCCTATTCGTAACACGTACCCTAACCCTAACCCCTACCCTAACCCTAACACGAACCCTAATCCTAACCCATACCCTAAAACGAGCCCTAACCCTAACACTAACCCTAACCCTAACCCTAACCCATACCCTACGCCGTGCCCGAAGCCCTCCCCGAACACGTACCCTAAGCTGTACCCTAAGCCTAACCCTAAGCCTAACCCTAACCCTAGGCTACCCTTGACTGCTTCTGCCTCCAATAGATTTCCTAAGCACTAGTGTTTTAAGGAACAGCTTAAAAAGAGAATCCTAATGTGATTTCTTTATAATGGGTGTGTTCCTTATCTAATCCTAGTGTCTAAAGTCTTCTCCATGGCTGGACCCCCAAATAATATTCCTTTATGTGCTAAGGGGTATCTAGAGAGTGGGATAGGTTTAATCACTACCCTAACCCTAACGCGTACCCTAACCCTAACCCCTACCCTAACCCTAACACGTACCCTAATCCTAACCCGTACCCTAAACCGAGCCCTAACCCTAACCTTAACCCTAACCCATACCCTACGCCGTACCCGAAGCCCTCCCCGAACCCGTACCCTAAGCCGTACCCTAAGCCTAACCCTAAGCCTAACCCTAACCCTAGGCTACCCTTGACTGCTTCTGCCTCCAATAGATTTCCTAAGCACTAGTGTTTTAAGGAACAGCTTAAAAAGAGAATCCTAATGTTATTTCTTTATAATGTGTGTGTTCCTTATATTATCTTAGTGTCTAAACTCTTCTCCATGGCTGGACCCCCAAATAATATTCCTTTACGTGCTAAGGGGTATCTAGAGAGTGGGATAGGTTTAATAACTACCCTAACCGTAACGCGTACCCTAACCCTAACCCCTACCCTAACCCTAACATGTACCCTAATCCTAACCCGTACCCTAAACCGAGCCCTAACCCTAACACTAACCCTAACCCTAACCTTAACCCATACCCTACGCCGTACCCGAAGCCCTCCCCGAAAACGTACCCTAAGCCGTACCCTAAGCCTAACCGTAAGCCTAACCCTAACCCTAGGCTACCCTTGACTGCTTCTGCCTCCAATAGATTTCCTAAGCACTAGTGTTTTAAGGAACAGCTTAAAAAGAGAATCCTAATGTGATTTCTTTATAATGGGTGTGTTCATTATCTTATCCTAGTGTGTAAACTCTTCTCCATGGCTGGACCCCCAAATAATATTCCTTTACGTGCTAATGGGTAACTAGAGAGTGGGATAGGTTTAATAACTACCCTATCCGTAACACGTACCCTAACCCTAACCCCTACCCTAACCCTAACACGAACCCTAATCCTAACCCGTACCCTAAAACGAGCCCTAACCCTAACACTAAACCTAACCCTAACCCTAACTCATACCCTACGCCGTACCCGAAGCCCTCCCCGAACACGTACCCTAAGCCGTACCCTAAGCCTAACCCTAAGACTAACCCTAACCCTAGGCTACCCTTGACTGCTTCTGCCTCCAATAGATTTCCTAAGCACTAGTGTTTTAAGGAACAGCTTAAAAAGAGAATCCTAATGTGATTTCTTTATAATGGGTGTGTTCCTTATCTAATCCTACTGTCTAAACTCTTCTCCATGGCTGGATCCCCAAATAATATTCCTTTATGTGCTAAGGGGTATCGAGAGAGTGGGATAGGTTTAATCACTACCCTAACCCTAACGCGTACCCTAACCCTAACCCCTACCCTAACCCTAACACGTACCCTAATCCTAACCCGTACCCTAAACCGAGCCCTAACCCTAACACTAACCCTAACCCTAACCCTAACCCATACCCTACGCCGTACCCGAAGCCCTCCCCGAACCCGTACCCTAAGCCGTACCCTAAGCCTAACCCTAAGCCTAACCCTAACCCTAGGCTACCCTTGACTTCTTCTGCCTCCAATAGATTTCCTAAGCACTAATGTTTTAAGGAACAGCTTAAAAAGAGAATCCTAATGTGATTTCTTTATAATGTGTGTATTACTTATATTATCTTAGTGTCTAAACTCTTCTCCATGGCTGGACCCCCAAATAATGTTCCTTTACGTGCTAAGGGCTATCTAGAGAGTGGGATAGGTTTAATAACTACCCTAACCCTAACGCGTACCCTAACCCTAACCCCTAACCTAACCCTAACACGTACCCTAATCCTAAACCGTACCCTAAACCGAGCCCTAACCCTAACACTAACCGTAACCCTAACCCTAACCCATACCCTACGCCGTACCCGAAGCCTTCCCCGAACCCGTACCCTAAGCCGTACCTTAAGCCTAACCCTAAGCCTAACCATAACCCTAGGCTACCCTTGACTGCTTCTGCCTCCAATAGATTTCCTAAGCACTAGTGTTTTAAGGAACAGCTTAAAAAGAGAATCCTAATGTGATTTCTTTATAATGGGTGTGTTCCTTATCTTATCCTAGTGTCTAAAATCTTCTCCATGGCTGGACCCCCAAATAATATTCCTTTACGTACTAAGGGGTAACTAGAGAGTGGGATAGGTTTAATAACTACCCTATTCGTAACACGTACCCTAACCCTAACCCCTACCCTAACCCTAACACGAACCCTAATCCTAACCCGTACCCTAAAACGAGCCCTAACCCTAACACTAACCCTAACCCTAACCCTAACCCATACCCTACGCCGTGCCCGAAGCCCTCCCCGAACACGTACCCTAAGCCGTACCCTAAGCCTAACCGTAAGCCTAACCCTAACCCTAGGCTACCCTTGACTGCTTCTGCCTCCAATAGATTTCCTAAGCACTAGTGTTTTAAGGAACAGCTTAAAAAGAGAATCCTAATGTGATTTTTTTATAATGTGTGTGTTCCTTATATTATCTTAGTGTCTAAACTCTTCTCCATGGCTGGACCCCCTAATAATATTCCTTTACGTGCTAAGGGGTATCGAGAGAGTGGGATAGGTTTAATAACTACCCTAACCCTAACGCGTACCCTAACCCTAACCCCTATCCTAACCCTAACACGTACCCTAATCCTAACCCGTACCCTAAACCGAGCCCTAACCCTAACACTAACCCTAACCCTAACCCTAACCCATACCCTACGCCGTACCCGAAGCCCTCCCCGAACCCGTACCCTAAGCCGTACCCTAAGCCTAACCCTAAGCCTAACCCTAACCCTATGCTACCCTTGACTGCTTCTGCCTACAAGAGATTTCCTAAGCACTAGTGTTTTAAGGAACAGCTTAAAAAGAGAATCCTAATGTGATTTATTTATAATGTGTGTGTTCCTTATATTATCTTAGTGTCTAAACTCTTCTCCATGGCTGGACCCCCTAATAATATTCCTTTACGTGCTAAGGGGTATCTAGAGAGTGGGATAGGTTTAATAACTACCCTAACCCTAACGCGTACCCTAACCCTAACCCCTACCCTAACCCTAACACGTACCCTAATCCTAACCCGTACCCTAAACCGAGCCCTAACCCTAACACTAACCCTAACCCTAACCCTAACCCATACCCTACGCCGTACCCGAAGCCCTCCCCGAACCCGTACCCTAAGCCGTACCCTAAGCCTAACCGTAAGCTTAACCCTAACCCTAGGCTACCCTTGACTGCTTCTGCCTCCAATAGATTTCCTAAGCACTAGTGTTTTAAGGAACAGCTTAAAAAGAGAATCCTAATGTGATTTCTTTATAATGGGTGTGTTCCTTATCTTATCCTAGTGTCTAAACTCTTCTCCATGGCTGGACCCCCAAATAATATTCCTTTACGTGCTAATGGGTAACTAGAGAGTGGGATAGGTTTAATAACTACCCTTTCCGTAACACGTACCCTAACCCTCACCCCTACCCTAACCCTAACACGAACCCTAATCCTAACCCGTACCCTAAAACGAGCCCTAACCCTAACACTAAACCTAACCCTCACCCTAACCCATACCCTACGCCGTACCCGAAGCCCTCCACGAACACGTACCCTAAGCCGTACCCTAAGCCTAACCCTAAGCCTAACCCTAACCCTAGGCTACCCTTGACTGCTTCCGCCTCCAATAGATTTCCTAAGCACTAGTGTTTTAAGGAACAGCTTAAAAAGAGAATCCTAATGTGATTTCTTTATAATGGGTGTGTTCCTTATCTAATCCTAGTGTCTAAAGTCTTCTCCATGGCTGGACACCCAAATAATATTCCTTTATGTGCTAAGGGGTATCGAGAGAGTGGGATAGGTTTAATCACTACCCTAACCCTAACGCGTACCCTAACCCTAACCCCTACCCAAACCCTAACACGTAACCTAATCCTAACCCGTAACCTAAATCGAGCCCTAACCCTAACACTAACCCTAACCCTAACCCTAACCCATACCCTACGCCGTACCCGAAGCCCTCCGCGAAACCGTACCCTAAGCCGTACCCTAAGCCTAACCCTAAGCCTAACCCTAACCCTAGGCTACCCTTGACTGCTTCTGCCTCCAATAGATTTCCTAAGCACTAGTGTTTTAAGGAACAGCTTAAAAAGAGAATCCTAATGTGATTTCTTTATAATGTGTGTGTTCCTTATATTATCTTAGTGTCTAAACTCTTCTCCATGGCTGGACACCCAAATAATGTTCCTTTACGTGCTAAGGGGTATCTAGAGAGTGGGATAGGTTTAATAACTACCCTAACCCTAACGCGTACCCTAACCCTAACCCCTACCCTAACCCTAACACGTACCCTAATCCTAACCCGTACCCTAAAACGAGCCCTAACCCTAACACTAAACCTAACCCTAACCCTAACTCATACCCTACGCCGTACCCGAAGCCCTCCCCGAACACGTACCCTAAGCCGTACCCTAAGCCTGACCCTAAGCCTAACCCTAACCCTAGGCTACCCTTGACTGCTTCTGCCTCCAATAGATTTCCTAAGCACTAGTGTTTTAAGGAACAGCTTAAAAAGAGAATCCTAATGTGATTTCTTAATAATGGGTGTGTTCCTTATCTAATCCTAGTGTCTAAACTCTTCTCCATGGCTGGATCCCCAACTAATATTCCTTTATGTGCTAAGGGGTATCGAGAGAGTGGGATAGGTTTAATCACTACCCTAACCCTAACGCGTACCCTAACCCTAACCCCTACCCTAACCCTAACACGTACCCTAATCCTAACCCGTACCCTAAACCGAGCCCTAACCCTAACACTAACCCTAACCCTAACCCTAACCCATACCCTACGCCGTACCCGAAGCCCTCCCCGAACCCGTACCCTAAGCCGTACCCTAAGCCTAACCCTAAGCCTAACCCTAACCCTAGGCTACCCTTGACTGCTTCTGCCTCCAATAGATTTCCTAAGCACTAGTGTTTTAAGGAACAGCTTAAAAAGAGAATCCTAATGTGATTTCTTTATAATGTGTGTGTTCCTTATATTATCTTAGTGTCTAAACTCTTCTCCATGGCTGGACCCCCAAATAATATTCCTTTACGTGCTAAGGGGTATCTAGAGAGTGGGATAGGTTTAATCACTACCCTAACCGTAACGCGTACCCTAACCCTAACCCCTACCCTAACCCTAACACGAACCCTAATCCTAACCCGTACCCTAAAACGAGCCCTAACCCTAACACTAACCCTAACCCTAACCTTAACCCATACCCTACGCCGTACCCGAAGCCCTCCCCGAACACGTACCCTAAGCCGTACCCTAAGCCTAACCGTAAGCCTAACCCTAACCCTAGGCTACCCTTGACTGCTTCTGTCTCCAATAGATTTCCTAAGCACTAGTGTTTTAAGGAAGAGCTTAAAAAGAGAATCCTAAAGTGATTTCTTTATAATGGGTGTGTTCATTATCTTATCCTAGTGTGTAAACTCTTCTCCATGGCTGGACCCCCAAATAATATTCCTTTACGTGCTAATGGGTAACTAGAGAGTGGGATAGGTTTAATAACTACCCTATCCGTAACACGTACCCTAACCCTAACCCCTACCCTAACCCTAACACGAACCCTAATCTTAACCCGTACCCTAAAACGAACCCTAACCCTAACACTAAACCTAACCCTAACCCTAACTCATACCCTACGCCGTACCCGAAGCCCTCCCCGAACACGTACCCTAAGCCGTACCCTAAGCCTAACCCTAAGCCTAACCCTAACCCTAGGCTACCCTTGACTGCTTCTGCCTCCAATAGATTTCCTAAGCACTAGTGTTTTAAGGAACAGCTTAAAAAGAGAATCCTAATGTGATTTCTTTATAATGGGTGTGTTCCTTAACTAATCCTAGTGTCTAAACTCTTCTCCATGGCTGGACCCCCAAATAATATTCCTTTATGTGCTAAGGGGTATGGAGAGAGTGGGATAGGTTTAATCACTACCCTAAACCTAACGCGTACCCTAACCCTAACCCCTACCCTAACACTAACACGTACCCTAATCCTAACCCGTACCCTAAACCGAGCCCTAACCCTAACACTAACCCTAACCCTAACCCTAACCCATACACTACGCTGCACCCGAAGCCCTCCCCGAACCCGTACCCTAAGCCGTACCCTAAGCCTAACCCTAAGCCTAACCCTAACCCTGGGCTACCCTTGACTGCTTCTGCCTCCAATAGATTTCCTAAGCACTAGTGTTTTAAGGAACAGCTTAAAAAGAGAATCCTAATGTGATTTCTTTATAATGTGTGTGTTCCTTATATTATCTTAGTGTCTAAACTCTTCTCCATGGCTGGACCCCCAAATAATGTTCCTTTACGTGCTAAGGGGTATCTAGAGAGTGGGAGAGGTTTAATAACTACCCTAACCCTAACGCGTACCCTAATCCTAACCCCTACCCTAACCCTAACACGTACCCTAATCCTAACCCGTACCCTAAACCGAGCCCTAACCCTAACACTAACCGTAACCCTAACCCTAACCCATACCCTACGCCGTACCCGAAGCCCTCCCCGAACCCGTACCCTAAGCCGTACCCTAAGCCTAACCCTAAGCCTAACCCTAACCCTAGGCTACCCTTGACTGCTTCTGCCTCCAATACATTTCCTAAGCACTAGTGTTTTAAGGAACAGCTTAAAAAGAGAATCCTAATGTGATTTCTTTATAATGGGTGTGTTCCTTATCTTATCCTAGTGTCTAAACTCTTCTCCATGGCTGGACCCCCAAATAATATTCCTTTACGTACTAAGGGGTAACTAGAGAGTGGGATAGGTTTAATAACTACCCTATTCGTAACACGTACCCAAACCCTAACCCCTACCCTAACCCTAACACGAACCCTAATCCTAACCCGTACCCTAAAACGAGCCCTAACCCTAACACTAACCCTAACCCTAACCCTAACCCATACCCTACGCCGTGCCCGAAGCCCTCCCCGAACACGTACCCTAAGCCGTACCCTAAGCCTAACCGTAAGCCTAACCCTAACCCTAGGCTACCCTTGACTGCTTCTGCCTCCAATAGATTTCCTAAGCACTAGTGTTTTAAGGAACAGCTTAAAAAGAGAATCCTAATGTGATTTCTTTATAATGTGTGTGTTCCTTATATTATCTTAGTGTCTAAACTCTTCTCCATGGCTGGACCCCCAAATAATATTCCTTTACGTGCTAAGGGGTATCTAGAGAGTGGGATAGGTTTAATAACTACCCTAACCGTAACGCGTACCCTAACCCTAACCCCTACCCTAACCCTAACATGTACCCTAATCCTAACCCGTACCCTAAACCGAGCCCTAACCCTAACACTAACCCTAACCCTAACCTTAACCCATACCCTACGCCGTACCCGAAGCCCTCCCCGAACACGTACCCTAAGCCGTACCCTAAGCCTAACCGTAAGCCTAACCCTAACCCTAGGCTACCCTTGACTGCTTCTGCCTCCAATAGATTTCCTAAGCACTAGTGTTTTAAGGAAGAGCTTAAAAAGAGAATCCTAATGTGATTTCTTTATAATGGGTGTGTTCATTATCTTATCCTAGTGTGTAAACTCTTCTCCATGGCTGGACCCCCAAATAATATTCCTTTACGTGCTAATGGGTAACTAGAGAGTGGGATAGGTTTAATAACTACCCTATCCGTAACACGTACCCTAACCCTAACCCCTACCCTAACCCTAACACGAACCCTAATCTTAACCCGTACCCTAAAACGAGCCCTAACCCTAACACTAAACCTAACCCTAACCCTAACTCATACCCTACGCCGTACCCGAAGCCCTCCCCGAACACGTACCCTAAGCCGTACCCTAAGCCTAACCCTAAGCCTAACCCTAACCCTAGGCTACCCTTGACTGCTTCTGCCTCCAATAGATTTCCTAAGCACTAGTGTTTTAAGGAACAGCTTAAAAAGAGAATCCTAATGTGATTTCTTTATAATGGGTGTGTTCCTTATCTAATCCTAGTGTCTAAACTCTTCTCCATGGCTGGATCCCCAAATAATATTCCTTTATGTGCTAAGGGGTCTCGAGAGAGTGGGATAGGTTTAATCACTACCCTAACCCTAACGCGTACCCTAACCCTAACCCCTACCCTAACCCTAACACGTACCCTAATCCTAACCCGTACCCTAAACCGAGCCCTAACCCTAACACTAACCCTAACCCTAACCCTAACCCATACCCTACGCCGTACCCGAAGCCCTCCCCGAACCCGTACCCTAAGCCGTACCCTAAGCCTAACCCTAAGCCTAACCCTAACCCTAGGCTACCCTTGACTGCTTCTGCCTCCAATAGATTTCCTAAGCACTAGTGTTTTAAGGAACAGCTTAAAAAGAGAATCCTAATGTGATTTCTTTATAATGTGTGTATTACTTATATTATCTTAGTGTCTAAACTCTTCTCCATGGCTGGACCCCCAAATAATGTTCCTTTACGTGCTAAGGGGTATCTAGAGAGTGGGATAGGTTTAATAACTACCCTAACCCTAACGCGTACCCTAACCCTAACCCCTACCCTAACCCTAACACGTACCCTAATCCTAAACCGTACCCTAAACCGAGCCCTAACCCTAACACTAACCGTAACCCTAACCCTAACCCATACCCTACGCCGTACCCGAAGCCTTCCCCGAACCCGTACCCTAAGCCGTACCTTAAGCCTAACCCTAAGCCTAACCATAACCCTAGGCTACCCTTGACTGCTTCTGCCTCCAATAGATTTCCTAAGCACTAGTGTTTTAAGGAACAGCTTAAAAAGAGAATCCTAATGTGATTTCTTTATAATGGGTGTGTTCCTTATCTTATCCTAGTGTCTAAAGTCTTCTCCATGGCTGGACCCCCAAATAATATTCCTTTACGTACTAAGGGGTAACTAGAGAGTGGGATAGGTTTAATAACTACCCTATTCGTAACACGTACCCTAACCCTAACCCCTACCCTAACCCTAACACGAACCCTAATCCTAACCCGTACCCTAAAACGAGCCCTAACCCTAACAGTAACCCTAACCCTAACCCTAACCCATACCCTACGCCGTACCCGAAGCCCTCCCCGAACACGTACCCTAAGCCGTACCCTAAGCCTAACCGTAAGCCTAACCCTAACCCTAGGCTACCCTTGACTGCTTCTGCCTCCAATAGATTTCCTAAGCACTAGTGTTTTAAGGAACAGCTTAAAAAGAGAATCCTAATGTGATTTCTTTATAATGTGTGTGTTCCTTATATTATCTTAGTGTCTAAACTCTTCTCCATGGCTGGACACCCAAATAATGTTCCTTTACGTGCTAAGGGGTATCTAGAGAGTGGGATAGGTTTAATAACTACCCTAACCCTAACGCGTACCCTAACCCTAACCCCTACCCTAACCCTAACACGTACCCTAATCCTAACCCGTACCCTAAACCGAGCCCTAACCCTAACACTAACCGTAACCCTACCCCTAACCCATACCCTACGCCGTACCCGAAGCCCTCCCCGAACCCGTACCCTAAGCCGTACCCTAAGCCTAACCCTAAGCCTAACCCTAACCCTAGGCTACCCTTGACTGCTTCTGCCTCCAATAGATTTCCTCAGCACTAGTGTTTTAAGGAACAGCTTAAAAAGAGAATCCTAATGTTATTTCTTTATAATGTGTGTGTTCCTTATATTATCTTAGTGTCTAAACTCTTCTCCATGGCTGGACCCCCAAATAATATTCCTTTACGTGCTAAGGGTTATCTAGAGAGTGGGATAGGTTTAATAACTACCCTAACCGTAACGCGTACCCTAACCCTAACCCCTACCCTAACCCTAACATGTACCCGAATCCTAACCCGTACCCTAAACCGAGCCCTAACCCTAACACTAACCCTAACCCTAACCTTAACCCATACCCTACGCCGTACCCGAAGCCCTCCCCGAACACGTACCCTAAGCCGTACCCTAAGCCTAACCGTAAGCCTAACCCTAACCCTAGGCTACCCTTGACTGCTTCTGCCTCCAATAGATTTCCTAAGCACTAGTGTTTTAAGGAAGAGCTTAAAAAGAGAATCCTAATGTGATTTCTTTATAATGGGTGTGTTCATTATCTTATCCTAGTGTGTAAACTCTTCTCCATGGCTGGACCCCCAAATAATATTCCTTTACGTGCTAATGGGTAACTAGAGAGTGGGATAGGTTTAATAACTACCCTATCCGTAACACGTACCCTAACCCTAACCCCTACCCTAACCCTAACACGAACCCTAATCTTAACCCGTACCCTAAAACGAGCCCTAACCCTAACACTAAACCTAACCCTAACCCTAACTCATACCCTACGCCGTACCCGAAGCCCTCCCCGAACACGTACCCTAAGCCGTACCCTAAGCCTAACCCTAAGCCTAACCCTAACCCTAGGCTACCCTTGACTGCTTCTGCCTCCAATAGATTTCCTAAGCACTAGTGTTTTAAGGAACAGCTTAAAAAGAGAATCCTAATGTGATTTCTTTATAATGGGTGTGTTCCTTATCTAATCCTAGTGTCTAAACTCTTCTCCATGGCTGGATCCCCAAATAATATTCCTTTATGTGCTAAGGGGTATCGAGAGAGTGGGATAGGTTTAATCACTACCCTAACCCTAACGCGTACCCTAACCCTAACCCCTACCCTAACCCTAACACGTACCCTAATCCTAACCCGTACCCTAAACCGAGCCCTAACCCTAACACTAACCCTAACCCTAACCCTAACCCATACCCTACGCCGTACCCGAAGCCCTCCCCGAACCCGTACCCTAAGCCGTACCCTAAGCCTAACCCTAAGCCTAACCCTAACCCTAGGCTACCCTTGACTGCTTCTGCCTCCAATAGATTTCCTAAGCACTAGTGTTTTAAGGAACAGCTTAAAAAGAGAATCCTAATGTGATTTCTTTATAATGTGTGTATTACTTATATTATCTTAGTGTCTAAACTCTTCTCCATGGCTGGACCCCCAAATAATGTTCCTTTACGTGCTAAGGGGTATCTAGAGAGTGGGATAGGTTTAATAACTACCCTAACCCTAACGCGTACCCTAACCCTAACCCCTACCCTAACCCTAACACGTACCCTAATCCTAAACCGTACCCTAAACCGAGCCCTAACCCTAACACTAACCGTAACCCTAACCCTAACCCATACCCTACGCCGTACCCGAAGCCTTCCCCGAACCCGTACCCTAAGCCGTACCTTAAGCCTAACCCTAAGCCTAACCATAACCCTAGGCTACCCTTGACTGCTTCTGCCTCCAATAGATTTCCTAAGCACTAGTGTTTTAAGGAACAGCTTAAAAAGAGAATCCTAATGTGATTTCTTTATAATGGGTGTGTTCCTTATCTTATCCTAGTGTCTAAAGTCTTCTCCATGGCTGGACCCCCAAATAATATTCCTTTACGTACTAAGGGGTAACTAGAGAGTGGGATAGGTTTAATAACTACCCTATTCGTAACACGTACCCTAACCCTAACCCCTACCCTAACCCTAACACGAACCCTAATCCTAACCCGTACCCTAAAACGAGCCCTAACCCTAACAGTAACCCTAACCCTAACCCTAACCCATACCCTACGGCGTGCCCGAAGCCCTCCCCGAACACGTACCCTAAGCCGTACCCTAAGCCTAACCGTAAGCCTAACCCTAACCCTAGGCTACCCTTGACTGCTTCTGCCTCCAATAGATTTCCTAAGCACTAGTGTTTTAAGGAACAGCTTAAAAAGAGAATCCTAATGTGATTTCTTTATAATGTGTGTGTTCCTTATATTATCTTAGTGTCTAAACTCTTCTCCATGGCTGGACACCCAAATAATGTTCCTTTACGTGCTAAGGGGTATCTAGAGAGTGGGATACGTTTAATAACTACCCTAACCCTAACGCGTACCCTAACCCTAACCCCTACCCTAACCCTAACACGTACCCTAATCCTAACCCGTACCCTAAACCGAGCCCTAACCCTAACACTAACCGTAACCCTACCCCTAACCCATACCCTACGCCGTACCCGAAGCCCTCCCCGAACCCTTACCCTAAGCCGTACCCTAAGCCTAACCGTAAGCCTAACCCTAACCCTAGGCTACCCTTGACTGCTTCTGCCTCCAATAGATTTCCTAAGCACTAGTGTTTTAAGGAACAGCTTAAAAAGAGAATCCTAATGTGATTTCTTTATAATGGGTGTGTTCCTTAACTAATCCTAGTGTCTAAACTCTTCTCCATGGCTGGACCCCCAAATAATATTCCTTTATGTGCTAAGGGGTATGGAGAGAGTGGGATAGGTTTAATCACTACCCTAAACCTAACGCGTACCCTAACCCTAACCCCTACCCTAACACTAACACGTACCCTAATCCTAACCCGTACCCTAAACCGAGCCCTAACCCTAACACTAACCCTAACCCTAACCCTAACCCATACACTACGCTGCACCCGAAGCCCTCCCCGAACCCGTACCCTAAGCCGTACCCTAAGCCTAACCCTAAGCCTAACCCTAACCCTGGGCTACCCTTGACTGCTTCTGCCTCCAATACATTTCCTAAGCACTAGTGTTTTAAGGAACAGCTTAAAAAGAGAATCCTAATGTGATTTCTTTATAATGTGTGTGTTCCTTATATTATCTTAGTGTCTAAACTCTTCTCCATGGCTGGACCCCCAAATAATGTTCCTTTACGTGCTAAGGGGTATCTAGAGAGTGGGAGAGGTTTAATAACTACCCTAACCCTAACGCGTACCCTAACCCTAACCCCTACCCTAACCCTAACACGTACCCTAATCCTAACCCGTACCCTAAACCGAGCCCTAACCCTAACACTAACCGTAACCCTAACCCTAACCCATACCCTACGCCGTACCCGAAGCCCTCCCCGAACCCGTACCCTAAGCCGTACCCTAAGCCTAACCCTAAGCCTAACCCTAACCCTAGGCTACCCTTGACTGCTTCTGCCTCCAATACATTTCCTAAGCACTAGTGTTTTAAGGAACAGCTTAAAAAGAGAATCCTAATGTGATTTCTTTATAATGGGTGTGTTCCTTATCTTATCCTAGTGTCTAAACTCTTCTCCATGGCTGGACCCCCAAATAATATTCCTTTACGTACTAAGGGGTAACTAGAGAGTGGGATAGGTTTAATAACTACCCTATTCGTAACACGTACCCAAACCCTAACCCCTACCCTAACCCTAACACGAACCCTAATCCTAACCCGTACCCTAAAACGAGCCCTAACCCTAACACTAACCCTAACCCTAACCCTAACCCATACCCTACGCCGTGCCCGAAGCCCTCCCCGAACACGTACCCTAAGCCGTACCCTAAGCCTAACCGTAAGCCTAACCCTAACCCTAGGCTACCCTTGACTGCTTCTGCCTCCAATAGATTTCCTAAGCACTAGTGTTTTAAGGAACAGCTTAAAAAGAGAATCCTAATGTGATTTCTTTATAATGTGTGTGTTCCTTATATTATCTTAGTGTCTAAACTCTTCTCCATGGCTGGACCCCCAAATAATATTCCTTTACGTGCTAAGGGGTATCTAGAGAGTGGGATAGGTTTAATAACTACCCTAACCGTAACGCGTACCCTAACCCTAACCCCTACCCTAACCCTAACATGTACCCTAATCCTAACCCGTACCCTAAACCGAGCCCTAACCCTAACACTAACCCTAACCCTAACCTTAACCCATACCCTACGCCGTACCCGAAGCCCTCCCCGAACACGTACCCTAAGCCGTACCCTAAGCCTAACCGTAAGCCTAACCCTAACCCTAGGCTACCCTTGACTGCTTCTGCCTCCAATAGATTTCCTAAGCACTAGTGTTTTAAGGAAGAGCTTAAAAAGAGAATCCTAATGTGATTTCTTTATAATGGGTGTGTTCATTATCTTATCCTAGTGTGTAAACTCTTCTCCATGGCTGGACCCCCAAATAATATTCCTTTACGTGCTAAGGGGTAACTAGAGAGTGGGATAGGTTTAATAACTACCCTATCCGTAACACGTACCCTAACCCTAACCCCTACCCTAACCCTAACACGAACCCTAATCTTAACCCGTACCCTAAAACGAGCCCTAACCCTAACACTAAACCTAACCCTAACCCTAACTCATACCCTACGCCGTACACGAAGCCCTCCCCGAACACGTACCCTAAGCCGTACCCTAAGCCTAACCCTAAGCCTAACCCTAACCCTAGGCTACCCTTGACTGCTTCTGCCTCCAATAGATTTCCTAAGCACTAGTGTTTTAAGGAACAGCTTAAAAAGAGAATCCTAATGTGATTTCTTTATAATGTGTGTGTTCCTTATCTTATCCTAGTGTCAAAACTCTTCTCCATGGCTGGACCCCCAAATAATATTCCTTTACGTGCTAAGGGGTAACTAGAGAGTGGGATAGGTTTAATAACTACCCTAACCCTAACGCGTACCCTAACGCTAACCCCTACCCTAACCCTAACACGTACCCTAATCCTAACCCGTACCCTAAACCGAGCCCTAACCCTAACACTAACCCTAACCCTAACCCTAACCCATACCCTACGCCGTGCCCGAAGCCCTCCCCGAACCCGTACCCTAAGCCGTACCCTAAGCCTAACCCTAAGCCTAACCCTAACCCTAGGCTACCCTTGACTGCTTCTGCCTCCAATAGATTTCCTAAGCACTAGTGTTTCAAGGAACAGCTTAAAAAGAGAATCCTAATGTGATTTCTTTATAATGGGTGTGTTCCTTATTTTATCCTAGTGTCTAAACTCTTCTCCATGGCTGGACCCCCAAATAATATTCCTTTACGTGCTAAGGGGTAACTAGAGAGTGGGATAGGGTTAATAACTACCCTAACCCTAACGCGTACCCTAACGCTAACCCCTACCCTAACCCTAACACGTACCCTAATCCTAACCCGTACCCTAAACCGAGCCCTAACCCTAACACTAACCCTAACCTTAACCCTAACCCATACCCTACGCCGTACCCGAAGCCCTCCCCGAACCCGTACCCTAAGCCGTGCCCTAAGCCTAACCCTAAGCCTAACCCTAACCCTAGGCTACCCTTGACTGCTTCTGCCTCCAATAGATTTCCTAAGCACTAGTGTTTTAAGGAACAGCTTAAAAAGAGAATCCTAATGTGATTTCTTTATAATGGGTGTGTTCCTTAACTAATCCTAGTGTCTAAACTCTTCTCCATGGCTGGACCCCCAAATAATATTCCTTTATGTGCTAAGGGGTATGGAGAGAGTGGGATAGGTTTAATCACTACCCTAAACCTAACGCGTACCCTAACCCTAACCCCTACCCTAACACTAACACGTACCCTAATCCTAACCCGTACCCTAAACCGAGCCCTAACCCTAACACTAACCCTAACCCTAACCCTAACCCATACACTACGCTGCACCCGAAGCCCTCCCCGAACCCGTACCCTAAGCCGTACCCTAAGCCTAACCCTAAGCCTAACCCTAACCCTGGGCTACCCTTGACTGCTTCTGCCTCCAATACATTTCCTAAGCACTAGTGTTTTAAGGAACAGCTTAAAAAGAGAATCCTAATGTGATTTCTTTATAATGTGTGTGTTCCTTATATTATCTTAGTGTCTAAACTCTTCTCCATGGCTGGACCCCCAAATAATGTTCCTTTACGTGCTAAGGGGTATCTAGAGAGTGGGAGAGGTTTAATAACTACCCTAACCCTAACGCGTACCCAAACCCTAACCCCTACCCTAACCCTAACACGTACCCTAATCCTAACCCGTACCCTAAACCGAGCCCTAACCCTAACACTAACCGTAACCCTAACCCTAACCCATACCCTACGCCGTACCCGAAGCCCTCCCCGAACCCGTACCCTAAGCCGTACCCTAAGCCTAACCCTAAGCCTAACCCTAACCCTAGGCTACCCTAGACTGCTTCTGCCTCCAATACATTTCCTAAGCACTAGTGTTTTAAGGAACAGCTTAAAAAGAGAATCCTAATGTGATTTCTTTATAATGGGTGTGTTCCTTATCTTATCCTAGTGTCTAAACTCTTCTCCATGGCTGGACCCCCAAATAATATTCCTTTACGTACTAAGGGGTAACTAGAGAGTGGGATAGGTTTAATAACTACCCTATTCGTAACACGTACCCAAGCCCTAACCCCTACCCTAACCCTAACACGAACCCTAATCCTAACCCGTACCCTAAAACGAGCCCTAACCCTAACACTAACCCTAACCCTAACCCTAACCCATACCCTACGCCGTGCCCGAAGCCCTCCCCGAACACGTACCCTAAGCCGTACCCTAAGCCTAACCGTAAGCCTAACCCTAACCCTAGGCTACCCTTGACTGCTTCTGCCTCCAATAGATTTCCTAAGCACTAGTGTTTTAAGGAACAGCTTAAAAAGAGAATCCTAATGTGATTTCTTTATAATGTGTGTGTTCCTTATATTATCTTAGTGTCTAAACTCTTCTCCATGGCTGGGGCCCCAAATAATATTCCTTTACGTGCTAAGGGGTATCTAGAGAGTGGGATAGGTTTAATAACTACCCTAACCGTAACGCGTACCCTAACCCTAACCCCTACCCTAACCCTAACATGTACCCTAATCCTAACCCGTACCCTAAACCGAGCCCTAACCCTAACACTAACCCTAACCCTAACCTTAACCCATACCCTACGCCGTACCCGAAGCCCTCCCCGAACACGTACCCTAAGCCGTACCCTAAGCCTAACCGTAAGCCTAACCCTAACCCTAGGCTACCCTTGACTGCTTCTGCCTCCAATAGATTTCCTAAGCACTAGTGTTTTAAGGAAGAGCTTAAAAAGAGAATCCTAATGTGATTTCTTTATAATGGGTGTGTTCATTATCTTATCCTAGTGTGTAAACTCTTCTCCATGGCTGGACCCCCAAATAATATTCCTTTACGTGCTAATGGGTAACTAGAGAGTGGGATAGGTTTAATAACTACCCTATCCGTAACACGTACCCTAACCCTAACCCCTACCCTAACCCTAACACGAACCCTAATCTTAACCCGTACCCTAAAACGAGCCCTAACCCTAACACTAAACCTAACCCTAACCCTAACTCATACCCTACGCCGTACCCGAAGCCCTCCCCGAACACGTACCCTAAGCTGTACCCTAAGCCTAACCCTAAGCCTAACCCTAACCCTAGGCTACCCTTGACTGTTTCTGCCTCCAATAGATTTCCTAAGCACTAGTGTTTTAAGGAACAGCTTAAAAAGAGAATCCTAATGTGATTTCTTTATAATGGGTGTGTTCCTTAACTAATCCTAGTGTCTAAACTCTTCTCCATGGCTGGACCCCCAAATAATATTCCTTTATGTGCTTAGGGGTATGGAGAGAGTGGGATAGGTTTAATCACTACCCTAAACCTAACGCGTACCCTAACCCTAACCCCTACCCTAACACTAACACGTACCCTAATCCTAACCCGTACCCTAAACCGAGCCCTAACCCTAACACTAACCCTAACCCTAACCCTAACCCATACACTACGCTGCACCCGAAGCCCTCCCCGAACCCGTACCCTAAGCCGTACCCTAAGCCTAACCCTAAGCCTAACCCTAACCCTGGGCTACCCTTGACTGCTTCTGCCTCCAATAGATTTCCTAAGCACTAGTGTTTTAAGGAACAGCTTAAAAAGAGAATCCTAATGTGATTTCTTTATAATGTGTGTGTTCCTTATATTATCTTAGTGTCTAAACTCTTCTCCATGGCTGGACCCCCAAATAATGTTCCTTTACGTGCTAAGGGGTATCTAGAGAGTGGGAGAGGTTTAATAACTACCCTAACCCTAACGCGTACCCTAACCCTAACCCCTACCCTAACCCTAACACGTACCCTAATCCTAACCCGTACCCTAAACCGAGCCCTAACCCTAACACTAACCGTAACCCTAACCCTAACCCATACCCTACGCCGTACCCGAAGCCCTCCCCGAACCCGTACCCTAAGCCGTACCCTAAGCCTAACCCTAAGCCTAACCCTAACCCTAGGCTACCCTTGACTGCTTCTGCCTCCAATAGATTTCCTAAGCACTAGTGTTTTAAGGAACAGCTTAAAAAGAGATTCCTAATGTGATTTCTTTATAATGGGTGTGTTCCTTATCTAATCCTAGTGTCTAAACTCTTCTCCATGGCTGGATCCCCAAATAATATTCCTTTATGTGCTAAGGGGTATCGAGAGAGTGGGATAGGTTTAATCACTACCCTAACCCTAACGCGTACCCTAACCCTAACCCCTACCCTAACCCTAACACGTACCCTAATCCTAACCCGTACCCTAAACCGAGCCCTAACCCTAACACTAACCCTAACCCGAACCCTAACCCATACCCTACGCCGTACCCGAAGCCCTCCCCGAACCCGTACCCTAAGCCATACCCTAAGCCTAACCCTAAGCCTAACCCTAACCCTAGGCTACCCTTGACTGCTTCTGCCTCCAATAGATTTCCTAAGCACTAGTGTTTTAAGGAACAGCTTAAAAAGAGAATCCTAATGTGATTTCTTTATAATGTGTGTATTACTTATATTATCTTAGTGTCTAAACTCTTCTCCATGGCTGGACCCCCAAATAATGTTCCTTTACGTGCTAAGGGGTATCTAGAGAGTGGGATAGGTTTAATAACTACCCTAACCCTAACGCGTACCCTAACCCTAACCCCTACCCTAACCCTAACACGTACCCTAATCCTAAACCGTACCCTAAACCGAGCCCTAACCCTAACACTAACCGTAACCCTAACCCTAACCCATACCCTACGCCGTACCCGAAGCCTTCCCCGAACCCGTACCCTAAGCCGTACCTTAAGCCTAACCCTAAGCCTAACCATAACCCTAGGCTACCCTTGACTGCTTCTGCCTCCAATAGATTTCCTAAGCACTAGTGTTTTAAGGAACAGCTTAAAAAGAGAATCCTAATGTGATTTCTTTATAATGGGTGTGTTCCTTATCTTATCCTAGTGTCTAAAGTCTTCTCCATGGCTGGACCCCCAAATAATATTCCTTTACGTACTAAGGGGTAACTAGAGAGTGGGATAGGTTTAATAACTACCCTATTCGTAACACGTACCCTAACCCTAACCCCTACCCTAACCCTAACACGAACCCTAATCCTAACCCGTACCCTAAAACGAGCCCTAACCCTAACAGTAACCCTAACCCTAACCCTAACCCATACCCTACGCCGTGCCCGAAGCCCTCCCCGAACACGTACCCTAAGCCGTACCCTAAGCCTAACCGTAAGCCTAACCCTAACCCTAGGCTACCCTTGACTGCTTCTGCCTCCAATAGATTTCCTAAGCACTAGTGTTTTAAGGAACAGCTTAAAAAGAGAATCCTAATGTGATTTCTTTATAATGTGTGTGTTCCTTATATTATCTTAGTGTCTAAACTCTTCTCCATGGCTGGACACCCAAATAATGTTCCTTTACGTGCTAAGGGGTATCGAGAGAGTGGGATAGGTTTAATCACTACCCTAACCCTAACGCGTACCCTAACCCTAACCCCTACCCTAACCCTAACACGTACCCTAATCCTAACCCGTACCCTAAACCGAGCCCTAACCCTAACACTAACCCTAACCCTAACCCTAACCCATACCCTACGCCGTACCCGAAGCCCTCCCCGAACCCGTACCCTAAGCCGTACCCTAAGCCTAACCCTAAGCCTAACCCTAACCCTAGGCTACCCTTGACTGCTTCTGCCTCCAATAGATTTCCTAAGCACTAGTGTTTTAAGGAACAGCTTAAAAAGAGAATCCTAATGTGATTTCTTTATAATGTGTGTATTACTTATATTATCTTAGTGTCTAAACTCTTCTCCATGGCTGGACCCCCAAATAATGTTCCTTTACGTGCTAAGGGGTATCTAGAGAGTGGGATAGGTTTAATAACTACCCTAACCCTAACGCGTACCCTAACCCTAACCCCTACCCTAACCCTAACACGTACCCTAATCCTAAACCGTACCCTAAACCGAGCCCTAACCCTAACACTAACCGTAACCCTAACCCTAACCCATACCCTACGCCGTTCCCGAAGCCTTCCCCGAACCCGTACCCTAAGCCGTACCTTAAGCCTAACCCTAAGCCTAACCATAACCCTAGGCTACCCTTGACTGCTTCTGCCTCCAATAGATTTCCTAAGCACTAGTGTTTTAAGGAACAGCTTAAAAAGAGAATCCTAATGTGATTTCTTTATAATGGGTGTGTTCCTTATCTAATCCTAGTGTCTAAACTCTTCTCCATGGCTGGACCCCCAAATAATATTCCTTTATGTGCTAAGGGGTATCTAGAGAGTGGGATAGGGTTAATCACTACCCTAACCCTAACGCGTACCCTAACCCTAACCCCTACCTTAACCCTAACACGTACCCTAATCCTAACCCGTACCCTAAACCGAGCCCTAACCCTAACCTTAACCCTAACCCATACCCTACGCCGTACCCGAAGCCCTCCCCGAACCCGTACCCTAAGCCGTACCCTAAGCCTAACCCTAAGCCTAACCCTAACCCTAGGCTACCCTTGACTGCTTCTGCCTCCAATAGATTTCCTCAGCACTAGTGTTTTAAGGAACAGCTTAAAAAGAGAATCCTAATGTTATTTCTTTATAATGTGTGTGTTCCTTATATTATCTTAGTGTCTAAACTCTTCTCCATGGCTGGACCCCCAAATAATATTCCTTTACGTGCTAAGGGTTATCTAGAGAGTGGGATAGGTTTAATAACTACCCTAACCGTAACGCGTACCCTAACCCTAACCCCTACCCTAACCCTAACATGTACCCTAATCCTAACCCGTACCCTAAACCGAGCCCTAACCCTAACACTAACCCTAACCCTAACCTTAACCCATACCCTACGCCGCACCCGAAGCCCTCCCCGAACACGTACCCTAAGCCGTACCCTAAGCCTAACCGTAAGCCTAACCCTAACCCTAGGCTACCCTTGACTGCTTCTGCCTCCAATAGATTTCCTAAGCACTAGTGTTTTAAGGAACAGCTTAAAAAGAAAATCCTAATGTGATTTCTTTATAATGGGTGTGTTCTTTATCTTATCCTAGTGCCTAAACTCTTCTCCATGGCTGGACACCCAAATAATATTCCTTTACGTGCTAATGGGTAACTAGAGAGTGGGATAGGTTTAATAACTAACCTATCCGTAACACGTACCCTAACCCTAACCCCTACCCTAACCCTAACACGAACCCTAATCCTAACCCGTACCCTAAAACGAGCCCTAACCCTAACACTAAACCTAACCCTAACCCTAACCCATACCCTACGCCGTACCCGAAGCCCTCCCCGAACACGTACCCTAAGCCGTACCCTAAGCCTAACCCTAAGCCTAACCCTAACCCTAGGCTACCCTTGACTGCTTCTGCCTCCAATAGATTTCCTAAGCACTAGTGTTTTAAGGAACAGCTTAAAAAGAGAATCCTAATGTGATTTCTTTATTATGGGTGTGTTCCTTATCTAATCCTAGTGTCTAAACTCTTCTCCATGGCTGGACCCCCAAATAATATTCCTTTATGTGCTAAGGGGTATCGAGAGAGTGGGATAGGTTTAATCACTACCCTAACCCTAACGCGTACCCTAACCCTAACCCCTACCCTAACCCTAACACGTACCCTAATCCTAACCCGTACCCTAAACCGAGCCCTAACCCTAACACTAACCCTAACCCTAACCCTAACCCATACCCTACGCCGTACCCGAAGCCCTCCCCGAACCCGTACCCTAAGCCGTACCCTAAGCCTAACCCTAAGCCTAACCCTAACCCTAGGCTACCCTTGACTGCTTCTGCCTCCAATAGATTTCCTAAGCACTAGTGTTTTAAGGAACAGCTTAAAAAGAGAATCCTAATGTGATTTCTTTATAATGTGTGTGTTCCCTATATTATCTTAGTGTCTAAACTCTTCTCCATGGCTGGACCCCCAAATAATATTCCTTTACGTGCTAAGGGGTATCTAGAGAGTGGGATAGGTTTAATCACTACCCTAACCCTAACGCGTACCCTAACCCTAACCCCTACCCTAACCCTAACCCGTACCATAATCCTAACCCGTACCCTAAACCGAGCTATAACCCTAACACTAACCCTAACCCTAACACTAACCCATACCCTACGTCGTACCCGAAACCCTCCCCGAACCCGTACCCTAAGCCGTACCCTAAGCCTAACCCTAACCCTAGGCTACCCTTGACTGCTTCTGCCTCCAATGAATTTCCTAAGCACTAGTGTTTTAAGGAACAGCTTAAAAAGAGAATCCTAATGTGATTTCGTTATAATGGGTGTGTTCCTTATCTTATCCTAGTGTCTAAACTCTTCTCCATGGCTGCACCCCCAAATAATATTCCTTTACGTGCTAAGGGGTATCTAGAGAGTGGGATAGGTTTAATAACTACCCTAACCCTAACGCGTACCATAACCCTAACCCCTACCCTAACCCTAACACGTACCCTAATCCTAACCCGTATCCTAAACCGAGCCCTAACCCTAACACTAACCCTAACCCTAACCCTAACCCATACCCTACGCCGTACCCGAAGCCCTCCCCGAACACGTAACCTAAGCCGTACCCTAAGCTTAACCCTAAGCCTAACCCTAACCCTAGGCTACCCTTGACTGCTTCTGCCTCCAATAGATTTCCTAAGCACTAGTGTTTTAAGGAACAGCTTAAAAAGAGAATCCTAATGTGATTTCTTTATAATGGGTGTGTTCCTTATCTAATCCTAGTGTCTAAACTCTTCTCCATGGCTGGACCCCCAAATAATATTCCTTTATGTGCTAAGGGGTATCTAGAGAGTGGGATAGGTTTAATCACTACCCTAACCCTAATGCGTACCATAACCCTAACCCCTACCCTAACCCTAACACGTACCCCAATCCTAACACGTACCCTAAACCGAGCCCTAACCCTAACACTAACCCTAACCCTAACCCTAACCCATACCCTACGCCGTACCCGAAGCCCTCCCCGAACCCGTATCCTAAGCCGTACCCTAAGCCTACCCCTAAGCCTAACACTAACCCTAGGCTACCCTTGACTGCTTCTGCCTCCAATAGATTTCCTAAGCACTAGTGTTTTAAGGAACAGCTTAAAAAGAGAATCCTAATGTGATTTCTTTATAATGTGTGTGTTCCTTATCTTATCCTAGTGTCTAAACTCTTCTCCATGGCTGGACCCCCAAATAATATTCCTTTACGTGCTAAGGGGTAACTAGAGAGTGGGATAGGTTTAATAACTACCCTAACCCTAACGCGTACCCTAACGCTAAACCCTACCCTAACCCTAACACGTACCCTAATCCTAACCCGTACCCTAAACCGAGCCCTAACCCTAACACTAACCCTAACCCTAACCCTAACCCATACCCTACGCCGTGCCCGAAGCCCTCCCCGAACCCGTACCCTAAGCCGTACCCTAAGCCTAACCCTAAGCCTAACCCTAACCCTAGGCTACCCTTGACTGCTTCTGCCTCCAATAGATTTCCTAAGCACTAGTGTTTTAAGGAACAGCTTAAAAAGAGAATCCTAATGTGATTTCTTTATAATGGGTGTGTTCCTTATCTTATCCTAGTGTCTAAACTCTTCTCCATGGCTGGACCCCCAAATAATATTCCTTTACGTGCTAAGGGGTAACTAGATAGTGGGATAGGTTTAATAACTACCCTAACCCTAACGCGTACCCTAACCCTAACACGTACCCTAATCCTAACCCGTACCCTAAACCGAGCCCTAAACCTAACACTAACCGTAACCCTAACCCTAACCCATACCCTACGCCGTACCCGAAGCCCTCCCCGAACCCGTACCCTAAGCCGTACCCTAAGCCTAACCCTAAGCCTAACCCTAACCCTAGGCTACCCTTGACTGCTTCTGCCTCCAATAGATTTCCTAAGCACTAGTGTTTTAAGGAACAGCTTAAAAAGAGAATCCTAATGTGATTTCTTTATAATGTGTGTGTTCCTTATCTTATCCTAGTGTCAAAACTCTTCTCCATGGCTGGACCCCCAAATAATATTCCTTTACGTGCTAAGGGGTAACTAGAGAGTGGGATAGGTTTAATAACTACCCTAACCCTAACGCGTACCCTAACGCTAACCCCTACCCTAACCCTAACACGTACCCTAATCCTAACCCGTACCCTAAACCGAGCCCTAACCCTAACACTAACCCTAACCCTAACCCTAACCCATACCCTACGCCGTGCCCGAAGCCCTCCCCGAACCCGTACCCTAAGCCGTACCCTAAGCCTAACCCTAAGCCTAACCCTAACCCTAGGCTACCCTTGACTGCTTCTGCCTCCAATAGATTTCCTAAGCACTAGTGTTTCAAGGAACAGCTTAAAAAGAGAATCCTAATGTGATTTCTTTATAATGGGTGTGTTCCTTATTTTATCCTAGTGTCTAAACTCTTCTCCATGGCTGGACCCCCAAATAATATTCCTTTACGTGCTAAGGGGTAACTAGAGAGTGGGATAGGGTTAATAACTACCCTAACCCTAACACGTACCCTAACGCTAACCCCTACCCTAACCCTAACACGTACCCTAATCCTAACCCGTACCCTAAACCGAGCCCTAACCCTAACACTAACCCTAACCTTAACCCTAACCCATACCCTACGCCGTACCCGAAGCCCTCCCCGAACCCGTACCCTAAGCCGTGCCCTAAGCCTAACCCTAAGCCTAACCCTAACCCTAGGCTACCCTTGACTGCTTCTGCCTCCAATAGATTTCCTAAGCACTAGTGTTTTAAGGAACAGCTTAAAAAGAGAATCCTAATGTGATTTCTTTATAATGGGTGTGTTCCTTAACTAATCCTAGTGTCTAAACTCTTCTCCATGGCTGGACCCCCAAATAATATTCCTTTATGTGCTAAGGGGTATGGAGAGAGTGGGATAGGTTTAATCACTACCCTAAACCTAACGCGTACCCTAACCCTAACCCCTACCCTAACACTAACACGTACCCTAATCCTAACCCGTACCCTAAACCGAGCCCTAACCCTAACCCTAACCCTAACCCATACACTACGCTGCACCCGAAGCCCTCCCCGAACCCGTACCCTAAGCCGTACCCTAAGCCTAACCCTAAGCCTAACCCTAACCCTGGGCTACCCTTGACTGCTTCTGCCTCCAATAGATTTCCTAAGCACTAGTGTTTTAAGGAACAGCTTAAAAAGAGAATCCTAATGTGATTTCTTTATAATGTGTGTGTTCCTTATATTATCTTAGTGTCTAAACTCTTCTCCATGGCTGGACCCCCAAATAATGTTCCTTTACGTGCTAAGGGGTATCTAGAGAGTGGGAGAGGTTTAATAACTACCCTAACCCTAACGCGTACCCTAACCCTAACCCCTACCCTAACCCTAACACGTACCCTAATCCTAACCCGTACCCTAAACCGAGCCCTAACCCTAACACTAACCGTAACCCTAACCCTAACCCATACCCTACGCCGTACCCGAAGCCCTCCCCGAACCCGTACCCTAAGCCGTACCCTAAGCCTAACCCTAAGCCTAACCCTAACCCTGGGCTACCCTTGACTGCTTCTGCCTCCAATACATTTCCTAAGCACTAGTGTTTTAAGGAACAGCTTAAAAAGAGAATCCTAATGTGATTTCTTTATAATGGGTGTGTTCCTTATCTTATCCTAGTGTCTAAACTCTTCTCCATGGCTGGACCCCCAAATAATATTCCTTTACGTACTAAGGGGTAACTAGAGAGTGGGATAGGTTTAATAACTACCCTATTCGTAACACGTACCCAAACCCTAACCCCTACCCTAACCCTAACACGAACCCTAATCCTAACCCGTACCCTAAAACGAGCCCTAACCCTAACACTAACCCTAACCCTAACCCTAACCCATACCCTACGCCGTGTCCGAAGCCCTCCCCGAACACGTACCCTAAGCCGTACCCTAAGCCTAACCGTAAGCCTAACCCTAACCCTAGGCTACCCTTGACTGCTTCTGCCTCCAATAGATTTCCTAAGCACTAGTGTTTTAAGGAACAGCTTAAAAAGAGAATCCTAATGTGATTTCTTTATAATGTGTGTGTTCCTTATATTATCTTAGTGTCTAAACTCCTCTCCATGGCTGGACCCCCAAATAATATTCCTTTACGTGCTAAGGGGTATCTAGAGAGTGGGATAGGTTTCATAACTACCCTATCCGTAACACGTACCCTAACCCTAACCCCTACCCTAACCCTAACACGAACCCTAATCTTAACCCGTACCCTAAAACGAGCCCTAACCCTAACACTAAACCTAACCCTAACCCTAACTCATACCCTACGCCGTACCCGAAGCCCTCCCCGAACCCGTACCCTAAGCCGTACCCTAAGCCTAACCCTAAGCCTAACCCTAACCCTAGGCTACCCTTGACTGCTTCTGCCTCCAATAGATTTCCTAAGCACTAGTGTTTTAAGGAACAGCTTAAAAAGAGAATCCTAATGTGATTTCTTTATAATGGGTGTGTTCCTTATCTAATCCTAGTGTCTAAACTCTTCTCCATGGCTGGATCCCCAAATAATATTCCTTTATGTGCTAAGGGGTATCGAGAGAGTGGGATAGGTTTAATCACTACCCTAACCCTAACGCGTACCCTAACCCTAACCCCTACCCTAACCCTAACACGTACCCTAATCCTAACCCGTACCCTAAACCGAGCCCTAACCCTAACACTAACCCTAACCCTAACCCTAACCCATACCCTACGCCGTACCCGAAGCCCTCCCCGAACCCGTACCCTAAGCCGTACCCTAAGCCTAACCCTAAGCCTAACCCTAACCCTAGGCTACCCTTGACTGCTTCTGCCTCCAATAGATTTCCTAAGCACTAGTGTTTTAAGGAACAGCTTAAAAAGAGAATCCTAATGTGATTTCTTTATAATGTGTGTATTACTTATATTATCTTAGTGTCTAAACTCTTCTCCATGGCTGGACCCCCAAATAATGTTCCTTTACGTGCTAAGGGGTATCTAGAGAGTGGGATAGGTTTAATAACTACCCTAACCCTAACGCGTACCCTCACCCTAACCCCTACCCTAACCCTAACACGTACCCTAATCCTAAACCGTACCCTAAACCGAGCCCTAACCCTAACACTATCCGTAACCCTAACCCTAACCCATACCCTACGCCGTACCCGAAGCCTTCCCCGAACCCGTACCCTAAGCCGTACCTTAAGCCTAACCCTAAGCCTAACCATAACCCTAGGCTACCCTTGACTGCTTCTGCCTCCAATAGATTTCCTAAGCACTAGTGTTTTAAGGAACAGCTTAAAAAGAGAATCCTAATGTGATTTCTTTATAATGGGTGTGTTCCTTATCTTATCCTAGTGTCTAAAGTCTTCTCCATGGCTGGACCCCCAAATAATATTCCTTTACGTACTAAGGGGTAACTAGAGAGTGGTATAGGTTTAATAACTACCCTATTCGTAACACGTACCCTAACCCTAACCCCTACCCTAACCCTAACACGAACCCTAATCCTAACCCGTACCCTAAAACGAGCCCTAACCCTAACAGTAACCCTAACCCTAACCCTAACCCATACCCTACGCCGTGCCCGAAGCCCTCCCCGAACACGTACCCTAAGCCGTACCCTAAGCCTAACCGTAAGCCTAACCCTAACCCTAGGCTACCCTTGACTGCTTCTGCCTCCAATAGATTTCCTAAGCACTAGTGTTTTAAGGAACAGCTTAAAAAGAGAATCCTAATGTGATTTCTTTATAATGGGTGTGTTCCTTATCTAATCCTAGTGTCTAAAGTCTTCTCCATGGCTGGACCCCCAAATAATATTCCTTTATGTGCTAAGGGGTATCTAGAGAGTGGGATAGGTTTAATCACTACCCTAACCCTAACGCGTACCCTAACCCTAACCCCTACCCTAACCCTAACACGTACCCTAATCCTAACCCGTACCCTAAACCGAGCCCTAACCCTAACCTTAACCCTAACCCATACCCTACGCCGTACCCGAAGCCCTCCCCGAACCCGTACCCTAAGCCGTACCCTAAGCCTAACCCTAAGCCTAACCCTAACCCTAGGCTACCCTTGACTGCTTCTGCCTCCAATAGATTTCCTAAGCACTAGTGTTTTAAGGAACAGCTTAAAAAGAGAATCCTAATGTTATTTCTTTATAATGTGTGTGTTCCTTATATTATCTTAGTGTCTAAACTCTTCTCCATGGATGGACCCCCAAATAATATTCCTTTACGTGCTAAGGGGTATCTAGAGAGTGGGATAGGTTTAATAACTACCCTAACCGTAACGCGTACCCTAACCCTAACCCCTACCCTAACCCTAACATGTACCCTAATCCTAACCCGTACCCTAAACCGAGCCCTAACCCTAACACTAACCCTAACCCTAACCTTAACCCATACCCTACGCCGTACCCGAAGCCCTCCCCGAAAACGTACCCTAAGCCGTACCCTAAGCCTAACCGTAAGCCTAACCCTAACCCTAGGCTACCCTTGACTGCTTCTGCCTCCAATAGATTTCCTAAGCACTAGTGTTTTAAGGAACAGCTTAAAAAGAGAATCCTAATGTGATTTCTTTATAATGGGTGTGTTCATTATCTTATCCTAGTGTGTAAACTCTTCTCCATGGCTGGACCCCCAAATAATATTCCTTTACGTGCTAATGGGTAACTAGAGAGTGGGATAGGTTTAATAACTACCCTATCCGTAACACGTACCCTAACCCTAACCCCTACCCTAACCCTAACACGAACCCTAATCCTAACCCGTACCCTAAAACGAGCCCTAACCCTAACACTAAACCTAACCCTAACCCTAACTCATACCCTACGCCGTACCCGAAGCCCTCCCCGAACACGTACCCTAAGCCGTACCCTAAGCCTAACCCTAAGACTAACCCTAACCCTAGGCTACCCTTGACTGCTTCTGCCTCCAATAGATTTCCTAAGCACTAGTGTTTTAAGGAACAGCTTAAAAAGAGAATCCTAATGTGATTTCTTTATAATGGGTGTGTTCCTTATCTAATCCTACTGTCTAAACTCTTCTCCATGGCTGGATCCCCAAATAATATTCCTTTATGTGCTAAGGGGTATCGAGAGAGTGGGATAGGTTTAATCACTACCCTAACCCTAACGCGTACCCTAACCCTAACCCCTACCCTAACCCTAACACGTACCCTAATCCTAACCCGTACCCTAAACCGAGCCCTAACCCTAACACTAACCCTAACCCTAACCCTAACCCATACCCTACGCCGTACCCGAAGCCCTCCCCGAACCCGTACCCTAAGCCGTACCCTAAGCCTAACCCTAAGCCTAACCCTAACCCTAGGCTACCCTTGACTTCTTCTGCCTCCAATAGATTTCCTAAGCACTAATGTTTTAAGGAACAGCTTAAAAAGAGAATCCTAATGTGATTTCTTTATAATGTGTGTATTACTTATATTATCTTAGTGTCTAAACTCTTCTCCATGGCTGGACCCCCAAATAATGTTCCTTTACGTGCTAAGGGCTATCTAGAGAGTGGGATAGGTTTAATAACTACCCTAACCCTAACGCTTACCCTAACCCTAACCCCTAACCTAACCCTAACACGTACCCTAATCCTAAACCGTACCCTAAACCGAGCCCTAACCCTAACACTAACCGTAACCCTAACCCTAACCCATACCCTACGCCGTACCCGAAGCCTTCCCCGAACCCGTACCCTAAGCCGTACCTTAAGCCTAACCCTAAGCCTAACCATAACCCTAGGCTACCCTTGACTGCTTCTGCCTCCAATAGATTTCCTAAGCACTAGTGTTTTAAGGAACAGCTTAAAAAGAGAATCCTAATGTGATTTCTTTATAATGGGTGTGTTCCTTATCTTATCCTAGTGTCTAAAATCTTCTCCATGGCTGGACCCCCAAATAATATTCCTTTACGTACTAAGGGGTAACTAGAGAGTGGGATAGGTTTAATAACTACCCTATTCGTAACACGTACCCTAACCCTAACCCCTACCCTAACCCTAACACGAACCCTAATCCTAACCCGTACCCTAAAACGAGCCCTAACCCTAACACTAACCCTAACCCTAACCCTAACCCATACCCTACGCCGTGCCCGAAGCCCTCCCCGAACACGTACCCTAAGCCGTACCCTAAGCCTAACCGTAAGCCTAACCCTAACCCTAGGCTACCCTTGACTGCTTCTGCCTCCAATAGATTTCCTAAGCACTAGTGTTTTAAGGAACAGCTTAAAAAGAGAATCCTAATGTGATTTTTTTATAATGTGTGTGTTCCTTATATTATCTTAGTGTCTAAACTCTTCTCCATGGCTGGACCCCCTAATAATATTCCTTTACGTGCTAAGGGGTATCGAGAGAGTGGGATAGGTTTAATAACTACCCTAACCCTAACGCGTACCCTAACCCTAACCCCTATCCTAACCCTAACACGTACCCTAATCCTAACCCGTACCCTAAACCGAGCCCTAACCCTAACACTAACCCTAACCCTAACCCTAACCCATACCCTACGCCGTACCCGAAGCCCTCCCCGAACCCGTACCCTAAGCCGTACCCTAAGCCTAACCCTAAGCCTAACCCTAACCCTATGCTACCCTTGACTGCTTCTGCCTACAAGAGATTTCCTAAGCACTAGTGTTTTAAGGAACAGCTTAAAAAGAGAATCCTAATGTGATTTATTTATAATGTGTGTGTTCCTTATATTATCTTAGTGTCTAAACTCTTCTCCATGGCTGGACCCCCTAATAATATTCCTTTACGTGCTAAGGGGTATCTAGAGAGTGGGATAGGTTTAATAACTACCCTAACCCTAACGCGTACCCTAACCCTAACCCCTACCCTAACCCTAACACGTACCCTAATCCTAACCCGTACCCTAAACCGAGCCCTAACCCTAACACTAACCCTAACCCTAACCCTAACCCATACCCTACGCCGTACCCGAAGCCCTCCCCGAACCCGTACCCTAAGCCGTACCCTAAGCCTAACCGTAAGCTTAACCCTAACCCTAGGCTACCCTTGACTGCTTCTGCCTCCAATAGATTTCCTAAGCACTAGTGTTTTAAGGAACAGCTTAAAAAGAGAATCCTAATGTGATTTCTTTATAATGGGTGTGTTCCTTATCTTATCCTAGTGTCTAAACTCTTCTCCATGGCTGGACCCCCAAATAATATTCCTTTACGTGCTAATGGGTAACTAGAGAGTGGGATAGGTTTAATAACTACCCTTTCCGTAACACGTACCCTAACCCTCACCCCTACCCTAACCCTAACACGAACCCTAATCCTAACCCGTACCCTAAAACGAGCCCTAACCCTAACACTAAACCTAACCCTCACCCTAACCCATACCCTACGCCGTACCCGAAGCCCTCCACGAACACGTACCCTAAGCCGTACCCTAAGCCTAACCCTAAGCCTAACCCTAACCCTAGGCTACCCTTGACTGCTTCCGCCTCCAATAGATTTCCTAAGCACTAGTGTTTTAAGGAACAGCTTAAAAAGAGAATCCTAATGTGATTTCTTTATAATGGGTGTGTTCCTTATCTAATCCTAGTGTCTAAACTCTTCTCCATGGCTGGACACCCAAATAATATTCCTTTATGTGCTAAGGGGTATCGAGAGAGTGGGATAGGTTTAATCACTACCCTAACCCTAACGCGTACCCTAACCCTAACCCCTACCCAAACCCTAACACGTAACCTAATCCTAACCCGTAACCTAAATCGAGCCCTAACCCTAACACTAACCCTAACCCTAACCCTAACCCATACCCTACGCCGTACCCGAAGCCCTCCGCGAAACCGTACCCTAAGCCGTACCCTAAGCCTAACCCTAAGCCTAACCCTAACCCTAGGCTACCCTTGACTGCTTCTGCCTCCAATAGATTTCCTAAGCACTAGTGTTTTAAGGAACAGCTTAAAAAGAGAATCCTAATGTGATTTCTTTATAATGTGTGTGTTCCTTATATTATCTTAGTGTCTAAACTCTTCTCCATGGCTGGACACCCAAATAATGTTCCTTTACGTGCTAAGGGGTATCTAGAGAGTGGGATAGGTTTAATAACTACCCTAACCCTAACGCGTACCCTAACCCTAACCCCTACCCTAACCCTAACACGTACCCTAATCCTAACCCGTACCCTAAAACGAGCCCTAACCCTAACACTAAACCTAACCCTAACCCTAACTCATACCCTACGCCGTACCCGAAGCCCTCCCCGAACACGTACCCTAAGCCGTACCCTAAGCCTAACCCTAAGCCTAACCCTAACCCTAGGCTACCCTTGACTGCTTCTGCCTCCAATAGATTTCCTAAGCACTAGTGTTTTAAGGAACAGCTTAAAAAGAGAATCCTAATGTGATTTCTTAATAATGGGTGTGTTCCTTATCTAATCCTAGTGTCTAAACTCTTCTCCATGGCTGGATCCCCAACTAATATTCCTTTATGTGCTAAGGGGTATCGAGAGAGTGGGATAGGTTTAATCACTACCCTAACCCTAACGCGTACCCTAACCCTAACCCCTACCCTAACCCTAACACGTACCCTAATCCTAACCCGTACCCTAAACCGAGCCCTAACCCTAACACTAACCCTAACCCTAACCCTAACCCATACCCTACGCCGTACCCGAAGCCCTCCCCGAACCCGTACCCTAAGCCGTACCCTAAGCCTAACCCTAAGCCTAACCCTAACCCTAGGCTACCCTTGACTGCTTCTGCCTCCAATAGATTTCCTAAGCACTAGTGTTTTAAGGAACAGCTTAAAAAGAGAATCCTAATGTGATTTCTTTATAATGTGTGTATTACTTATATTATCTTAGTGTCTAAACTCTTCTCCATGGCTGGACCCCCAAATAATGTTCCTTTACGTGCTAAGGGGTATCTAGAGAGTGGGATAGGTTTAATAACTACCCTAACCCTAACGCGTACCCTAACCCTAACCCCTACCCTAACCCTAACACGTACCCTAATCCTAAACCGTACCCTAAACCGAGCCCTAACCCTAACACTAACCGTAACCCTAACCCTAACCCATACCCTACGCCGTACCCGAAGCCTTCCCCGAACCCGTACCCTAAGCCGTACCTTAAGCCTAACCCTAAGCCTAACCATAACCCTAGGCTACCCTTGACTGCTTCTGCCTCCAATAGATTTCCTAAGCACTAGTGTTTTAAGGAACAGCTTAAAAAGAGAATCCTAATGTGATTTCTTTATAATGGGTGTGTTCCTTATCTTATCCTAGTGTCTAAAGTCTTCTCCATGGCTGGACCCCCAAATAATATTCCTTTACGTACTAAGGGGTAACTAGAGAGTGGGATAGGTTTAATAACTACCCTATTCGTAACACGTACCCTAACCCTAACCCCTACCCTAACCCTAACACGAACCCTAATCCTAAACCGTACCCTAAAACGAGCCCTAACCCTAACACTAACCCTAACCCTAACCCTAACCCATACCCTACGCCGTGCCCGAAGCCCTCCCCGAACACGTACCCTAAGCCGTACCCTAAGCCTAACCCTAAGCCTAACCCTAACCCTAGGCTACCCTTGACTGCTTCTGCCTCCAATAGATTTCCTAAGCACAAGTGTTTTAAGGAACAGCTTAAAAAGAGAATCCTAATGTCATTTCTTTATAATGGGTGTGTTCCTTATCTAATCCTAGTGTCTAAACTCTTCTCCATGGCTGGATCCCCAAATAATATTCCTTTATGTGCTAAGGGGTATCGAGAGAGTGGGATAGGTTTAATCACTACCCTAACCCTAACGCGTACCCTAACCCTAACCCCTACCCTAACCCTAACACGTACCCTAATCCTAACCCGTACCCTAAACCGAGCCCTAACCCTAACACTAACCCTAACCCTAACCCTAACCCATACCCTACGCCGTACCCGAAGCCCTCCCCGAACCCGTACCCTAAGCCGTACCCTAAGCCTAACCCTAAGCCTAACCCTAACCCTAGGCTACCCTTGACTGCTTCTGCCTCCAATAGATTTCCTAAGCACTAGTGTTTTAAGGAACAGCTTAAAAAGAGAATCCTAATGTGATTTCTTTATAATGTGTGTATTACTTATATTATCTTAGTGTCTAAACTCTTCTCCATGGCTGAACCCCCAAATAATGTTCCTTTACGTGCTAAGGGGTATCTAGAGAGTGGGATAGGTTTAATAACTACCCTAACCCTAACGCGTACCCTAACCCTAACCCCTACCCTAACCCTAACACGTACCCTAATCCTAAACCGTACCCTAAACCGAGCCCTAACCCTAACACTAACCGTAACCCTAACCCTAACCCATACCCTACGCCGTACCCGAAGCCTTCCCCGAACCCGTACCCTAAGCCGTACCTTAAGCCTAACCCTAAGCCTAACCATAACCCTAGGCTACTCTTGACTGCTTCTGCCTCCAATAGATTTCCTAAGCACTAGTGTTTTAAGGAACAGCTTAAAAAGAGAATCCTAATGTGATTTCTTTATAATGGGTGTGTTCCTTATCTTATCCTAGTGTCTAAAGTCTTCTCCATGGCTGGACCCCCAAATAATATTCCTTTACGTACTAAGGGGTAACTAGAGAGTGGGATAGGTTTAATAACTACCCTATTCGTAACACGTACCCTAACCCTAACCCCTACCCTAACCCTAACACGAACCCTAATCCTAACCCGTACCCTAAAACGAGCCCTAACCCTAACACTAAACCTAACCCTAACCCTAACTCATACCCTACGCCGTACCCGAAGCCCTCCCCGAACACGTACCCTAAGCCGTACCCTAAGCCTAACCCTAAGACTAACCCTAACCCTAGGCTACCCTTGACTGCTTCTGCCTCCAATAGATTTCCTAAGCACTAGTGTTTTAAGGAACAGCTTAAAAAGAGAATCCTAATGTGATTTCTTTATAATGGGTGTGTTCCTTATCTAATCCTACTGTCTAAACTCTTCTCCATGGCTGGATCCCCAAATAATATTCCTTTATGTGCTAAGGGGTATCGAGAGAGTGGGATAGGTTTAATCACTACCCTAACCCTAACGCGTACCCTAACCCTAACCCCTACCCTAACCCTAACACGTACCCTAATCCTAACCCGTACCCTAAACCGAGCCCTAACCCTAACACTAACCCTAACCCTAACCCTAACCCATACCCTACGCCGTACCCGAAGCCCTCCCCGAACCCGTACCCTAAGCCGTACCCTAAGCCTAACCCTAAGCCTAACCCTAACCCTAGGCTACCCTTGACTTCTTCTGCCTCCAATAGATTTCCTAAGCACTAATGTTTTAAGGAACAGCTTAAAAAGAGAATCCTAATGTGATTTCTTTATAATGTGTGTATTACTTATATTATCTTAGTGTCTAAACTCTTCTCCATGGCTGGACCCCCAAATAATGTTCCTTTACGTGCTAAGGGCTATCTAGAGAGTGGGATAGGTTTAATAACTACCCTAACCCTAACGCGTACCCTAACCCTAACCCCTAACCTAACCCTAACACGTACCCTAATCCTAAACCGTACCCTAAACCGAGCCCTAACCCTAACACTAACCGTAACCCTAACCCTAACCCATACCCTACGCCGTACCCGAAGCCTTCCCCGAACCCGTACCCTAAGCCGTACCTTAAGCCTAACCCTAAGCCTAACCATAACCCTAGGCTACCCTTGACTGCTTCTGCCTCCAATAGATTTCCTAAGCACTAGTGTTTTAAGGAACAGCTTAAAAAGAGAATCCTAATGTGATTTCTTTATAATGGGTGTGTTCCTTATCTTATCCTAGTGTCTAAAATCTTCTCCATGGCTGGACCCCCAAATAATATTCCTTTACGTACTAAGGGGTAACTAGAGAGTGGGATAGGTTTAATAACTACCCTATTCGTAACACGTACCCTAACCCTAACCCTACCCTAACCCTAACACGAACCCTAATCCTAACCCGTACCCTAAAACGAGCCCTAACCCTAACACTAACCCTAACCCTAACCCTAACCCATACCCTACGCCGTGCCCGAAGCCCTCCCCGAACACGTACCCTAAGCCGTACCCTAAGCCTAACCGTAAGCCTAACCCTAACCCTAGGCTACCCTTGACTGCTTCTGCCTCCAATAGATTTCCTAAGCACTAGTGTTTTAAGGAACAGCTTAAAAAGAGAATCCTAATGTGATTTTTTTATAATGTGTGTGTTCCTTATATTATCTTAGTGTCTAAACTCTTCTCCATGGCTGGACCCCCCTAATAATATCCTTTACGTGCTAAGGGGGTATCGAGAGAGTGGGATAGGTTTAATAACTACCCTAACCCTAACGCGTACCCTAACCCTAACCCCTATCCTAACCCTAACACGTACCCTAATCCTAACCCGTACCCTAAACCGAGCCCTAACCCTAACACTAACCCTAACCCTAACCCTAACCCATACCCTACGCCGTACCCGAAGCCCTCCCCGAACCCGTACCCTAAGCCGTATCCTAAGCCTAACCCTAAGCCTAACCCTAACCCTATGCTACCCTTGACTGCTTCTGCCTACAAGAGATTTCCTAAGCACTAGTGTTTTAAGGAACAGCTTAAAAAGAGAATCCTAATGTGATTTATTTATAATGTGTGTGTTCCTTTATATTATCTTAGTGTCTAAACTCTTCTCCATGGCTGGACCCCCTAATAATATTCCTTTACGTGCTAAGGGGTATCTAGAGAGTGGGATAGGTTTAATAACTACCCTAACCCTAACGCGTACCCTAACCCTAACCCCTACCCTAACCCTAACACGTACCCTAATCCTAACCCGTACCCTAAACCGAGCCCTAACCCTAACACTAACCCTAACCCTAACCCTAACCCATACCCTACGCCGTACCCGAAGCCCTCCCCGAACCCGTACCCTAAGCCGTACCCTAAGCCTAACCGTAAGCTTAACCCTAACCCTAGGCTACCCTTGACTGCTTCTGCCTCCAATAGATTTCCTAAGCACTAGTGTTTTAAGGAACAGCTTAAAAAGAGAATCCTAATGTGATTTCTTTATAATGGGTGTGTTCCTTATCTTATCCTAGTGTCTAAACTCTTCTCCATGGCTGGACCCCCAAATAATATTCCTTTACGTGCTAATGGGTAACTAGAGAGTGGGATAGGTTTAATAACTACCCTTTCCGTAACACGTACCCTAACCCTCACCCCTACCCTAACCCTAACACGAACCCTAATCCTAACCCGTACCCTAAAACGAGCCCTAACCCTAACACTAAACCTAACCCTCACCCTAACCCATACCCTACGCCGTACCCGAAGCCCTCCACGAACACGTACCCTAAGCCGTACCCTAAGCCTAACCCTAAGCCTAACCCTAACCCTAGGCTACCCTTGACTGCTTCCGCCTCCAATAGATTTCCTAAGCACTAGTGTTTTAAGGAACAGCTTAAAAAGAGAATCCTAATGTGATTTCTTTATAATGGGTGTGTTCCTTATCTAATCCTAGTGTCTAAACTCTTCTCCATGGCTGGACACCCAAATAATATTCCTTTATGTGCTAAGGGGTATCGAGAGAGTGGGATAGGTTTAATCACTACCCTAACCCTAACGCGTACCCTAACCCTAACCCCTACCCAAACCCTAACACGTAACCTAATCCTAACCCGTAACCTAAATCGAGCCCTAACCCTAACACTAACCCTAACCCTAACCCTAACCCATACCCTACGCCGTACCCGAAGCCTCCGCGAAACCGTACCCTAAGCCGTACCCTAAGCCTAACCCTAAGCCTAACCCTAACCCTAGGCTACCTTGACTGCTTCTGCCTCCAATAGATTTCCTAAGCACTAGTGTTTTAAGGAACAGCTTAAAAAGAGAATCCTAATGTGATTTCTTTATAATGTGTGTGTTCCTTATATTATCTTAGTGTCTAAACTCTTCTCCATGGCTGGACACCCAAATAATGTTCCTTTACGTGCTAAGGGGTATCTAGAGAGTGGGATAGGTTTAATAACTACCCTAACCCTAACGCGTACCCTAACCCTAACCCCTACCCTAACCCTAACACGTACCCTAATCCTAACCCGTACCCTAAAACGAGCCCTAACCCTAACACTAAACCTAACCCTAACCCTAACTCATACCCTACGCCGTACCCGAAGCCCTCCCCGAACACGTACCCTAAGCCGTACCCTAAGCCTAACCCTAAGCCTAACCCTAACCCTAGGCTACCCTTGACTGCTTCTGCCTCCAATAGATTTCCTAAGCACTAGTGTTTTAAGGAACAGCTTAAAAAGAGAATCCTAATGTGATTTCTTAATAATGGGTGTGTTTTCCTTATCTAATCCTAGTGTCTAAACTCTTCTCCATGGCTGGATCCCCAACTAATATTCCTTTATGTGCTAAGGGGTATCGAGAGAGTGGGATAGGTTTAATCACTACCCTAACCCTAACGCGTACCCTAACCCTAACCCCTACCCTAACCCTAACACGTACCCTAATCCTAACCCGTACCCTAAACCGAGCCCTAACCCTAACACTAACCCTAACCCTAACCCTAACCCATACCCTACGCCGTACCCGAAGCCCTCCCCGAACCCGTACCCTAAGCCGTACCCTAAGCCTAACCCTAAGCCTAACCCTAACCCTAGGCTACCCTTGACTGCTTCTGCCTCCAATAGATTTCCTAAGCACTAGTGTTTTAAGGAACAGCTTAAAAAGAGAATCCTAATGTGATTTCTTTATAATGTGTGTATTACTTATATTATCTTAGTGTCTAAACTCTTCTCCATGGCTGGACCCCCAAATAATGTTCCTTTACGTGCTAAGGGGTATCTAGAGAGTGGGATAGGTTTAATAACTACCCTAACCCTAACGCGTACCCTAACCCTAACCCCTACCCTAACCCTAACACGTACCCTAATCCTAAACCGTACCCTAAACCGAGCCCTAACCCTAACACTAACCGTAACCCTAACCCTAACCCATACCCTACGCCGTACCCGAAGCCTTCCCCGAACCCGTACCCTAAGCCGTACCTTAAGCCTAACCCTAAGCCTAACCATAACCCTAGGCTACCCTTGACTGCTTCTGCCTCCAATAGATTTCCTAAGCACTAGTGTTTTAAGGAACAGCTTAAAAAGAGAATCCTAATGTGATTTCTTTATAATGGGTGTGTTCCTTATCTTATCCTAGTGTCTAAAGTCTTCTCCATGGCTGGACCCCCAAATAATATTCCTTTACGTACTAAGGGGTAACTAGAGAGTGGGATAGGTTTAATAACTACCCTATTCGTAACACGTACCCCCTAACCCCTACCCTAACCCTAACACGAACCCTAATCCTAAACCATACCCTAAAACGAGCCCTAACCCTAACACTAACCCTAACCCTAACCCTAACCCATACCCTACGCCGTGCCCGAAGCCCTCCCCGAACACGTACCCTAAGCCGTACCCTAAGCCTAACCCTAAGCCTAACCCTAACCCTAGGCTACCCTTGACTGCTTCTGCCTCCAATAGATTTCCTAAGCACAAGTGTTTTAAGGAACAGCTTAAAAAGAGAATCCTAATGTCATTTCTTTATAATGGGTGTGTTCCTTATCTAATCCTAGTGTCTAAACTCTTCTCCATGGCTGGATCCCCAAATAATATTCCTTTATGTGCTAAGGGGTATCGAGAGAGTGGGATAGGTTTAATCACTACCCTAACCCTAACGCGTACCCTAACCCTAACCCCTACCCTAACCCTAACACGTACCCTAATCCTAACCCGTACCCTAAACCGAGCCCTAACCCTAACACTAACCCTAACCCTAACCCTAACCCATACCCTACGCCGTACCCGAAGCCCTCCCCGAACCCGTACCCTAAGCCGTACCCTAAGCCTAACCCTAAGCCTAACCCTAACCCTAGGCTACCCTTGACTGCTTCTGCCTCCAATAGATTTCCTAAGCACTAGTGTTTTAAGGAACAGCTTAAAAAGAGAATCCTAATGTGATTTCTTTATAATGTGTGTATTACTTATATTATCTTAGTGTCTAAACTCTTCTCCATGGCTGAACCCCCAAATAATGTTCCTTTACGTGCTAAGGGGTATCTAGAGAGTGGGATAGGTTTAATAACTACCCTAACCCTAACGCGTACCCTAACCCTAACCCCTACCCTAACCCTAACACGTACCCTAATCCTAAACCGTACCCTAAACCGAGCCCTAACCCTAACACTAACCGTAACCCTAACCCTAACCCATACCCTACGCCGTACCCGAAGCCTTCCCCGAACCCGTACCCTAAGCCGTACCTTAAGCCTAACCCTAAGCCTAACCATAACCCTAGGCTACTCTTGACTGCTTCTGCCTCCAATAGATTTCCTAAGCACTAGTGTTTTAAGGAACAGCTTAAAAAGAGAATCCTAATGTGATTTCTTTATAATGGGTGTGTTCCTTATCTTATCCTAGTGTCTAAAGTCTTCTCCATGGCTGGACCCCCAAATAATATTCCTTTACGTACTAAGGGGTAACTAGAGAGTGGGATAGGTTTAATAACTACCCTATTCGTAACACGTACCCTAACCCTAACCCCTACCCTAACCCTAACACGAACCCTAATCCTAACCCGTACCCTAAAACGAGCCCTAACCCTAACACTAACCCTAACCCTAACCCTAACCCATACCCTACGCCGTGCCCGAAGCCCTCCCCGAACACGTACCCTAAGCCGTACCCTAAGCCTAACCGTAAGCCTAACCCTAACCCTAGGCTACCCTTGACTGCTTCTGCCTCCAATAGATTTCCTAAGCACTAGTGTTTTAAGGAACAGCTTAAAAAGAGAATCCTAATGTGATTTTTTTATAATGTGTGTGTTCCTTATATTATCTTAGTGTCTAAACTCTTCTCCATGGCTGGACCCCCTAATAATATTCCTTTACGTGCTAAGGGGTATCTAGAGAGTGGGATAGTTTTAATAACTACCCTAACCCTAACGCGTACCCTAACCCTAACCCCTATCCTAACCCTAACACGTACCCTAATCCTAACCCGTACCCT